>NC_136059.1:1931547455-1931870420 GCF_964261635.1 Lissotriton helveticus
ATGTGTTATTTGTTTTGTTTACCACAGATTGAAATCAAGATTTCAATAGTAAGGAAATATGCCCTCAAGGCAGAGGAGAAGGAAAGATGCCTAGCGGAAAAAATCAAAAACAGCAACGGAATTAAAGCACACCCCTATAACAAATACTTCAAAAAACAGCAAAAAAGCTCCTGGTAAGACAACTAAGTCTTTTTTTCGGAACATATGTAGATCAAAAAAAAATGTTAATGGAAATGTGAATATACAGAAGGAGAGAGCAAATTTGAAAAAGAAGGAGAGGCCCCCCAAAAATGTTAATACTGGAGCAGGAGAGAACAGTATGTATAGGAACAGAAGGCAAAACCAATTTAGGGACATTCGTAGACGAATGTTTCGCAATAGGGTAGTTTTAAATTTGTTAAAAAATATTAAGAAAGGTAAACAGAGATCTGCTTTTTACAAGAAAAAGAAAAGTGTAGAGAAGATTGTTGATCAGGCTTTTGAAGTTAAGAAAAAATTATGTATTTTAGTAATCAATAGAATTAGGATACTTAACAAGGCAATTGATGTTTTCAAATCAAATAGTAGATGCAAAAGAATAATTAATCGGAATAATTTTTGTAAAGTTTTTTCTGGAGAATGGATGCATAGTTCAAGTTGTGAGCCATTTTTTAATGAGGAGAGTTACTTCCGGGAGAATGTTTTGGTGCATGCAGTTGACACCAGTGGTCGAGCATATGAGGTGAAAGACGGTTGTCCGATTGAAAAAGAGAAACTTGTGTCTAGAGATGCAGAGGAGGTGTTAGCTGATGAAGTTTTAGGGAGACGTACTAAGGGTCCTGTGTACACATGGAAGTGTAGCAGTATTTGTAGTGTGCGACAGGATTCAATCGATTTGCTTCGTAATTTCTTACGGACATATAGTAAGAAAAGTCTAAAACAAAAAATTAAAATCTTGCAAGACATTGGGCCAGATGTAGGTAGGGTTTTACCGGTCGGTAACGGCCGAATTCGGCCGTTACCGACCGGTAAAAGGAATTTGAGATGTAGGGGGCAGAATCGGTAAATTTACCGTTCGGTAAATTTACCGATCGGTAATTTTACCGAATCTGTAAATATACCGGTCGGTAAATTTACCGACCGGTATATTTACAGAATCTGTAAAATCGATATGTAGGTGGGACTCTTATGAGTCCCACAAGGCCTAAGAAATCGGTATTTTACCATCAAATTCAATTTGATGGTGAAATACCGATTCAGGTGTGCATGCACATGTGTGCATGCACACCTGTGCCATATGACAGGCAGACCTGCCCTTAGGGCAGGTATGCCTGCCATATGGCCCCCAAACCTTTTTTGGGGGTGCTAGAGGGTGTCAAAGTGACACCCCCTGCACCCTTGCCAAAAATCGGTATTTACCGATCTGTGAATACCGACCGGTAATGTCCCATTCATTCCTATGGGCTTCAAAGCCCATAGGAATGAATGGAGCATTAACGGTCGGTATTTACCGAATCGGTAAATACCGACTTTTAAAGAATCGGTAAATCCACATCTGGATTTACCTACATCTCGGTACTTCATATTTACCGACTCTTAAATACCGAATCGGTAAAATTCGGTATTTAAGAGTCGGTAAATATGATTTACCTACATCTGGCCCTTAGATCCTTGCAGAGTGAGAGAAAACACAGGTTTGCATGGGCATTCACTGGCTTGTCTTTCTAGAAAAGTATGTCAGAGTGTTTTTCATCATTTTAGGATGTTAGCAGTGCATCATACTAAAATGAGGAAATTAGTGAGAATGTTGTATTATGCAAAAAGTCCAGCACTTAAGCTTAAACAGTTAAACAGTGCTCTTTTGCATGGAACTGAATTAGATGTGAAGAACATTTGTGAAGAAATTGAGTTAAGTTACTTTGGTGAAAAAGAGGACAGTGTAGAAATTGACACAGTAATAGAAGGTAATGTGGAAGACAATGTACAGATTTCAAGTACAGAAACGTTTGACCAGGAAATCTCCAAGTTTAAGGTGAAATCAAGTGAAAGGCCAAATTTTAGTTGTGTGTGTTGTCGACGAAGTCATTATAAGCATCAGACTAGATTAGTTGATTTATATGTAAAAAGCAAAAAGGTAAATAATAATGAGTGGAAGGATTTTGCAAAGTATTTGTTGGTAGAAAATTGTTTTGATTTGGGTTCCGATCAACGTATTTGTAAATATTGTTATAATAAATTAAATAAAAACAGAATGCCTGCTAGAGCTGTTCATAATAATCTGGAGTTGGTAGACATTCCCTCTGAATTGATGGATTTAAATACCTATGAGTCTATTCTGATTCAATGTGTGCATCCTTTTCAGGCTATTGTTCGCATGGAGCCTAAAATAGGGAAATTGCCTCCTTCAGATTTACAGAGAGGATTAAAGGGAAGAGTTGTTTATTTGCCTCTAGATTTCAAGAAAAATATTGAAACAATTGATGTAGAAAAAGTGGAAGAGGAACCTCTGGTTATTCTAGTTAATGGGGTTCCGACAAAGAGTAAGAAAATCTGGCAAGATTTAGTGGATGTTAGGAAAGTCAAAGAGGCAACATTGTATTTGGTTAAAAACAATGAGTACTACAAACATGTATGTGTTGGAGCAGAGGAAACAGTTGCAGAAGAAGACAGTGATTGTTCAGCCGGCCAAATTGAAAAAGTTGATGTGTCTAGAATGAAGAAATATATGAACATTATACTGTTCATCCTTTGCATTCCAAAGAAGTAATGGGGAATGCAATTAACTTGTTTCAAATGAAAGCAGCAAAAGGAAGTCCCATTAGTGTATGGGAAGAAAGTTTGGAAGCTCGTTGTTTTCCACAGTTATTTCCAACAGGTCAAGGTGGACGATATGACGATCGACCACTTCAAATTCCTGCATCTGAATACCGGACTTTAAGATTATATGCTGAAGATCCAAGGTTTCGTCAATGCATTCCGTATTTGTTTCATCTACTGTATGAAAGTGACTTGTCTGGGCTTTCTTATGCAGTGAACCATATACTGAAAAGTGGACCACATCTGCAAAATGTGTCGGCGAGGGACTTTATGGAGAAAGTCAATCTGCAAGACAGTATTTTGAAATCTCAGCTAATCAATCTCATGGCATGTCAACGTGGTACAAACGAGTATTGGTTCCGTCGTCATGGGGAATTGAAATGTATGCTAAGAAACTTAGGAACTCCTACTTGGTTCCTCACTTTTAGCTGTGCTGAGTATGCATGGGACGACTTACTTCAATTTCTACAAGAGGCAAACGCAAACATACAAAATATAGAATTCAAAACACCTGGAGAACTGTGTTCTTTGGATCCAGTGAATGTATGCAGATATTTCAATCATAGATTTGAAGCTATGATGTCTTTTATTACCAACAAAAAAATCCTCCCCTTGGAGAGGTTTTGGATTTCTTTTGGAGAAAGGAGTATCAAGCGAGAGGTGCTCCTCACATACATATGTTGTTGTGGATTAAAGATGCACCCAAATTTGGAACAGATTCGGATGAGACAGTGATGAGCTTCATTGAAGAGTATTCAACATGTGCTGTTCCGAAAACTACCGAAGAAAACAGTTTAAGGCAACAAGTTTTACGCTTTCAATCCCATCGTTGTGGAAAGTACTGTCGTTGAAAATTCAGAAACAAGGACAAGTTCTACACAAAATGTCGTTTTGGGTTTCCACGACCAGTGATTTCTAAAGGAAGAGTAAATAATTTGATGTCTTCTCTGCGACATACTGTGACGAGGAAATCACCAAAAAATACATACAATTTAAAAATAAACGAAGAGTCCAAGTACATCAACGACTACAACCCAGTGATTTTGTCCATGTGGAATGCTAACATGGATATTCAGTTCGTTGCTGACAACTCTATTGCTGTGGTTCGATATGTGACGTCTTACATCACAAAAAAAGAAAAGACAGAACTGAAGGAAATGTGGGAGGACATTTCACATGAAAAGAGTATAAGTAAAAAATTATACAGTTTCAGTCTGAAGATGTTGTCGCATCGAGAAATTGGAGCATATGAATGTTCTGATCGGTTATCATCAGCAAGTCTCTATGCCAAATCTCGAACAATCATTTGGGCGAGTCTAGGTCTTGCTGCAACATGAAACCGAGTTTTGAAATTTGTACAAGAAATTGAGTATTTGGCGGAGAAAGAACCAGACAGTACAGATATTTTGAAGACAAACATGTTGGATACATACTATCCAAATAGAAGTAGTCATCTTGAGAACAGTTGTTTGTATGAAGTTCTGCAAAACTATAGTTATAAGAGGAACATCACAGAAGATATCAATAATGGAATATATGCTGTCATTGGGTGTGAAGGATGTCTAGTGAAGCAGAGAAAAGACCATTTGATTAATCATCGAAAATTGAGTTGCGAATCTCCAGACAAAAGGGAATTTTACTATTTAGCTCTTTTGCAACTCTTTAAGCCATGGCGTATAGAAGAGGAACTACTTGGAGATTTTCTCTGTTACAAAGATTCTTTTAATGCAACCAAGGATACCATAGGATGTCCTGTTTTTACAAATTATCTGCAAATGTTGAACGAAGAAATAGAGCAAGAAGCCACAATTGCTGTAGAGATTGCTAGAGACAGTTCTCAAGACAGTCAGAGTTCTACTTCATTGAGTCAGGATCCACTAGGAGGACCAATTATCCAAAATGAAGCTGCCACTGCCATGGATGAGGTGGAAAGAGCTATGGAACAAGCTCAAGAGGCTGTAGTTAACTTAGAAGATTTGGTGAAACAACTAAACGTTGAGCAGAAACAGATATATGACGAAGTCACAGAACAGGTTGAACATGGATTCAGTCATGAGAAAAAAGAGTGCTCATGTACATCATTTAAGGCTGTCCGACTGTACGTGAGTGGAGAAGCGGGAACTGGAAAAAGTTTTCTGATTAAAGCAATTGCAACTTATCTGCAGAAAAGGACTGAATCACCGCTGTCTTGTGTTGTTACTGCTCCAACTGGGCTGGCAGCACATAACATTAAAGGGATTACTTTACATCGTTTACTGATGCTACCAGTTGAGCATGATAATAAATTGCACTACCACAAGCTATCTGGAGATGCTTGTTCTGAAGTTTCCAGAGTCCTGTAGAAAATGAAACTTCTTATCATTGATGAAGTAAGCATGGTCTCAAATCTAATGCTTGCTGTTGTGCATTTGAGAATGCAAGAAATCCTTAGAACACAGTATGATGTGTTATTTGGAGGGAAACACATTATTGTTTTTGGAGATCTACTGCAGTTGACTCCAGTGAAAGGACAACCAGTGTTTAAAATGCTCACGCATGAAGATACCTGGAAGTGCCTAGGAAGCATTGGAAACGTTAATATATGGTTACATTTCAAATATGCAGAACTACTTCAAAATATGCGACAGGCAAAGGATGAAGATTATAAAAATATTCTACAAGATGTAAGAATCGGAAAAGTAAGTGAGCATGGGAAAGAAGCATTACATGCACAATTCATTTCAAATTTGTATCCAAATGAAAACATTCTTCCAGAGAATATTTTTAAGAAAATTACTGAGAACAAATCTGGGATATGTTTGATGCCAACTCTGCAAGAATGTTCCATCTTCAACAACAAAATGTTAAAGTTAGAAAATGAAGAGATTGTGAAACTGGAAGCCATAGATAAAATAAAGCATATGGGAGCAACAATTATTTTGTCAGAAAATTTGAAATCAAAATTGGATTCATTAGAGAAGAGTATATCTAAAACTGCTGGTTTTGAAAGGACTCTGAATGTGTGTTTAAATTGTCGTATCATTTTGAGAAGGAATTTAAATGTTGATAGAGGTCTGGTAAATGGATCAATGGGTCATGTTGTTGAATTTCTGAATTACAGAAATAGAGATGGAATTGAATTTTTAAAAATTACATTTGATGGCATTGAGGAAGTACAACAAATCAGTTGTTGTTCTGCTAGATTTTTGCTTGTAAAAGACTTATATGTTCGCCAAAAACAGTTTCCTGTTTGTTTGGCATATGCGGTGACAATTCATAAATCTCAAGGTTTAAGTGCAGATAGTGCTTTGGTGAACATTGGAAGTTCTGTGTTTAAAGAGGGTATGGCATATGTGGCATTATCACGAGTCAGAACTTTATCAGGATTGTACTTGATTGAGTGTG
Organism: Lissotriton helveticus; assembly: GCF_964261635.1. NCBI lineage: Eukaryota > Metazoa > Chordata > Amphibia > Caudata > Salamandridae > Lissotriton > Lissotriton helveticus. Next base: position 1,931,553,636 of record NC_136059.1, read on the forward strand.
ATGAGACAAAGATTTGTGCAGATCTTGATTGTGTTAAAGAATACAATAGGTTAAGGAGAGAGTATGTTCCACATTTGCCTCAATATCCTCTGTTTGAAAAACGTGTGGTAGGCAGAAAAAGAAGAAATGAGAATAATTGCAGTGAGGTAGTAGCAAAAAGACAAAAAGTAGATGAAACTGTAATTGCAAGCAGAAAGAAAAAGGATTCAAGGATTCTGTTGAAGATGTTGTTGGATTTTAGTTTGAAAACAGTTCTGGTGTCAACTGCTATGCTAATGTAGTGGTTAATGTTGTTTTTTTTCTTCAAAATTTACAAGAACAGATTGTTGAAAATCGGGATCAAACATTCTGCTGTTTATTGAATTCTGTGTTTGAGAAATGTAGCAGTGATAGAGCAAAAATAGAAAGTGTTTCAGAAATTCGAAATCTTTTAGACATATGTTCTGGTCAAAATCAATTTTCACTGAATATTCAGCAGGATTGTCAGGAATTTTTAATGTATATGTTTGGTGTATTGGAAGATTAAGGTGTAGATGTAGAAAATCTTTTTGGCCTTTCTTATCAATGGCAGCATGACTGTGACAATTGTAGTTTATCAAGTAGTACTAGAATAGACACTGAAAGATTTATATATTTGACTTTACCAGACTGCAAATCAGTGTCTTTTAATAATCTAGTTAAAGCAGCTGATCACAATATGGTGAGTACCCAATGTAAGTGTGCAATGCTGTCCACATTATTTATACAAACTTATGGTCAGTATGTCATTTTAATGTTCCAACGATGTAGACCTGATGGAACTAAATTGACAACTTCTATTAACAATTTTGTGGCTTCTCAGTTATCAATTTCAGGAAGAACCTTTGCAACTGTAGCTATTATTTATCATGACGGTCCTTCGACAACATCAAGGCATTACACATGCTATTTAGAATGTCAAAAAGGGTGGAAGCTGTGTAATGATACTCATTTGACTTTTAAACAACGTTTGCCTTTTGACTTAAAAAATTCATACTTAGTGTTTTTAGAACCAAAATTTAAGTAAAGGTAATTGGCCTATGAAGACGGGAGCAGTTAATAAAAGTTAGTTTACTGTTTAAAATTATATTCTGAGTAAAAGTGATCAAGATAATATAAAAAATCGAGTTGTCATATAGGTACTGTAAGTGGATCTCATAGTAAGTGATATCAGTATTATAGGAAATGTTGAATATGAGTGAGCCAGAGATGGAAATATGAATATTTAAACATTGTGAAAATGTTCTATGAGCTTTTCTTTCAGAACATCGGGAAAACAGTAATTTCAGAGTTTGTTGTGAGTAATTTGAAAACATACTGATACATCTGACACTATTTGGCCTTAAAGAAAAGTGAAGGATTGAGCAAAGAGTCATGACTGAACACAAGGAGGAAATGAAAAGATTGAAAAATATTTCAGATGTTCTTGGAGCTTTTCTTATAGAAAGTCGATGAAATGGAAGTTTTAGAGAACAGCAGAGTACTTTCCAACGAAAAGGACCTTCATGATGTACTATTTGGCCTAAAGGAAAAGTAAGTAAATCAAAGATTAGTGTACATATGTGATTTGTAAGTTTATATAGGTTTTTTTAAACACAATCTTTTAGATTGTGGTTTTTTTCCCGCTGTTATATGATGAATAGTTTGAACTCACTGTTTTTAGTGAAATTCAATATGTTCTGAGAACAGCAAAAATAAACTATCTAACATGTTGTACAAATTATTCTATAGTTTGTATTGTGTAATTTATATTGTATTCCCATTGTCTCACACTCACTTTCCTTTTTCCACTCTCTTTCAGCTCTCTTTACTTACTCACACTGTCTTTCTCTCACTCTGTTTCACCCCCATTCGTTTACTCCACTTCTTTCACAACCCCTCATTTCCATTTCAACTATCTGCATCCCCTCTCTCCCTTGCACCACTTTTCAGCTTTCAGTCTCTCTGCTTTACTTCCCTTTTCCGTCTTTTCCTCCTTTGCTCTTTTAGAAATTTCTCTTTACTCACTCACCTCTTTTGTCGCACTCTGTCACTATAACTCACCCACTCTCCCTCACTTATCTTTCTTTGCTCTTTTCTTTTGACCTCTTCTCTCTATTTTCCGTTCACTACCTCTATGTCCTCAGTCCCTCACTCTCCTTGTGTTATGCTCACTTGTGTTTATCTACCTTCTATCATTTCTCTTACAACAACTTCACTGCTCCTCTCTCATCATTCTTCACCCCATTTCTTTTAGTCTGGTTCCATTACTACCCCTCATTTCCTATCTTTCAGTGTCCTTCTCTTTACTTTCATCACCGAATCACATTCTCTCTGTACCACTGCTTTAGTACTCTTCCCCTATCTTTCCTTCTTTTGCTCCCTTACTCATTTTCCTTTCCTCACTCATTGTACTCCACTTCACTCAGTCCTTCCCTTAGTCCCTCTGTCTACTAACTTCCTCACTCCTTTTCCCTCAATCTTTCTATATTATCCTCTCTCCCTTCATCCCTTCACTCTGTGACTCCGCTTCACTCACTCTCAGTCATCTTCCATTCCTCATTCTTGTAAATGCATCCTCAATCATTCTCCCAGTACCTCTGCTTTAGTCTTCTTCCTCTCTCTTCCCTTCTTTCGCTCCCTTATTCATTTTCCTTTTCTCACTTACACCCTATTACACATTCTCTCTGTCTTACTATCTAATACACAGTCCCTCTGTGTTGCTCCCTCTAGCTCTCTTTCTCTTAACATCACTCTCTCTGTCCCCTTCCCTCATGCTCACTCCTTTATTATTTTTTTTTCTTTTTTTTTGGGTGCGCGCCCCGGTGCGCGTACCGGTACGCGTACCCTGGAGAAAAAAGAATGACAGAGTTTTATAAAAATTTAGCATTTTTTTATAAATTGGAGGTAGTTCTAAAAAGAACTGTTTTTTTATTCTTTTTGTTGGGGGAGCACCATTGAGACACCGTTTAGCGGAGCACAGCGCAAGCCGACACTGACCTGAGCAGAGGAGTACAGCAGCCGAGGAAGCGCCGCATTGAGAGCCCACCACCGCTGACACCAGGCACGCCACCGCCGCTCCGGGACTACAGATCCCGGTAGCCTTTGCGGCGGAGGCGCGTTCCCTGACGCGTCACCAACGCGCCAGGAGGGGCTGATAAGAACAGGCAGCCCTCGGTGGAGCGGGGGGAGCACCATTGAGACACCGTTTAGCGGAGCACAGCGCAAGCCGACACTGACCTGAGCAGAGGAGTACAGCAGCCGAGGAAGCGCCGCATTGAGAGCCCACCACCGCTGACACCAGGCACGCCACCGCCGCTCCGGGACTACAGATCCCGGTAGCCTTTGCGGCAGAGGCGCGTTCCCTGACGCGTCACCAACGCGCCAGGAGGGGCTGATAAGAACAGGCAGCCCTCAGCTACGCGGGACGCGAGCGGCACGCCCGGGGCGAAGCCCGGGCAAAGGGCGGGCCCTCCGAGGCACGGAAAGGCCAGGCAAGGCTATCCCCCTGACAACAATCGTGTGGATACTAAGGTACTGCTTCCGGCCTGACACTTGGCTTTAAACACTTAATACTTGACATTTACTTATTATTACTCTTCAGTTGTTCAAACCCTATACTATCTCGTGTTATGGTCAGTTTTTAACTTGGGCTAAGTTTAGCTTTGATTGTTTGACCTTTTAGAGTAACAGCCCAAAGTATGGGGAAAAAAATGGTACCTGCCCCCATCGAGACTGTGAATACTCTGGATTCTTATCTTGTTCAAGTGGTCAGTAGTATCAACAATAAACGAAGGCAATCCTTGGGCCTAAGCCAATCACCTGTGTTGCCTGCAGAAAGCCCATCGACAAGTACTGTAAGCACAGCTTTGTCTGATTCTCTAACAGGAGATCTTCAGCTGAATCTAGCTGATTCTGACTCTAACACTTTAGCCAATCACACTGAGGTCACCGATGACTCTGATCCTGTTACGGATAGAATAGATCTCATCGATTTATCTGACAACGCCATTATTGATTCAAATAGTCAGATAGCAGCTATGGACGAAGACCCGCAATCCCAGCCTCCAACTACTCGTGCTGTTAGAGCATGTAGAAAACCAACAGTAAAACGAGGGGGGAAACAACTGGGTAGGAAGAAGCCCGTCACCCCTCCTCCTAGACGGATGGGTAAACACGTAGATTCCGAGGTTGATCTTGAGTCCAAGCGCATTATTGATGATGATCTTTTCAACAGGATCCAAGACATGATAGATACGAAAATTAAGACCATCATTAAACCTCTGATCGGGAAAGTGGACAAACTAACTGCTGAAGTTAGGAAGTTGGGTGGGGTTCATAGTAATTTGTTTAAAGAGGTAGAGAATTTATCCGCCCTCGTCGCTGATTTAATATCTACGGATGAGGTGGCCCCCCCTACCGATAATAATTTACAGCCCACTCGACAAGGGCTGTTACCCCTACCTTCACCATTATCACCAACTGCCCCGGCCCAGAACGTTGTAACTGGGGACCCTCACATCATTCCCACTGATGCAACAGTGGTAAGTCATCAAGAGGTCGGATCAGTTCAATTTATCGTGGAAGCCTCACCGGTAGTCTTGGTGTTGGCTAATGTCCCAGTTCTTTCAAAAGATAAAATAGAGTCTAATCAGGGTCTGAAAGATAAAGCCCTACATTGGCTTTCAAATAATATGCATATGGCCCAAGAAGGGTTTGATAAATTGGCAGGAGATATAGTTTCGACTAGGAGGGTATCCTGGATTGGCAGTAAGCCGAAAAAGTTTAAAGGCGATTGCGTTATTTTAAATTTCGCGAACGCCGAGGTCCTTCCTGACATTTTGAGCAACGTTTTCCCACCCCAACGTCACAGTGGCTCTATAGTTCCACTGACTCTCAGATTTTTCTATGACGAGTCTCAGTCCGCTACCTTACCTAATACTAATAGGCATAGTAAGCATAGTAACATCAGTAGTTGGGGAGGGGCCATGGGATCGCGATACGCAAATGATCGCTTTCAGCCAATCGCACAGCGAGAGTTAGGAAGACCCATTTACTCGTATGATCATAATATCCAGCCGGCTCTCCCGTATGAGACAAGAACAAACGGGTGGGGGCCTGGCGCACTGGGGTATGAACACAGTGCGCGGGGCATTAGGCCAATACGTTGGCTGGGAATGGACCCTTCTTTGTTCCGCCCAAACACCCCACATTCCTTGTGGAATTCAGTCCACAACGGACAGGCTCAGTTAGCTACCCCACCTGCCTGGGGCTTTACTACAAGTAAATCTGACCTTAATACTTGCGACTGACTCGAACCAGGAGTCGATTATAAAAATGTGGGTTTGAATAGTCTAAATAGTAGTAGTGATGGCTTTAGTACTGATGATCGCCCTAGCCTTTTTTCGCTTAACGTAGCTATTGAGTCCCAACCATTAAATGTTTTTGATAAGCAATTAATTCCATCTGGGACTGAGGCTGGGGCCACTCATGGACTCATAGAAGAGGTCACACAGTGCCGCTGTGATGCGAAAACCAGCGAGGCTCTATTATTGCAAGCAACAGCGGAAGGAGATTCAGAGGGTGGTAACGAGCCAAGGACTACCACGGAGTCATGTAAGATTATAAGCTGGAATGTGGCAGGTTTAAACACTAAATGCCAGGATCCTGTCTGGCGGAGCTTTATTTCCAAGTATCACATCATTGCCCTACAAGAAACTTGGGATACATCCAGTAACATCTGGTGGGATGGGTATACCAGCTTTACAAGTCCGGCTGTCCCTAGCAGAATGGGTAGGGCTAAAGGCGGTCTGGCGCTTTTTTTCGCCTTGGACCTAAATGGAAGTTTTAGGCAGATTAAGTCCGAATCTGACAACATCTTAATTGTCGAAAGGGTCATTAATAAAACTAGTAGGACCTTATATGTTAACTTCTATAACTCTGGGAACAGTGTCTATGACGGTTGTAATATTGCCAGTTTGGACAATATTTTAAATACAGTCTTACAGAATATCGCATTCGCTTCTGAGTCTATTCTATTAGGTGATTTTAACATTCATTTATGCAAATTAGCCTGTAAGGGAAGAGGAGTTAGTGAAGATGATGATGCTGCCCCAGTAGTGCCTCACTTCGAACACTCAGTGGAGGGCCAGGAGCTCGAAGATTTACTTGCAAATTACAATCTATACGAACCCAATTTTGGTCTGAGAACGCCAACCTTCACTGGCGGTCACCATGGGACTGTGATAGATTACATCTTTGTTTCTCTTGGCATTTTAACTCGGACCGCCGCCTATCACACGGTAGTAACCCACTTCAGCGATCATAATCCAGTACTACTTGAAGTGGCATGGGGCGGCCAGATGGGTGTTTCATCATCAATTGTAATACCAGCCCATCCCTTGAGGACTACTGATCAAGATAGAAGAGTTAAATGGGCGAATGTGATCCCGGAAAACTTCTACATAAAATGCTTCCCTAAAATCAAGGACCAGGTTGAGCTTTGTCAGAACCCGGACACTCAAGGGAACCTCATGGTATCTGCCTATGAGGAAATATGTGTTCAGGTTTCTAACGAACTTTTAGCTAAACCCTTCCAGGGAGCCCAGGGACACAAGCGATGGTTTGACTCTGCATGCTCGAAGGCCCACAGAGATTTGTTGGTGGCTTTAAAAATCGTTCCGAGAGCGAAAGAGGAGATCGTGAGGCTAAGGAAAATTTACAAGTCTGCCGTAAAGAGTCGAAAAGAATCCATTAAACGTGAAACATGGGATAATCTCCTTTCGGCGGCGGTGCTGAAGGACAGCAGGAGATTCTGGGAGATTATTAAGCAGCCCCTTTTCTCGGAGGATAGCAATGTACCCATGGATTGTGTGATTACTGAGGAAAAATGGTTGTCTTTCTTTAAAAAAGTATATGGGGGTGACGTAGCTGAGGAGGGCATTAACAGGGGCTTACTGCCTAGTGGGGTTGCACTTCCCATTGTCTTTAATCCCCAAGAAGTGGAAAAGGCGCTTGCGGAAACCACCAAACATAAGGCACCTGGCCCAGATGGCGTCCCGGCCGACTTCTTCATGTATTCGTCTAAAATGTGGTCGAGGGTGTTGTGCAATGTGTTTAATGCAGTTAACGGCAATCCAGCTCCCGCTTCATGGGCTATATCTACCATCGTCCCCATTTATAAAAACAAAGGCCAGCGGGACGACCCAGCATTCTATAGGCCCATATCCCTTCTGGACTCAACCATAAAAATTCTGGGGAGAGTCCTTTTATCCAGATTGAGGGAGAACGTTGAGGGATGTGGTGGGCTGTGTGAACTGCAATATGGCTTCAGAGAGAGAAAAGGTACAATCGAGCAATGTATTAATTTGTATCTACTCATCTCTAAGTACACGGTGGCTAAGGAGGGTTCAGTGTATCTTGCATTTATGGATCTCTCCTCGGCCTTCGACCTCGTTAATAGGTCCAAACTATGGTCGACCTTGTTGGATTTGGGCATTGATGAATCCCTGGTCATGTTTATGGCCACTTTGCACCAGGAGCTTTTTGCAGCCGTTCGCGTGTCTAACAACGGCAGGTGTACCCCTTTATTTAAATCCTTGAAAGGGGTACGGCAAGGTTGCATATTGGCCCCCACGCTTTTTACCATCTATATAAATGGCCTGGGGGCGCACCTGTGAGGCCAGGGCACGGACGTTCCACGTGCAGGAGATGCCCTAATCCCGGCACTCCTGTACGCGGACGATGCCGTGTTGATCGCCCGCACGGGTGTTGGACTCCAGGTTCTTCTTAATTCCTTTGGTTCCTTTATGGAAAATCTGGACCTTAAGGTTAATGTGTCCAAATCCCACACGATGGTTATGGGCCGTGAGTGTACGAAGAGAAGACATAAATCATTCTTTTGTAGTGGGGTCCCTGTTTTTGAGGTAACCACATTCCCCTATTTGGGAGTTTTGTTCGATCAAAAAGGTACCTGGGGTCCACAAATAAATGCAAAGAGGTTGGCGGTTACTAGATCTGCTTCTGCACTTTTGGGTTTCGCTGGCAAGCTGGGTGCCAGGCCCATGGAAGCGATGCTGAAGATCTATAAGTGTAAACCTGTGGCCATCGCTTCTTATGGATCCCCTTTGTGGGGGTATGTAAACCTCGACCCCATTCAGAGAGCAGAAAACAGATTTATAAGATCTCTCCTCTCTGTGCCCCAGTCAACCCCAACCTATTCCATCCATAAGGAGGTGGGTTTGCCATATCTGTCGGATACACTAAGCGTAGCACCCTTGATCCTGTGAAAATGTGGCTAAATGATGACCTTCCACTGAATCATACAATTATGAGGGACGTCCAATCATTGGATAATTATAGTAAAATCCCATGGTTGGCCTACCTAAAAAAATCATTCATAGAATTGGGCCGCCCGGAACTCTTCCTCTGCCCAGAAAAAATCATGGCTCAGGATATAGCCTATACAAAAAAGGTTTTTAAAGAAAGGAAGGAAGCATGCCGTGAGGCAGCCGAGCTGCAGAAACCAGCAGTTAGGGCTCACTATTTATTGGTCAGCGTACCCTATTTGGCACCCTATCTCCGCTTTGTAACAATCCCTTACCACAGGTTTTTATTAACCAAATTTAGGTTTAATCTTATTCATTTTCACCTAGGTTCTTTTAAGGGCTGGCAGAAGCCAGAATTAGCCGCCCCATGCAGTTGCGACCATTTTTCTGTGCAGGACACCATGCACTTTGTCATGTTTTGTAGTCTGTACCATGAGCAGAGGAAAAAAATATTTGCTCCCCATACTTAAAGAAGCAGGGTTCACACAGGTGCGCCCTGCGCTGCTCTACCTACAGCTCCTGACAAATCCACGAACAGCTTTTAGTCTTGCAAACTTCTTAGTCGCCGCTGTAAGGGCGAAAGCTGTTGGCCAATCTTTGTCTTAAAAATGTATTTCTTGTAATGAGATTACATGTATCTTTTAACATATAAATGTATTATTTTATCTTGTAAATAGTATTTATAATGAACATCAAGTATGATGCTTTTTAGGTATTAGGAAACTCAATTATGCTTTTTATGTCATGTTTTATTGTTATTGTTTCTTTGTATGACTTGAATAAAGATATTCTGACTGACTGACTATTCTTTTTGTTGTTTTATATTTTTTTATTGTTTTTTTGAACATTTTTTACTTTTTTTGGCTTTTATGAACGATTTTATATATTTTTTTTATTTTTTATGGGGACAAACAAAAAACAGGGAATTGTAAACGGCTCAACTGGAGCAAAAAAAATCAGGAAAAAATTAAGGCTTCTTTCGGCAGATGTGGTTCTCTCCTGCACAGTTGATTAGGTTTATACTTTTCTCGCCATACGAAATTGTAGTCCCGCAATAGATACAAACAATTTTAATATCTCCAAACTTAATTTGGATGTTTGGGACCATCTCCCTTGCCTCTGGACCCGATGGAGTAGGTTGTTTGCTTGTTTAGGTTCTGGAAGAAGATTGGGGAATGTTTCTGGACAGTTCTCTCACCTCTGCCGCAGAATAGTTGTTGGGATGCCTGCGTTGCATGTGGCGAATCATGGTATAATTACCAAAATAATACTTATTTGTAGGGTTCTCCCTGGAAAGTTCAGTGCCACAGATCAGACAAGTCACTTTTGCCGCATTGACTTTCTTTTGGCCTCTTGGGAATTTAAAAAACTCCCACACAATGTGCTCTCTCGGTTTATAAGGGGGATTGTCTTCAGGCAGGAACTCCCTCTCCTCCTCCTCCTCCTCCTCCTCTTCTTCTTCACCACCAATGTGGTGTTGTGGTGGTCCTTGTGGTGGTGGTGGTGGTGGTGGTGCAGATGCTCCTGCTGCTGCTGCTACTGTAGCCATTTCTCAATGAATGGAAACAGGTCTTCCTCACTCAAAGAACAAAGTGAGAATGAGGAAAAAAGGTGGGGACTTTCATCATTTGGAAAACAAAACTGTTCTGAACCAATGAAAAGTGTTATTTTCAGGTCATATGACCCGGGCTTTCATCATTTGGAAACCAAAAGTGTTCTGAACCAATGAAAAGTGTTATTTTCAGGTCACATGACCCGACGCGCTTACGCTACGCTACGCGCCCGGGGGCGCTTACGTTGCGCGATTGTATGCGCTCGGGCGCTTCCGGGTGCGTTTACGCCGTGCGTCATAAGACGCATCACGCGGCTACGTGATACGTCACGATGATGTTTTCGTTCGTGGCAATAGCGCCAACGGGACGCTCACCGGGGCGCGCCGTAACACAGCGCTTACCGGTGCGCTCACCGATACGAGCACCGGGAGCACACCAAGGAAAAAATTAAAAAAAGGGAAAAATATACATAAAAAAATAGTATTACATAAATATACAATATAAAATTCATTATAAAAAATATTATATTTCATACCTATAGAGATTTACTATTAAAAAACTTTTGAAATTCACTGAAAAAAACATAGGTTTGAGACCCTATACATAGTTAGGAATTAGCATTTTTACAAAACCTATGAAATTCACTGAAAAAACTATAGGTTTCACACCAGTTATAGTTAGGAATTAGCATTTAAAAAACCTATGAAATTCACTGAAAAATCCATAGGTTTCACACCAGTTATAGTTAGGAATTAGCATTTAAAAAACCTATTAAATTCACTGAAAAAAACATAGGTTTCACACCAGTTATAGTTAGCTGGAAATTTTACTCGCATAAAACCATTGAAATTCCCACGTTATAGTTAGTTGGACTCACTAAAACTTGCGCGTGCAATGCACTGCTGATGACGTCACATATTACATCACTCATGACATGGTCAGTGACATCACTCATGACATCACTGATGATACCATCCTTGTGACAGAGTGACAGACCTCCTTTCACTGTAATGTAACCCTTGAAACACATATTCAAAAATAGAAACTAACATTTTCAAAAAAATGGAGATACCCATACCAGTTACAACAACCAATTCAATAATTCCACCATTTATATACACATGCACTCATTCACCAACAGTTCTATATAGTCACTCATACATATACTCACTCATCATATGTAGTGATACACCTATACATCTTGTTACACACCGACAGTCATCCAAAAGTTACTCTCACACATACTCACACATGCAAGTAAACTATTGAGCATCCATTTATTTGCATATACAGCTATACACACACTACCACCTTACTTCTAATGAAACCTAGACATACTTACTCTATTAAACAATCAATTATAGAAACACATACTTATTTAAACAGGAACTCTTACAATCTCTTACTCTCACATATACTCACTTATATACATCAATATTCACATATACTAGATTAAAACATATGTAGTTACTGATAAAGACACTAGTGAGACAGTCATTCACTCACTAACACACACATATACACACTCATCCACCCATACAGTCCTGCACATATGCTGTCTTCAAAACACATACAAAGAGAGAGTCAGTCATTCATGCATCTATGTGCTAAGTAATACCCTCACCAAACCATACAAACACTCATACTGATACTAAGAAAAACATCTAATAACCCATATATATACACATGTAGCTACTCACCAACCCATGCAGCCACTTATAAACAAAGTGAAACACTAATAGATATATTTAAATATTTAAACATTACTCACTAATATATGTATTCACTAAGATACACTTAATAAGCCAGTTAACCAATCAATTTAAAAAAAAAATCCATGTAAACACTTATTTAAACATTTATTCTTCCATCAACTTTTACATATACATATATAACACATATTTATTTTTCAGAAAGACACACATTCACTGGATGGTGTCATCAGTGATGTCATGAGTGATGTCACTGACCATGTCATGAGTGATGTAATATGTGACGTCATCAGCAGTGCATTGCACGCGCAAGTTATAGTGAGTCCAACTAACTATAACGTGGGAATTTCAATGGTTTTATGCGAGTAAAATTTCCAGCTAACTATAACTGGTGTGAAACCTATGTTTTTTTCAGTGAATATATATATATATATATATATATATATATATATATATATATATATATATATATATATATATATATATTTTAGCCATCATATTTTGACAAGGGGAGAGATCGAGATCTATCCAAAGGTCTGAAGGATCTGAGCACCACGCACCTTCCAAGATCTATGCATCCAGGGGCCAGCCTTTTCCAAATCATAGTTGATGAGACATGTAATGGTGACCACCACTAGTCTCACCAACTCATTGAGCTTTGTCCTAATCCTTGGCTTAGGCAGATATTGGCAACCCAGAGGTAGTGTTTTTTCAGATCGCCCTAAAAAGGAGTTGGGAATAGAGATATCAGGAGCCACATAAGGTATAGGGGGCCCACATTTTTTTTTCTTAATAGAGCCCATCTGGCAGTCTAGTCTAGCTACGTGCCTTGAAAAAACAGCCTGCACAGGTGGGGGAGAGTTCTTAGACCCATTTTAGACAGACTTACCTGCATGCAATGGTTATTAGAGTAAAAAGCAGAGATATGATATTTATCCCCAGAACTGTTTTATCTACCTCCAGTACTCTAAAAATAACCAGAGGAAGGCTTACTTCAGAGTCAAAACATAGGATTTTTTCCAATATTACCCCCATTACTCGCCAGACGAGCTGGATAGCTTGACTCTGCCAAAATAGGTGTATGTCATTTGCATTTTCCAGTTGGCACTTCGGGCAGTATCTTCTTTTACTTCCTCCCATTTTAGCGAGTTTCTCGGGAGACCAATGAGCCATGTATATGGTAAACAAATGATTCCTCCTAAGTGGTGCCAAAATCACTGAAGACCATAGTGTATCATGAGATACTTGCCATAAGTTGTGGATATCGCAGTCTGGCATGTCCTAGATAGATTTAAGTCTGTGCTTGGCTTAGAGCAGACCATGGTGCTGACGTGCCTTCCTCAGCAAGTAAACCCCATCTTTGAAAACCCCGGTTTCCCAGTGGAGAGGCTAAGCTGTTCTTCGGACAAAGACGCGTTCCTGGGGAATTCCAGATTGGTACCATGCAGCTATAGTATGTGATCTCTAGAATTCTTTTGACCTGAATCCAGATTCTACATGCTGCAATTAAAGTCTTACATTTGATTTTTTTTAAAGAATTTGGAGTGGCCAAATTCAAATAAAAAACCTTTGCTTTCTTCTCCTAAATGACTTATTAAAACTCTGTATCTTATTGGTATGTCCTATGGGTCCATCAACAATCGCCTGGTATTTTTCAAAAAGAAGACCCAATAGTACAAATGGAAATCAGGAAGTGCTATCTCATCCTCCAGCTTTTTCTTCCTAAGTTATGTCCAGGAGATTCTCATGCTCTTTCTCCTCCATATAAAACTACTGAGATGAACATAAAGTAAATTTAGGAAGAATTGTCATTTTAACTAAATTAGCCCTTTCTAAAATAGAGATCGGGAGAGAGGCCCAGCTATGTAAAAGTTTTTAAGTCTCTTACATAAGTGAAGTTGATATACGTCACTCGTACTCCTAGATATCCGAACTCTGTCTTATCCAGGTGTTTAAGGTGAATGGGGATGGGATTGTTCAATGTCATAGTCTCAGTCTTATCTTCAATGACTAGATGGCCCGAAATGTGTCCAAAATTGTCAGCTAGTTCCATGACTACTGGCAAAGATATCTCCAGATTTCTTGTATAGACAACATAGTCATCTGCATATAGGGCCTCTTTTTATACCAATCCCCATCCTGAAATGGGGGATTCCTTTGCTCTGCTCTTATTCTCCTTGCAAGAGGTTCTAAACGAAAATTAAACAATAGAGGTGAAAGTGGACATCCTTGACAGGTTCCCATGTCTATCTGAAGGCTAGTAGTTAGAGAGCCATTGATAATAATCTTTGCTGTGGGAGCAGCATATATACATTGAAGAGCATAAAGAAAATTGCCACCCAGACCATTTTGTTCTATCAGGTCATATAGATAAGGCCAGTTAACTCTGTCGAAGGTGGCATCAACCATTATGATAGATAAGTGGGACCCCACCATAGAGACCACGTCTATTGCGCATACCAGATCTTGTGTCAGATCAGAAATCTGCCTTCCCTTCATGAAGCCCTTCTCTTTTGTAGACTCCATACCTGAGATACCTTGTTTCTTTCCTGAAGAGCTTGCATCCTCTATACTTTGATTCCCCCACCATCCCCCCAGATTTTCAGTATTCATGGGAACACGTCCTAGTCCTACTCCTATCTGAGGAGTCGGTGCCAGGCTGTCCACGGAGAGACTATTGAGCAGCTCATCTTTCACAAGGGGAGAAAAAATGTTATTCGAGAGTAACGCAGGTTCCTCTACCGAGGTGGGTTTGGGAGGCTCCATTGTGTAGGTCCCAATCTGGTTAGACTGAGACCCTTCGGTATTCTTAATCTTAAAGTATGATCTCAGTGAAGGGGTGATTTTAACTCTGTCTCATGCAAAGCTGTTAAATGGTACCATAGGTTTAGTACCCCTTTTAGAGGTCTTGGGGGCAGCTACTTGTGAGGGTATTTGGGTTTGTGCACCTCCCAGACTAAGCCCTGGAGCGATTATCGAGCTACAGAGATTCTGGGTTACTCTATTATCCTGTGGCTCTCCCCCTCAAACTTTGCATTTCTTAAAGTGTATCTATTTTTACCTACACTATGGAAGGGATCATTGGTGGAGGAGTCTACTAAATTCTCTTTTATCACTGCTATCGTCTCCCCTTTTTTAGATGAGCAAAGAGCCTGATCAATTACCTTTCTAGAAGCAGGAGACTATGTTCCTGGTGGAGTGGAGATTTGAACCTTTTTTGGGGGTCATAGGTGTAATAAACAACCTCCTTTCGCCACTTCTCCCTTCGAGGTGCCTGGAGGGGCATTTACTCCTGGGGACAGGTGCTGACTCTTCCCCCAATGCCCTGGAAACTGATCCGATCTGCCGCACTACGATCCCTTTGGAGCTCAGAGGCTACAAGGAGGCACTGTGAACCCATGTCGCTGCCGCTCGATACTCCCCCGCAACGCTGCTGGGGGAGGCTCAAAAACTATGGTTCTTGATGTGGCAACTGTGCGGCATTGAGCGGCGCGTGGAAGTTGGCAAGGGTTGCATCTGTGGAACGCCATGTGGTGAGTAAGTCTCAGCTTGGCATAGCAGAGGTACTGAAGCTCACAACCGGCGCATTAGCAGGCCACAATGTTTCACCTGCAAAGAATACCAACCAAGTATTGATTTAGAAAATGTATGTAATATCGTTTGTAAGTGCTATTTCGCTTGCAATTTATTGCAGTGTATACTGCAATAAATTACATACAAAATAGCACTAACAAACAATATTACATGTAACAATATTTTCTAAATCAATATTTTTGTATACATGATGCAATATTATTGTAATCGATATTTTGTAACCCAATATTTTTTATATAATATATGGTGAAAATCTTTTTGTGTCCGATATTTGTGTTTTTGATATATGTAAAAATCGATATTTTCACAACAATGCCTGTGTTTTTATTATTTATGTATAGGAAGGCAATATTTTTGTTATCGACCTTTATTTTCTGATATTTTTGTGTTTTGAGATTGTATACATCGATATTATGTCAGTGATCTCTGCGACACCTACACTTGTTTTCCTTTTGTGTATTTCTATCTACTGATTCTCATTCCCTTCCAAGGTGAGAAATTTGCTGACCCCATCCATAAAGATCAATGAAGCTGGGACATCATCTTCCAGTCCAGGTTTCCCATCAACTTACCTGCAGGAGTGTGTCTCTCTTTTACCCTCTGATACCCCCTTCATCACCTATTTTCTTGTCTTTTTCACAGACCTTTAAGATGATTACAGGGGATGAATAGATCAGTAAGGGGAAGAGGAAATAATGATTTTAACATTCTCAATGCTATCCAAGCACTGGTTGTGGGATATTGTCAAGCCAACAAGCAACTCTGCTTTTCATGTACATGCTCATACAGAGTTGATATCACTTCTGGTAAAACTTGGATCTGAAAGTCTATTGCAAGGCTCCCCCAACAAGGGGAAAGACTCCTCCGAGCACTGCAGGAAAGACTGGACGCGTCTTTATTCACTTTGATGAATTTAATAAAGTTTTTTCAATCACAAGTGGTTTACTGTGTATTTCTTTCAAATGTCAATTCACTATTTTCATGATTGCAATAATCTCAAACAAGATGTCCAAAGCATGTATTATCAAATACATATATCATCAAGATTCACGTGTCCCAATGCATTTCGGGCTATCCTTCAGCCCTTCATCAGGGGATTAGTCTACGAAAAGAAAAAAGAACATGGCTATGAGCCTGAACTCAGAATGGTGGTATATTAGTTAGTACTGGGTGAACATCATGCAGGGGTGATTGAACGCCTGTGATTGTAAACAGGTTCTGGTGTCTGTAAACATACATGCGTTTATTGGGTTAAAAAACAGTGAAAAACAATGATGTGAACCGAACTGCGTGCTGTTTTGGCAGGTCTAAAAGATGTGTCCCCAAGGATCGTGGCACAAAAATATGGTGATAGGCTTTACATAATAACGTGTAACATGACAAGTCGTGAAGGAGAACGCAGTGAATCAATATATCAAGCTACAGGGTGAATAAAAACCGTGATCCCGTTTGTAAAGGACTAAATAAGATCCTCAAGAGAATGCAAAAGAGTGTGGGGCATACTTGCGCCACCGCTGTGTCATGTTTTTTAATGCAGCGATGGCGCAAATAGTGCTCCATATTTACATATTGATGTTATGGGCCTCTAGTGTCTCTTTTACCACTTCTGCATCAATTTTAGCCTGTGCTAGATTCGGATGCATCAGATTATGATAATGATATGCAATGTAGGTGTTCTCTCTTAATAAGTCATGCAGAACTGATGCAGTTGTATTTAAAAGGATATGAGTAACCGTGGGTGAAAAACCTCTCTCTGGTTGTGGAGTTTGCGTAGTTTTGGCAACTCTACATTCTGGGTAGAATGCCAAATTGCCGAAAAACTCTGCAACGGAGCGGATTTTTTTTGTGTTTGCATGCCTGAAATGCATTTTTACACATGCAGGAGCAACTCACCGGGTGCCTGCGATCGCTGACAAGATTTCCCGAGCTGTTTGCAAGTGCCATGAGATTTACTAGGCAGCCACATGGTCCAGCTAGAATTTGAGATCACAAACGCGTCTTCCTGGTGTGCCATGGGACTTCCGGCGGACGTTTTGTGAAGCACGCAATCCTGAATGCGCAGAATCTACCACAACTGCAATCTGGAGAAAGTTCTCTCCCCGAGCAGCATCAAAACCTTCTCGAGATGATGTTTTAGATAAAAAAACTCCTCAAATTGACCTTTGTGCAAAGAGTCCTTTTTTATTGCTTTTTTAAGAGGAAGGAAGTGCCTCAGTGTCTCCAACTTCCCGTTCCTGTCTAGCAGGCTCATGCCAGTGTTTTGTCCATCTCCTGGTCACTTCTCATTTGGATTTGGAGCTGGAAGGATCACTCTTTGTGTCTGCTGCATCATATACCATTGGATTTGAGGACTTTTTAATTTTAGATTTCACAAGTAAGTTGGAAAATTGGCGTTGTTTGTTTGTTTGATTGGAGCCAGGCACCCAGATTTATTTGTACTTTTGATTGATTTTTAAACATTTATTGTGGTGGGTGGCCTGTAGTGTCAGTAGGGGCCTAGTTGTTTCTTTGTAAGTACATTTTCTTCTTTTATAAAGGATCTATATTTTCTCCAACTTTTGAAATCAATTTGCAATATTTATTTAATTCACTATTTAGCCCAGTAGTCTGCCATTTGGTCTTTCAGCCATTAGGCCCAGATCTACTCATGGGTGCATGAAACAACTGTTTCTTAGTGTTTGTTAAATTGAAACATCATTTAGGGCATGGATGGCATTGGATTGAAATACAAACTGTGTTTTTTGGGGGTATTTCACTTTTTTCATGTGTGTTAAATGCCTTGTGTGTGGTAGTAAATTGCAAATCTTATTTTAGCCCTGTGGATTTTCTTTTTTGGCATTGTTCCATTAAAGATGTATTGTTTAGCATGTCTGCTTTGTTTGGCCAGTGTGTGTGTGTGTGTTTGAAATTGTGGGTCATCATTTGCCATGGCTGAGCCTCCCCATGTGCAAGGGGCCATTTTGTAAAGTCTGTGTTCATATAGGCCTGCTTGAGTTCATTGTTTTCCAGGCTTCCTGCTTGTTGTTGTTGTGTTTTGACCATGTGGCTGGCGGCCATTTTGTGGAGGCAGTTAGTGTGGTTTTGCCATATAGGCCTGCATGTCTGTCTTCCCTTTATTCCCCTTGCATTGTCATTTGTCAGCTACGGCTCCCTAAGTACTGCATCCCCAGGATGCACAATGCCAAACTGTTACATTTGTATTTATTTTGTTCTTCTTCTTCTTTCCTATCCTTCCTGAGTGTGCTACAGTAGGGTACATAGTACACCATGAAAGCCCTTGTTGTTGTCAAAGTCTCACAAATGGTTACACTGTATGAGGTAATAACACTAACAAGTGTGACCACACACACTAAATTATATTGTATTGCTTTGTGCTAGTATTTCAACCACAACAATGCCACGTTTCACTGATGTTCTTCTTGCTTCTTTGCTTTTAGGGGAACAAAAGAGGAGGAGACAACATCACTCATTGTACTGTCAGATAGAAGGACTGCTCTCTCTGCACAACATCACATGTCGTTTACCACAGACAGACATCTCTTCAACTTGTGCCACTGCGTGCTAAGTGACATCTTCAAGATGACCCCAAAGAAAGGTACCAGGTCCAGTATCAAGAAAGTTGCCAGTGAGAAGAAAGCACTGCCACTTACCACCATCTGTATGTCGCCGAAGACTAGTTTTTTGGGAAACCAAATATTGTGCCTGCAGGAGTTGTGTCCAGGGAGCAAGCTGGGAGCAGAACCTTCTGATCAGTGGACCCACCCCAGCAACCTAGGCCCAAGCCCATGTCTGTCACAGAGGCAGCCAGTCTAATCACGAGAATGCCAATGAGCAGTGATGTTTAAATTTAATTATCGTTATTGCAAAGTAGTATCCAACCAATGCAGGAAACTCAAAGAAGTGGGCAACAACAGCCACAACCACCCCCAATAGTAGTTGTCCCTCCCAAAGTATGGGCAGTTCAGGAGATCGATCTTCCTGCTGAAGAAGAAGAAGAGCAAGACACTCTTTCAGAAGATCCATTGTCTTCCAGATCCCCAGCAAGTACTTCTGATGATCTAGACGCCACTTGGATCCCACCTCAGCCTGAGACTGACAGTGAGACACACCATGAGACAAGGCTAGGGAAAAGGAAGGTTTCAGAAATCCTTAGAGTTTTGGAGGTAGATGTAGAAGAGAAGGATGATGACCAGCCAGTCATCATGGACATTAGCCCCGCCCCAGTAGAGACCTGATCCCAAATTGCTGTGTGGGATGTGGCATGGATACCACCAACACCACCTCCAGCTGCCATATTTACGAAGTCCCGGCAGTGACCCACATCCACCACAACCACCTCAGTAGTAGTAGGTACAGCAGGGAGTCAAATGTCATGCCCACCTACCAGTTCATCCGGCATTGCAAGTGGCACTAGCAGCATCAGAAAGGTGACCTCCCCAGTTTGTGACTTCTTTTTGTTAACAGGAAGGAGGAAAACATTGCTATATGCTCCATTTGTGGAGTAGGTGTTAGTCAGCGCAAGATTGGTACAAACTATGGTACCAGAGGCCAAAGAACCCATCTGAGAAAACACCACTTGATCCAGTGGGAGGTGCACCTTAGTGGCCAAAAAACTGCAAGTTTTAGTGGAGGGGATGAAGAAGATCCAATCAGGGTGGAAAATTAACACGAGGGAGACATTTTCTCCACTACACATAGTATCCCTGTCCCCAGCAGTGCAGTGGTACCACCCACATCATCATCAGCAACATCGCAATGGCACAAGAGTCAGCCTGAGACACCAAGGAGTTCAAGGCAAGATAGCACCGCAACAAAAAAATGTGCTTTGAGCCTACCATCTGGTGTCAAGTAGACACCTGGATAAGTGGCACCGGAAAAGAAAAAAATCCAGGCTACCATTCTCAGCATGTTTAGGTCAGAGAGGCAGTACGAATGCAACCACCCAAAAGCACATTTCTACAACGCAAAGCTGGCTAAAATGTTAGCACTGGGCCGCCTCCCATTTTCTTTTGTGGAAGGGGTGAGTTTTCTTGAATTTGTGGCAGCCATCAGCCCGAAATGGAAGGATCCCACCCGGTCCTATTTCGCCAGAGAGCTGTTCTAGCAGTACATCACTTCGTGCTGGAATTGCTTGGACAAGCTTCACAGCAGAATGCTCTTCACACTATCCACCTGACAACAGACATGCGGGCCAGTTGCTAAACCACTAATTACATGTGCATCACTGCACACTGGATCTCTTTTATGGGGGTTAGAGATAAGGTATCTGCAGGTGTTGACACTGCTGAAATTTTAATGCCACTCGGAAACATGCAACAGTAGCCATGTTCGCCATTGCCAAATCTCCTATTGCTGCAAACATTTTGGAAGACTCTGGCAATAAGGTCTTTGAATGGCTGTGACCAAGAGGGCTTAGCATTGGTTTTGTTGCCACGGTCAATGGCAGTAGTATAGTTAAGGCTGTGGCCGATGGTGGCAATTACAGGGTCCTTTGTTTGGCGCACTGCATTAACATCATTGTTCGAGACTTTCTGAAAAAAGAAGACAGAGTCAGCAACTTACTGACCACCAGCAGAAGAATCTGCACACATTTCAGCCATTATTTTAAAGCCCAGAAGCAGCTGAGGATCATTCAATGTGATATTAGCATGCCAGTTAAAGCACTCATCCAGAAGGTGCCAACATGTTGGATCTCAACTTATTACATTCTTGAATGTCTGTTTGAGCAGTACAGACCGATCGATGAATATGTCATGCAAAGAAGGGATCCTACTGTGAAAGGCATGATCATTGAGATGGACCAATGGGGCTGACAGAGATGCTGTTTCCTTTCGAGGTCTTCACACCTGAAGTCAGCAAGGACAATTGTACCATGGGCCAAGCTATCCTATTGTTGCACATTTTACAGGAAGGCTAAAGGAGGTGTCTGCAATGTATGCAGGTGTGGAGGAAAAAAAGAAGCATATGAGTTGGTGGAGGGCTTAACCCTTCGCTTATCTGAAAATGCAAGGGTGCAAAGAGGCCTTGTGTCATACAACCATTACATTTGTGCCACAATTCTTGATCCGCTGTACAAACCATTACTGCACACTTTTACTCCTTTTTCAGGTAGGGATGTTGCCAGCTACAAAATTTGGATAGCTGTGCAAGCCAGTCAGCTAGAAAAACAACATCTGGGAATTAGAGGCCTGTTCCTCTAGGGCACAACAATTATTGTAGGGCAGTCAGAAGTTCAACTTCAGAACCTGAGGACAGTGCATTTGCCAAAACTACCAACAACACCAAGAACAACAACAGGAACAGAAGCAACAGCCCCTTAATTGGCACAGGAATGGTTTATACAGGCAGGACTTTAGTCCAGTGCTGAGGCAAAGACAAAAGAGGCTGAGCAAAGCAGAGCAACCATGACCATTTAACGAATGGTCCAGGCCTATCTGGATGACCCAACAGAGCTCTACTTTGATCAAAACCCATTGCGGTATTGGTATGGGAAAATGTGAGAATGGCCAGTGCTCGGCAATCTGGCAATAAACTATCTGGCTTGCCCCTAGCAAGTGCTCTGCTGAGCGTGTTTTCAGAGCTGCTGGTGCAGTTCTGACAGTGAGAAGGACCCGTCGCTTGCCCCAAAGCAAGTAGAAGTTAACCATGATGAAAATGAATCAGCACTTTATACCACCGAATTACACCATACCTGAAGTAGCACAGCAGGAAGATGATGACGGCGACTAAGGTCATGGAAGTAGTGTGTTAGGTGACCTACTTCTGGGCAAACCATCAGAGTTTGAAGACAAGCTCTACTTCCCTGACAACTAGGCTCTTTCATTTTCCAGTTACTTTCTTTCTTTGACGGCCCCCAAAAAAACTGATATAGATAAGAAACATTATTTACTTTATATTTGTGTGTGCCTTTCTGGTTCACAAATCCATCCCCCTCGTCTTACTCTTTTTATTGTTGGATCAGAGTTGTAACTGTGTACAGACAGTGAAGAAGTAAAATCCACTCCTGACTCACCCAAAAGCCATTTCCCTCAAGTCAGACATTGGATGAGAATTCAAACAAATGTGTGCCTGGCTCTAACCCTGGGCCTTGACTTTCTATCTATCCTTCCTAACCGTAAGGGACTTCCAGGAAGAACAGGTAAATGATGGAATGCAATGCACGCTGCGTGATTGTTGTGTTGTGAATGTCTACTATTCTACAAAGTGACTCAATTCAATCTTTCCCTTCATGTTGTTCAATAACAAATGTGTATGCCAACCCATTGCATTTTGAGTCAGGACGAGTCTAGAGTCTAGAGTGACCACTGCGCCTTCGGCCTGGTCACCCCCACGCTCCTGTGCCTGCTGCCGCTGCCGCAGCCCCAGCCTCCCGAGGGCCGCCGAGCCCACACCAGCTTTTCCCGCCGCCCCAGCCTCCCGAGGGCCGCCAAGCCGGCCCCAGCTTTTCCCGACGCCCCAGCCCGTGGCCCGCCCCCCCGACAGCCGATTGGCTCGCGCTCCCGCCTCCCCGCAGACCCTCGCGACCGGCTCCCTTCTTATGACGTCCCCAGAGCGACCGCGCAGCGGACGCGTGCAGCGGGAGCACCGATTGAGCGCCGAAGGTGCGCCAAAGGTAAGCCCGTCTACGCCCGTCCGTGCCTGGACCGCGCCCAGCGCCAGGACCCCTGGCCCCCGCAGACCCCAGCCCACCCGCCGGACGTACGACGCCGCCACCCTCAACGCACTCAACGCCGGCCGAACCCCTGGATGCTACCGAGCCACTCCGAGACGCACCCACGGACCCTTCATCTGCCAGTCCTGCAAGTTCTCCTGCACCCGGACCTGCACTGCACCAGCGTCCACCAAGCAGAACACCAGCAGCAACCACCTGAAGTGCATCCTGCTCAACACCCGCTCCGTCCACAGACACGCCGTCGAGCTCTGGAACCTGCTCGACACCACAACCCCAGACGTCGCCTTCCTCACGGAAACGTGGATGAACGCCTCCTAAGCGCCCGACATCGCCATCCCGGACGGCTACAAGATCATCCGGAGAGACCGCGTCAACCAGACAGGAGGAGGCATCGCCATCATTCACAGGAACACCATCCGCATCACGACCAACACCGACGACAGCATCGCACCCGCCGAACACCTGCACTTCCAGATCCACGTCAACCCCAAGACCACCCTCAGAGGCACCCTCATCTACAGACCCCCGGGACCACGCACACAATTCAGCGAGGACATCGCCGACTTCATCAGCCCGCACGCCCTCCCCTCCGCCGACTACATCCTCCTCGGGGACCTCAACTTCCACCTGGAGAACAACGACGACCGCAACACCACCACCCTGCTGGAAAACCTCGCAAACCTGGGACTCAAGCAGCTGATGACCACCCCCACCCACCTCGCTGGACACACACTCGACGCCGTCTTCTCATCCAGCATAGACATCGCCTTCAGCCACGCCACAGGACTCCACTGGACGGACCACAGCTGCGTCCACTTCACCTTCAGAAGAACGACGACCCACCACCACCAGCAACAGGTTGCCCGAAGAAGCTGGAACAAGATCACAGCCGACCAGCTCGCCGCTTCCCTGAGTCAGCACCCTCCCGCCAGCTCAGCGAACCCCAGCCAGGCCGCCGACAACCTCACGAAGTGGATCAGCAACTGCGCGGACGAACTCGCCCCCCTGAGGACCCCGCCCAGCAGACCCGGCAGCAAGAAACCCCCATGGTTCACCGACGAACTCAAGAGCTCCAAGAAGAACTGCCGAGCCCTCAAGAAAGTCTGGAGAAGGGAACAAACACCGGACAACATGACCACCCTCAAGCTTGCCACCCGGAAGCACCACCAACTGATCCGCGCCACCAAGAAAACTGCATTCAAGGACCGACTGGACAACAACTCACACAACTGCAAGGAACTCTTCAACATCGTGAAAGAGCTCTCCAACCCCAACGCCGGAAACAACGACATCACCCCATCGCAAGACCTCTGCAATTCTCTCGCCTCCTACTTCCACAACAAGATCGCGGACATACACAACAGCTTCAGCATTCAACCATCGCACACAACGACCGCTGCAACGCCGCCCACCACCACCCTCCGCGCCTGGACTCCGATCAGCACCGATGACACCGTCCGCATGATGAACTCCATCCACTCCGGATCTCCGACCGACCCCTGCCCTCACCACGTCTTCAACAAGGCCGACGCTGTCATCGCACCCCACCTGCGGGACATCATCAACACCTCCTTCGACACCGCCACCTTCCCGGAGAGCTGGAAGCACGCCGAACTCAGCGCTCTACTAAAGAAACCAACAGCGGACCCCACCGAACTCAAAAACTACCGCCCCATCTCGCTCCTCCCGTTTCCAGCCAAAGTCATCGAGAAGACCGTCAACAAACAGCTGGCCGCCTTCCTCGAGACGAATGGATCCCTCGACCCCTCACAGTCTGGCTTCCGAGCCAACCACAGCACCGAGACCGCCCTCATCGCTGCCACCGATGACATCCGAGCCCTGATGGACAACGGAGAAACAGCGGCCCTCATTCTCCTAGACCTCTCCGCGGCATTCGACACTGTCTGCCACCGCACCCTAGTGCAGCGCCTCAGCAACGTCGGAATTCAGGAGAAGGCACTGGAATGGATCGTCTCCTTCCTCGACGGAAGAACACAGAGAGTCCGTCTGCCACCGTACAAGTCAGAGGCCACCGAAGTCATCTGCGGCGTCCCTCAAGGATCCTCGCTGAGCCCCACCCTCTTCAACGTCTACATGAGCCCCCTCGCGCCCATCGCACGCCAACACAACCTGAACATCATCTCCTACGGCGATGACACCCAGCTGATCCTCTCCCTGACCAACGACCCCGCCGCTTCCAGAGCCAACCTTCACGAAGGGATGAAAGATGTAGCCGAGTGGATGACGACCAGCCGCCTGAAACTGAACTCAGACAAGACGGAAGTCCTCATCCTGGGCTCCTCGCCCTCCGCCTGGGACGACTCCTGGTGGCCCCCCGCCCTGGGCACCGCACCCAAACCGACAGACCACGCCCGCAACCTGGGCTTCATCCTGGACTCCTCCCTCTCCATGACCAGACAAGTCAACGCCGTCTCCTCGTCATGCTTCAACATCCTGCGCATGCTACGGAAGATCTTCCGGTGGATCCCCACCGAGACCAGGAAGACGGTCACCCAGGCCCTCGTCACCAGCCGACTGGACTACGGCAACGCCCTCTACGCCGGAACCACCGCCAAGCTCCAGAAGAGACTCCAGCGGATCCAGAACGTCTCAGCCAGACTCATCCTCGACATCCCCTGACGCAGACACATCTCCGGACATCTGAGAGACCTGCACTGGCTCCCCGTCAACAAGAGAATCACCTTCCGTCTCCTCACCCACGCACACAAAGCCCTACACGATCTAGGCCCGAGCTACCTCAACAACCGCATCAACTTCTACGCTCCCAAACGCCACCTCCGATCAGCCAGTCACGCCCTCGCCGCCGTCCCCCGCATCCGAAGAACGACAACAGGAGGAAGGTCCTTCTCCCACCTGGCCGCCAAGACCTGGAACTCCCTCCCGACCGACCTGCGCCTGACCCAAGACCACCTCTCCTTCAGGAAGAAGCTCAAGACCTGGCTGTTCGAGCAGTAGCAGCACCCCCCCCCCCTAGCGCCTTGAGACCCTCCGGGTAAGTAGTGCGCTCTATAAATGTCCTTGATTGATTGATTGATAGAGGACTTACTCGGTAGTCAGACACTGTTTGTACGGACTCGGAGTTGGACACTATACTTGCAGTCAGAGTCAGGTCAGGAGGATCAGAGATTATTGATGGAATAACTCAGGACGTGAGCGTGACAACTGCGAGAAATGCCACCGGAAGAAGATGGAAGCTTTCAAATTCACTGAAACCAACTGATTTGGATGATGATGACTCTAAGTGGCTTAAAGATAAACAACATCACAGACCCGACCTACATATCTGTGTAGTAGTGGTGGGCAGCGAGTGTGGTGTGACTGACAGCGGTGCATTGATTATTTACTTCATTTTGAAAAGGCTATGTTGCTGTATGTATGAATGTGTGCTTAGTGCTGTCTGGTTCAAATTCCAAGGTAAGTGGAGTTTGGGTGGGGGTGGCCTGTTGTTGGAGGTAACTGCCAGAAACAGACATGATTTAGCCCTGGTGCCTCTGAAAGTTTTCTTGTTTAACTCTTATGCAGTTTAACTTTGTTTTCTCCTTATTTTTTTAATATCCTTTTTGTTTTTGCCATACTGGAAAACAACTCACACTTACCTTACCAAACTGCAACCGCCAGGCACCCAAGATTGATTGTTCTGGCAGTCCAAGCAGAATGCGGAAATTCGACTCCCAATTTATACAGTATCATTTTTTTCTCTTCAATCATTACGACTGTGTGTGTTGTTGTTTATGTTTGCTTATTTTACTCCTACAGATATTTTAATTGTATTTGCTATCTTTGTAAGCCTGGTCCAACAAAACATAAATAAACTATGTAACTTGGGTCTCTTGGGGGGCAGACAGACAATTGCATAATTAATGTACTGCCCTATACTCGTCTAGTACCACTGATCATCATGCATGCATTTCCTTTTCCTGCCATAACAGATTTATGATGGTCAGCTGCTAAGATGAGTGTTGTCCATGTGTAATGTTTGTTTTTGTCTAACCTTTCCCTCAAAGCCCCCTTCCAAACAATTCATCAAACCCCTAACCCTCTTTCTACAGTCTATGTGATTTATTTAATTGATGTGCGACTTAACAATTTACACCATAATTGATCACACACTTGGTGGGGTGGATGTGGGGAAAGCAACACCAACTCTGTGCAGGGTGAGGAGGATCTTATTCTTAAACTCATATAGCCCTCACTGGCAGTATATACTATATTATCCACCCCAGCACAGTATAGGATATTTTTTTCAGAGGAACATCTCATTGCCAGCATCATCATTCAGGCACTGTATTAATTTGCGTCTAAGGTTAAGCTTGGCCACTTCGTAAGTTTGTAGTAGCTCAACATTGTTCTGATTGATTCAAATTTTCATTGCTTATCATACTCTCCTCTTGTACCTGAGACTGTTCTAATAGTCTAATCTCCGGTGACTGTCATCAAGCTTTCATATATTAACAGAATGAACCTCCTTTTTTAATTTCAATTTGTTAACTTCTCTTTTGATGAATAGTCCCCACTCTCCGAGTCTTTATCCTACAATTCTAGTTTGTCTAGGAGGGAGTGGGACCTCGCTTCCGTTCTGATGAGTTTGCCTTCAATATAAAAAGAAACGCTAGCAATGCATGCTGCTACTACTACCGCCACCACCATGATAGCACCTTGGGAAACCATGGAGCCCTCGCTTCATCTAATCAGGTTAGAGAAGTGAACTGTAGTTGATTGATCATTGTTGAACGACTATCATTCTATACAATGGTAATTCACCCCCCACCCAAACAGGCAGAAATAAGAGGGAGCAGCAGTGCTCGTGGAATGGTAGCAGATGCCCATTTGACCACGGTGACAGTGTTGTGGGGTGGTTGTTGTGGCCTGGCTGGGGCCGGGGGCATCTGCAGCAGCTTCTGCCACATCCTCCAAGGCCACCAGCTGCTCGTACTTGGCCCTGATGGCCTCCATTTTCTGCTGCCCGGCCAGGGCTGAAATCTCTGCCTGCTCTGGGTTTTTAGAGCAGCAGGATTATCTACATATCAAGAAAGAATAAAGACAAACTGTAAACAATGATCTTAGCAAACACATAGAAAATTATGCCATGGTTATGGAGGGAGGTGATTGATGATGGGTGGGTAGGAACTTAGAAGGATACATAATGTGGTGCTTGAAACTACTGTGAGCCCAAGGAGGGGTCTGAAATACCACCTCTTCAACACTTTAAATAAAAAAAACCTTGAAAAAACCATTCCAGGCAAGTAAAGGTGAGAAGACCACCACTATAGAGGAGCACCCTAGACCCGAATTCTCCTTCCCAAGGATTTGTCCATTCATCATAGCATTGTTCTTCTAGTATTTTATTTTTTATTCTTCAGCCTTGGCTTTGCCGCTCACCACCATTTAAGTTTTACATTCTCTCAATCCACTCTTCGCCATTGAGACTACTCATCCATCCAAACATGGCTTTCTGTCTCACTCAAGTCTCATGATCTCAAGTACAAACCTTTTAGCAACATACATTTTTCGTTTGACATTTACCCACCATTGCATCCTTAAGTTTATTTCAATCAAAATAAACCACCACAGGATTCCAATCACACACCCAGGCAGGCATCCTTTCACACATACACTTTCACCCAGCCAGGCCAACTTTTCTACCTGTATACCTTTCATCCATCCTTCATCCACCCATGCATCCTAGCTATCAGCCACCTATTGTACTATTTATGTATCTGGCGCTTTCACCCATACATCCTTCTCTTTCAGTCATATATATTACATTTCATCCATCAACTTTCCCCTACCATCCTTCCCTTTTCCATCAGCCCTTAGTGAAAGGTCTTGTTCATGAACGTTCTCTGCTGGGATGAAGATAGGAGCGACCATTAGTTACTCAGCTCAACTCCTGCTGTGTTCACCTGTTGTTCACAAGTCAACAAGACTACACCTTTACAGTGAGTTCATAATTATAATTGATTGTCAATAAGCAAGCAGTATGACTTACCACCACCCACCACTGCCTCACCCCCTTCTGCTGCCGCATCTGCAGACTGCCTGGCGCCGTCACTGTTGGCCCCGGCACTGGTGGCCGGTGCAGCTAGAAAAAAAGATTCCACATTTCATGATGCCAGATACACCTCTCTCTATTAATTGTTTTATAGCAAAATAAGAATAACACAGCACACATCACTACAATTTGGTTACATTACAGACAGTATCTTCTATCTAAAATATCAAGTTGGGCATTTTGTTGGTGGCAATTTAAAAAAAGCCCAAAGTCAAGACAGGAGACAAGCTGTTAAGGAGTGGCTGGAGCTATTGATTGATGAATCTGATGTTTTGAGAAAAAAATAGCATATGGCCTTGGCTGGCAAATGTAATGGGGCCGTCCTTCTTGTACTTCCTCCCACACATAATGCACAGTCATCAGTACATCAACTGCTGCTAATAATTCTAGGCCAAGTTAATAAGAAGACACAACTTAGGGTTATCCAACGTGACCATTACCACTCTCTTATTTTAGTGATTGAGCCTTCTCATCTCAACAAACATGCGTGGAATACCTTACTTGGGCAATGGGCATGCAATGTGCATGGCAGAAGAGTAGTAGTAGTATGTGACCAAAGGGTTCTCTGAGTCTTAGAGTACCACAATTAGGTAGTCCATAAAAAGCAGAAGAAATGAAGCTACAGACAGACTAGTAACTAGAGACAGTTTGATGTAAAGTAGAGAAACTTAAAATATAGAAAATCTGTAAATTGTATAATGCAGGGAAAACAAAACTTTAGAAATGGATAGATCAAAGAGGATTTGGAAAAATAATATAAAACAGGTAGACACCACATTATTCAAAAAGGAGCAGAAAAATTAGGGGAATAAATATATTAATGTTTAACACCAGGAAGACTTAGTGGGGCCAGCACAGCCATCGGCCGAGGAACTCTGGGAGGCATCTCCAGCTCCTGGACCCTCACCGCCTCAGCCCATTTGTCATTTGTTGTGTCTGTGGAGAAGTGTGGCTCAATGGTTAGAGCGGCAGACCCTGATGCAGAGGTCTGGCCCGGGACCAGGGTTCAATTCCTGCCTCGGCGGGTCTTGTGCTCAATTTCCTCAGACCTGATAATTCTCGCCTCAGCGCCTATTCTAATCATGGGTGCCACTCTTCAACTCTGGACAATAGCCTGCTTAATCTCCACAACGGCCCCAACAGTGCTGGGATGCCTGGCTTTACCTTGGGAGTGCCCAGGAGTGGACATTTCACAGGGAAAAGCCAGGAAGGGTTCCACAGCAGTATGCGTTACAGCGCTAGTATACCCAAGGGTATTAGTGCGCTTTACAAGTACAAATTACATTATTCTTGCCCCTGGATGCTGATGTAAAACATAAATACAAAAAAGGCTAGTGGGAAATAATATCTCTCCAAAATATTTTGACAGGCAAAGGCAATCGCAAAAACAATTAACTTTTCTAAATCAGATCATCTAGCATTAGTATATTGCGGACCGTCCTATCCTATTCAAAAGTTCCAAAACGTACCTAACTAGTCCACTCCTATTCCAAATTTAGTAAACTGTATTTTGGAATTAATGATGTTTGCTTAGTCTCAAATCTCACACAGTCTCTCATTCTAAAGTCAACCTACTTTGACGGGGCAATTCACTAATCACTAAGGGCCTTTATTATAATGATTACAACAATGTTGACCGGACGCAATTGCGGTTCTGGATTTGCCCGACCTCAGGTCGGTGCAGCGGTCACGACGACCGCACTATTCTATTACAAACCTATGCAATCGCCCATAGGGTGATCGTAAACCTCCATTTGTCAAAGAGAGCTTGCTTGTGTGGCAAGTGAAAAAGGCCCGTAGCACAAGCTTCTACTAAAAAAATGGATGTTGTTGTTCACAAACATCCCTGCGCCGTCTGCGTGGCATGCACCATGTGATTACAAAATTACGTATAACTAATTACAGAACATCTTTGTTGGGTTAGAATGTTCGTATGGTTCCCTAAGTGGAATACGGGGGAGAATGTGGGCGATGCGGGGTGCGGGGGATGGCAGTTACTGCTGCAGGCATAACGAATAAATAAGTCTTCTTACCACCATTTCCACTTCCTCTTCAGTGGCAACGATTGGCGGTCCGATACTGCGCGACGACCTCCTGATGTTTTTAGTTCATCCCGTCTGTGGCCAGTGCTCACCGCACTCATGGGTGAAGTGTGTTCCTGGGGCCACGTGGCGAGTTCTGAAGCTGCACAGTGACTCCTTAAGTGGCACAGCACTAGTGAGCTCTTGGACTGCGGTAATGAGGCGATGTTTTGTTTTTGGCTGGGCGCGCCGATTGCCTCCTGTAAGTAGAGAAATTTAATTTGAGCATTGCGCATGTCGCGAAGGTCAAGTGGCGCATGCTCAGCAGCCATCGTTGTTTGGGATGGATTTTCAGGGAAACAAGCTCAAATTTCCCTAGAAACACACGCATGTGTGTTCAACGTAACAGCCATCTTGGGTGAGGATGAATCATCCGTTTTGCCTACATCATCGGTGACAGGCACACCAATAAGATTTCTTAAGTGCAATTTGGCATTAAATATCATTATTTTGCCAAGAACTTCCTATTTATTGTATATCACAACTTCACTTCTAAGATAGACAATAGATTCATAAATTTGACATTTATCTTACCTTTGCACTTACCTCATGGAAAGAATCTTAGCACCCGCTCCTATTCTTCAAATACCAGGGTACTCCTCCATTGAATTAGTAACAATGGAAAGAAACTATTGAAGCCTACTTAGAGACAATCGATGGCGACACTTTCACTGCTAAGGAAAAACTTTTGGTTTCAAATCTTGGTACTGAAGAACATAATATTTTGAAAAAACTACCCTTGGGAATCGTAAGTGTTTTTAAATCGAGTGGAGAGAACTGTGGTTCTTCAACAGCCATTTATTAGTATTCCTCCATCATTAGTACCCTATATAAACATTGTAATCCTAAGAAGAATACTGTACTGGAACGCCACGAGTTTCTTCAGCGTTCTCAACTTCCGGGGGAGTCTATCAATGACTTTGTGGCATGTCTCAGAACCCTAGCTGCAACATGCAACTATAGAGAGTTCAGGGAAGAAATCATCAGAGTCAATTGATAGAAAAAACTAACATTGGGAAAATCCAAGAGAAGCTCTTATCAACAGAAGATCCCGATCTTGAGTCTGCATTAAAAATAGCACGTAACCTCAAACATTCACAAACGTGCATGAAGGAAATGAATGAAGGTACCAAAACTGGGGAGGTGAAACACTCCAGCTCCAAGCCCGGTGCTAAGCAATCCAACAACAGAACCAATTCAAATTCTTTCCGAAATGTTGAAAACCATTGTCCCAAATACAAGAGTGAGAAAACAGAGAGGAACGAGAACGCATGTTTCCGCTGTGGGAGGAAATTCCATATGGGTAATGCCAGATATTGTTCAGCATTGAATCAGGTGTGTTGCAAGTGTGGAAATGTAGGTCATTTTTCACAGGTATGCAAAGCAAACATTACTCAATGATCTGCTTCGCAGTCGATCAAGAACATTGGTGAAGATCTCTATGGCTCCGACGATGAGAACAATACCCTTTTGATGCTATCCTCAACGGATCAAACTGAAAGCACTGTGGTAGAGACGTTGTCCATCGCAAGTGTACGTAAAAGGAAACCCCTTTCCTGTGTAATTTCTATCAACATGAAAGACATAAAATTCTTGGCAGATTCGGGTTCTCCTTTTACTTTGCTTTTAGTGTAATTGAGAATAATGTTGTACATGAATCTAGCACCAAAATATTTGCCTATGGGGGCAAAAGAGTAGAAGTTGTGGGAAAATTTGATGGAAACTTGCTTTTTCATGGTAAACATACTGTAGGACCTGTATACATCGTTAAGGAGGGTAGTAACTTGTTGGGTTGGGATGAACAAGGTGAACTTGGAATCATTTTAGACCCTCATCACTCTGACATGTTACTGTCTAACAGTATGTTGACAACATGTCCAGAACATGTTCTCTTGTTGGTGTTTCTAACCCCATTGTGGTCACCCAGATTGGGGTTGAGGAATGGGCCAAGTGTTATCTTGATATCTTTTGTGAACAGATAGGTAAGCTAAAGGGCTTCCAGCACCGCATAGTTTTAAAACACAATGCTAAGGCTGTAGCTCGGAAAGTGCGCAAGGTACCTTTCAGAAAGAGGATTATTGGTAGGGGCAAATGTAGGTCTGCCACTGGCAATAAGGCCACTAACACATGATAGGACTCAGCATAGGTCTTAGAAAATTCTTCCTATGCTCAACCCTTGGTAGCTTGACTGCGAGCAGGCAGGCTTCACATCAAAGACAGGTATGTAAACCATTTTAAAACACCAATTCAGTAAATAATTGAGAAACATCATGTAATAAAAGTCCAACACCAATTTTTAAAAATAGGAAATATTTTTATCTTTAAAATGACACCAAAACAACAAAAATCCAATGTAGGGACCGAGAGATATGAATGTTCTATGCTATAGAGCTTTTTTTCAAAGTTGCTCCAAAGTTCTCCAAACTTCTTGAACTACTTCCTGAAGTTCCTCAGGGGGTCCCAAAGTGTTTTGAACTCACTCCAAGGGTCTGGAAGCTCCAAGAAGGTCCTTGAAAAGTTGAGGACTTCAGTTCCCACAATCCACTTGGACACAAACCTTACATCCACATGTGTTCTCCAGGTTGAGGATCCTTGGTGGTGATGGTCCAGGTGAGCTCTGTTAACCTGTAGCTTGCAGGGAGTCCACTCTTTAGTTATTTTGCAGAAATGTAATCCACAGGGCTGTAGTTTCAGCTGGTGCTGTCTGAGAGGACAGGCCTTATAACTTTGCACCCCAACTTCTCAGCTTGTCAATGTCTTGCTTCCTTAAGTTTCCAGCAGCAGATCTGAGAGGCTCTGCCCCTCTCATATACTTATTCCCAGTTCTCAGGGTCGAGTAGGCGGTCACTGCTGACCAATGGAAGCAGACCAAATCTCCAAGAATATGACCACATCCTGTAGAGGGTGGCATTATTTTGTCCCAGAGTGCACCAAATCCTCCAAATTCATAATGGCTGATTTTCCAGCTGGGAGGTAAGAGCTGGCTAAAGACACCCCTAGAATGGCTACTCTTCATAAACTCTCCCCTTGCATCTGTGCATTCCTTCCATAATCCTAGCTCTGGCTGAGATAAAAGGTTTGAAGTTGTAAATGACACCAAGGCCTACTCTTCTCTTTAAAGACCATGGTTTACGACTCCTCCACCTGCTCTTCCATTACTGTGTAGCAGCACACTGCCCTCCCAGCAGAGCTGGTTAACCCCAGTTGCTCTTTGTCACTTCTTCAAGGCAGTCTGGCGAATCCACTAAAATCTGACCAATCAGGACAGACCATGGAAGGCTGAATCTAGACTTACAAACAAGAAAGTCTTATAACTTCTTGCATGTACATTTTGGGAGAAATTCAACCATATCTGATTCGTACTCTGGCAGTCCAAGGAATGCCCTGACCTGAGTCTGGGTAACAGGAGCTAGTTTGGATTTTAGATTGAAGAGGCTGTACATGGTCCCCACCTACCAGGTGGCCCAGGTACACCACAGAACTCTGCCCTCTTTGGCACTTGCTTGCCTTAATAGTCAGGCCTGCCTGCTGCATGCCCTGAAGCACTTCCCTTAGGTGGCTTAAGTGATCCCCCAGGTAGAACTGTATACAGCTATATCATTCAGGTACCCTGCACTGAACTGTTCCAACCTAGACAAGACCCTGTTCACCAACCTTTGGAAGGTGGCAGGTGCATTCTTTAATGCAAAGGGCATTACCTTGAACTGATAATGTCCCTCTGGTGTAGAGAATGCTGACCTCTACTTTGCTCCATCAGTGAGGGCAATCTGCCAGTAACCTGAAGGCTGATCAAAAATACTCAGGTACTTAGCAGCCCCTAACCAATCAATGAGCTCATCAGCTCTAGGTATAGGGTGGGCGTTAGTCTTTGTGACTGCATTCAATTCTCTGTAGTCCACACAGAACCTTAACTCCTTGGGTCCCCCCCTGAAGATTAGGTTTAGGGACCAGAACCACTGGACTGGCCCCATTTCCAACATCTTAGCAACCTCAGCTTTAATGCTGGCTCTGACATGGTCAGGCAACGTGGACAGTTTATTTTTGACAGTTAGACTATCTCCAGTGTCAATGTGGTGCACACACCACTCACTGATGCCTGGGGTCAAAGAGAACAGGCCAGCAAACTGCTCCAGCACTTGCTTACAGTCTCTGTGCTGCTGGTCTGTCAATTTGGGAGAGAGCACGACTCCCTCCACTGACCCATCTTGCACATTAGGGGAGAAGAGATCGGGCACAGGCTCAGTTCTCTCCTCTACAAGCTCATCAGTGACAAGTAGCATAGTCATGTCTGACCTGTCATGCTAGTGTTTCAATCTATTCACATGCAGGACCCTATGAGGGTTGCAGGGGGTGCCAATGCCAACCAAATAGGTAACCTCACCCTTCTTTTCTAAGATTGAATAGGGCCCACTCCACTTGTCATGAAGGGCCCTGGGAGCCACAGGCATAGTAGCCTTTTGATCATACCAGTGCTTCATGAGCTCCTGGCTGGCCTCCAGTTTCCTGTTTGCCTTGTACATGTACTCTGCCATTCTTGATCTCAAGCCTAGCACATAGTCAAGCACATTGGCCTTTGCTTTTTTAAGAGGCTTCTCCAAAGACTCTCTTAGCAGGCTCAACGGCCCCCTCACAGGGTGTTCAAACAACAGCTCAAAGGGACTGAAACTAACCGCTTTCTGTGGAACCTCCCTGTAGGCAAACGGTAAGCATGGGAGGAGAACATCCCGTCTCCCCCTGAGTGTTTCTGGCAACCCATTTATCATGCTCTTCAGGGTTTTGTTGAATCTCTCAACAAGACCATTTGCTTGTGGGTGATAGGGGGTGGTGAACTTGTAGTTAACACCACACTCATCCCACATAGCAGTCAGATAGCTGGACAGGAAGTTTCTGCCCCTATCTGATACCACCCATTTTGGAAAACCGACTCTGGTGAACACACCAAGCAGTGCTCTAGCCACTGCAGGAGCATCAATGGTTCTAAGAGGGATTGCTTCAGAATACCTAGTGGCATGGTCCACTACCACTAAAGTACACCTATTTCCTGAGGCAGTAGGTGGGTCCAGGGGACCAACAATGTCCATCCCCACCCTTTCAAAAGGAACCCCAACCACTGACTGTGGTATTAGGAGAGCCTTTGTCTTGCCCCCTGCCTTGCCACTGGCCTGACAGGTGACACAGGAGCTGTAAAACTCCTTTACCTTTTTAGACATATAGGGCCAGTAGAAATGGTTCACCAACCGGTTCCACGTCTTTGTCTGTCCCAAATGTCCTGCTAAGGGGATATCATGACCCAAAGTCAGAATGAACTCTCTGTACCTCTGGGGTACCAACCTCCAGTTGGCCCCCTCCTGGAGGTTTCTGACCTCAGTATAAAGCAGTCCATTTTCCCAGTAGAGTTTGTGAAACCCACTGTCATTCCCTTCCTCTTGCTTAGAAGCAATCCGCCTCAAGCTTTCAAGGGTGGGACACTCACGCTGTCCCTTACTGAACTCCTCTCTGGAGGGTCCACCTGCTCCTGTCCGCTCTGCCAAACCTGACAGCTTTGGCAGGGATGGAGTCCCTCCCTCAGAGGCTAGATCCTCCCCTTCAGTTTTAGATTCTTCCTGTCCCTCAGAAGTTCCCTGGGCTGGCACACCAGGCCCTGTACCCTTGTCCCTAGATGCTTGGCCCTTTGTTCCAGGGTCCAAGTGTCCAGCCCCTTCCTTCTGGATAGTCTGTGACCTAGTCACAGCACATAACCACTGAGGGAGCTCCAATATCTTCATATGGAGTCCCCTCTCAACCTCTGATCACACAAAGGCTTCAAGATCCATGCCTAGTAAACACTGCTACCTTCATAGGGCCTGTCACAACTCCCCATTCCAAATCCACAACAGCCATAGAATGGAGTTTGGTAGTGCTGTCTTCATATGTCACCCTAGTGAATCTCACCAGGTGGCAACCTTTCTGGAGGCACCAGCTCATCCAGGACCATAGTTACACTAGGCCCAGTGTCTCTGATAGCCTCAACCTCAGTCCCATTCACTTTAGGCCTCTGCCTGTACTTGTCTATGTTTGGAGGTAAGGCAACAAGTGTTGCAATATTCCCCCAACCCAGGGACACTAAGGTTGCTTCCACCACTTGACTACCCCACTCTGGGGAACCACTTATTACCTCTACACTTATACTGGCAATTCATGTGGATTGTTAGGGGGCTTCTTGGTGCAAACAGCAACTCCCTGTTTGTGCCCTGGCTGGTTACAGTCAAAGCACTTACCTACTTTTAAGGGATCAAAGAACCTACTATTCTTTTTCTGATTCCACCTCCTTTTGAATTTGGGTTGGCTTGGGGCCCTCCTGCTTGTGCAGATTTTTGTGGGTCTTTGGGGGACTCCTTAGGTTTTTGACCTTCTTGTCTCTGGGCTTTCCCTTGGGAAGGGACCTGTCCCCCTTTCTTCTGTTTCCCCCTGGTGCTGAATGGAAACCCAGGTTCTCACCTACTCATCAACTGCTTCCCCCAGCTCTCTGGGGTCTGTCAGCTTAGAGTCCACTAGATACTGGTGTAACTTCTATTCTGCACAATGAGTCAAAATGTATTATTTAAAAAACAAATTGTACAATCCCTCATATGTGTCAACTTTGTTACCAACAATCCAGCCTTCCATTGCCTTCATTTAAATGTCCACAAAGTCAACCCAAGACTTTGAACTCAATTTCTGGGTGCCTCTAAACTTTACCCTGTACTGCTCTGGAGTCAGACCAAATCTCTTGACTAACATTAAGAATTAGATGCAGAATCATACTGTTGTGTCTATCTAGGACCCTAATTAGATATTCCCGATGTATGCCCTTGCATGGTTATAATAAATAATATCCTTATAAAGGCATAAGAATCATATCCATATTTAGTAATAGCCCATGCAGTCCAAATACGGCAAGGCTACTCCCCAAGACTCCTAGAAAGTACAACGTGTTCTTTAAACAAACCAAGCCTCCAGCAGCCCGGGAAATCTCCCTGCTCTTGTTTTGATTCGCACAAGAACTCCTAGAGTCCAGAAAGAACTGTTAGTTCTTAGTGACGTCTTATGTCCAACCTTACGTCAAACCTGGCACCTTTCAGGTATAAATATACCAACGTTGCCTTAAGCAAACACAGGGTGGTTTGGAGCAGAGCGGCTATCTACTTACCCGAAGCAAAGCTGATGCGAGAGCCGAAGGAAGCCGCCCCTCCCTTTTGACGCACTGAGAAAGACACTGTCTTTTTCTCCAGCCGAGAAAATTCCAGCTCCGGTGTTTCCAGTCACCCTTGTGGGTTGCTGGGAGATCGAGTCCTGAGAGAGAGATACAAGACCTCCTACATTCAATTACCAAGGTACGGAGCTGACTAAACCCTTAAGAGAATTCTTGATTCAGATTCCTTGGCAAAAACCAACTTAACTTAAACTGCAACTTAATTACTCCTTCCCACGTATTAGGCTTAGGTCAGGTACACCGGTGTAGGCGTATCTTAGAAGCACCAGTTGAGCATGTTAGTCAATGTTTTTATGTATGTATATATTTTATCCATTTTAAAGTATCATATGGCTAAGAAACCATATCAATGCTTTTATAGTATTATTTCATAATACTACTTTTACTGTATGCACTTTACTTCATGATAAGTATTGCAATTGTGGCAATTCATTTCTCTTGCATGAGAAAGAAGACTGCTCAATAAATAACAACTTTTATTGAAAACGCCCGTCTCTCTATTTCTCTGCACTCTGGTGAAACTAAGTATGCACGATTGACTGAGTGAAATAACCGTCTATTGTTTTCACACGACTCTAGAGATACACTCTAAATTCTGAGGAGCAAAGTTGTCATGTTTATGCGGTTGTCAGAAACGAATCCAAAAAAGAAGGTAGCAAGTATTAAAATAAAATATGCCGAGAACACTGAGGACACAACTGAAAAACGGAGAGTGGACCCAGACAATGCTAGACAGCGCAGCAGAAGTAACAATAGCTCGCAAGATCCTGATGAATCTTCTGGAGACAGTGGACACGAATAAATACATTCAGGTGGAAAACTGCAGACACCAGGGTTAGCAAACCCCATAAATTATACGAAATAACATTGCGTATAGAGGGGGACAAAACTAGGAAAATAAGGGGTCTCTTTTGGGATAACCTTTCGAAAGGCTATGACATCCTGTTAGCTGAGAAAGACAGGCCACCAGAGTTTGTCAGGGAGTGCCCTCATGGCAAAGAAATGATTATGCCTGCCTTCTCAAATCATATTCCAATTCATAAAAAAAAATACACATTTGCAAGTAAATGGGCAGTGGCCCAAGCTCCTGCATTATATAAAAATCCTGTAGAATGGGATGAGGATTCTCCTCACCACAAAATTCAGTTAAAAAATCAGCCCACTGCACAAAGGCAGTACCCAGTTAAACAAGAAGCTAAAAAGCAAGTCCGGGAGATCTTATATCAACTTGACTACCAGGGGGTGATTGAAACATGCACCTCACAAATGAACAATCCTTTGTTTCCTGTCTCCAAGCCAAACAATTCATATCGTCTAGTTTTGGACTATAGACACCTAAACTCCTGTTGCAAAACATTTGAAGTACAAAACTCACACAGTGCAACACTAATGAATAACATCGTGCGCAAAAAATTTAAAACAACATTAGACATCTCTAATGGATTCTTTTGTCAAAACATTGCACCTGAAAGCAGGTATTTGACCGCTTTCTCAATAATGGGGTCAAAAAAACACTTCTGTCGACTCCCACAGGGATTCAAGAACAGCCCAGGATTATTCTCAGCAAGGGTAACAGAGTTACTACAAATATATGATGATGATGCATTTTCTTATGTCGATGACATTTATCTCACAGATGATAACCTGGAGACACACTTGAAAAGAGTGAACACCAAAATACTTGGGTTCGCAGCTGAAGGGTACAAATTCAACTTTAAAAAATCACAAATTGCCCATCTCACTGTCCTGTTTTTAGGATATGAATTATCAAGTGAGGGCAAGAGCCTAGCAGACAACTTCTTAGAGAAGTGCCCTGTACTCCAAACACCTAAAACGCTGAAGAACTTACAATCAATACTAGGTTTCCTGAATTTCGGAAGAACATACATTCTAAATTATGCAGAAAGGGGTAAACCTCTCTATGAATTAATAAAACCTGATTTCAAACCAATAAATTGGACTCAGAAACACACGGAAATTTTAAGATCATTGCAAACAGACATGTTAGCTAAAACAAAATTGCAAACTCGCGAAAACATACGCAACTGTGTAATCCAAGTCAGCCCAGGAGATGCGGATTCACGTACCTAATGAGGGAGAAACGGTACCAATAGCTTACAAATCACACTTGCACACACAAGCTGAAATGAAATTCAGTTCTACTGAAAAAATTCTAATAGCGGTTCAAACTGCTGTAGCAAAAGAAAGAGCCCAAGCCTAAGGCAGGAAGATAACTGTTTTAACAGCAGAATCAGCCCTTGAGGCATTAACAAGCCCACGCAATTTGAATGCTGTGGCATTAGATCCAAAATGGATACAATGGGAAAATGATCTTGCTGCAGAAGACGTGAAATACTATTTTTGACCCGAAAATGAAAAAACTCGAAGATCCAGAATACAAACCAGAATATCCTCTGCCAATCGAAATTCTGCCTCTAGAACAATATACATGTGTAATCTACATGGACAGATTTGCACAACACTACGATGTAGAGAAAAAATCCTACAACGCAGTGTGCGCGATTGTTAAAGGTCGTTGGCGCTTTGGTAAATTCAGACCAATAGTCACCAAAACTGAATCACTCAGAAACTGTTCAGCTCAGCGAGCTGAAATAAGATCTTTAAAGATGGCGCTTGAAAATGCCGATCGTGAATTCCCGACACTAATAGTGTGCGATTCGCATTTCTGCGTCAGGTATTAAAATAATGACTTACAGAACTGGGTTCAAAACGATTACAAAGATGACACAGGTGCCACAATAAAGCATTAAAAGCTTTGGGAACAGGTAGTTCTTTTGCAGAAAGAACTACGAAAGACTCACGTGATACATATACTGAGTCATCAACGTGATGGCGTTCACGTTGCAGGGAATTCATTGGCTAACAGAGCCACAGCGGAAGCGGTTCAACCGGCTTCCGTAGCCACAAAAAAGCATTCTAAAAAACACATAGACGGAGAAACCATGCTGGCGGTAAAAGCCTCATTAAAAGGCGACTAAGCAGCATTACCACTCGACTATCCACCAAGTAATACATACATAATTGATGCAAACTCCGTTCCTTTTGCTCAAATCCCTGGAGTGGGGGATAGAGTAATTCCAAACACGAACCGGAGAATCTTCTTGATTGAAGCGGCACACATGGGATTGGGTCTAAGGCACCAAGAGATCGTGAAATCTCTAAAAGAATTACAATCAGAATACTGGTGGCCGGGGATGAGCCTGCAACATTACAAATTTGCAAAGGATTGTCCAGACTGCAACAGAGATCGCAGTTGTGAACCGGACCAGACTACTGCCAGGACTCCTTTATTAGAAAGCATCAGGCTATCTATACGCAGAAATCCAGCCGGAGAAATGCGTTCCCATAAATATTAAGACTAGATTCACTTAAAATGTAGACCCCAGCGCTCGGCTGACGCCAGAACTATTATAAAAGATTTGCGAGTCTTTATCGGCATATACGCAATTGGCATGCTACATTCTGACCAGGGCCCTGCGTTTAGCTCTCGGGCTTACAAGGAGGCCATGGCCAGCATGGGCATTGCATTGCGGTACTCTTCTCCCTTCCATCCTGAGGGAAATACGGTAGTGGAAAGAAAAAAACGGGACATAAAGCAATCTATAACGGCGAGGGTATTACGTTCGGGTGATGGGTGGGTCAAACATTTAACAAGTGTCCAATGTAGGCTTAACAATCTGCCAAGAAATTCTCTAAAAGGTCTCACTCCCTACAAACTATTGTTCGGTACTAGAATGCACATTCAGGACTTAGATAGTCACACTTCAGTGGATGAAGAAAAAGCCTTTGATATCAAAGATCGTTTGGCTGTTTTACAGGACTTAAATTAAATAAGAAGAAGTCTGAGTAATATAAAGGTAAAGCCAACAGCCACTGAAGAAAAACCACCTGTCCCAGCAAGACCTGTCTGGATTCCAAAGATTGGGGATCTAGTCAGAGAAAGGATCGCGGTGAAGAAGGAATTTGGGCCTTCTTACAGAAAAGCAGTACCTGTCTTAGCTGTCAGAGGAACAAGATCAGTAGTACTACCGACCCTTGCTGGTAAAAAGGAGAACAGAGTTGTATCCATCGACCTGGTAAAACCACAATCATGAGGCCAATAATAAGTAGTAGGCCCAGTGGACTCCCAAGAAATAGCAGAAGACCAAATCTTGCTACAATCCAAAAGGTTCAAACTGAAAGACTAATCACATTTGATAAACCTGCAGTGAATAAAAAAGGACTATGCAACAGAGCCATGGCACTTGTGCCTCTTGAAACCCAAATTGCAACAGTTCGTCAAGAAACACCTGTCTACAACGATGTAGCATCAGACTATGTTAATGAAACAAAGGAAAATCCAAAAGCAAATGAAAATCCGGAAGGAATTCCAACAATTGACAGAACTGCATTTGGCTACTTCATCAATTTCGATGAATTTTCTGAAGATCCAAGCGAGCATGAAGAAACGCCGGCAACAAAAACTTTCAAGGAAAAAATGACTGAACTTTTTCACCAACTAAAAGAAACATATCTGATTTCACCATGGATTGAATTTTGGATTGTGTTAGGTGTACTTTTCCTCCTTCTTTGGCTCATCATGGTTTTATGTTTGTGTAGATTTATTGATGGACAATATAGTACAATGGACACAGCAAGTCAGAACATCAACTTGGTCCTAAAGCCTCACACATCCTCTCACATCGAGAAAAGAGAACTGTCATCAGTGAACATCACAGCCAATCCAATACCCGGTGGGGTAGCATGGGACAAAACGGATTATGAAATCTATGGCCCGATTGAGCTCTTGAAATATCCACACCAGTTTAAGGTTTCCTTAAGTAACTTTGTGACACCAAGTACTTTCTCTGATGATTGGGACTTTGAAAACATTAATAATATGATGTCAGATTTAGTAATGTCAGCTAAATTCACAGAACATAATTATTTGTAGGGTTCATCAAATTATGAAGAGTTATATTGTTATAATCATTTTGGTGATCACTATTTGCATAAATCTGCTCAGCCTAGAAATGTTTTAACTTATAACCAATGGGAACATTGTCCAACTCCGCCAAAAGGCAGCTCGAAAACATTTTATGAAAAATTCCAATACTT
Organism: Lissotriton helveticus; assembly: GCF_964261635.1. Taxonomy (NCBI): domain Eukaryota; kingdom Metazoa; phylum Chordata; class Amphibia; order Caudata; family Salamandridae; genus Lissotriton; species Lissotriton helveticus. The sequence continues at coordinate 1,931,596,994 of NC_136059.1, forward strand.
CTCAGGTTTTAACAACAGTGATCCAGAAACGTTTTATTTCAAAATGTTAAATTAGACAGGAATGAAAACAATGTTGACAAATACTAAATTGATTTATTATGAAAGATTTTATGACAAAATGTCTACATTTGGTTTTGAATTTTGGAAAAACAATATTAAAACAAAAACCATCTGGGGTTCAAAAGACTGGCAGGTACAAGGCCTAGAAGCATTATTTAGGGCCTGCATGATTCCAGAACAAATAATATTTCTGAATGACACAATTCAACAAACTACTTGTCTTGGCCTAGCTAAGATAAAAGACTTAAATAAACCGTCTATTCCAAAGCCCATACCTGATAGTAATAGCACTACAGATGTGGAGTTAGACGTATCCCATATTTTACACCAAAACAGAACAAATCCTGATTGGAAAAAATGGTTGATCTGGCCCACAGACACTAATAACTGTCAAGATAGATTCCTGAACAAAACACAGGGGTTCAAACAGAACAGGCCAGACCCAGGATACTTCCAGAGACAACATCCAGGGATATTTACAACATACAGTGTAGGGAAACTATGCCTCGAATGGCTACAAAAATCCACACTGGCTGAAATTAAGCAACACTTGACTTCACTTAAAGACGGTGCTGACTTGCGAGATTTCATAGTGGGACCTCGCAAACAGCGTCAAAAACGTTTCATAGCGGCCGGTATATACGCTGCATACAACGAAGCTTGGAAAGAAACATAAATTGAAACAGCAGAAAAAATACGAGAAATTGATCGTATTAATTTGGAAAAATCACTTTCTGTAGTGGACAATGGGTTAATGACTCTGTCTTCTAGAATATATTCACTGGAAAGCATTGTATCATCTGCTATTGATATAATAGAGCAGGACTTGCTAATGTTACAACATGGTCAGTCCCAATTGAGTTCTATTGTACAACTTGGATGGACGTTGCAAAACCTGCGTTCAGGCTACGTGCCATGGCATTTAATCAACACAACGTCATTATTCTCTATCTTTAACCTTACTGATAAACAAATCAGTTTGGCACAAAAAGGAGCAGACTATATGATTCTGAGCATTGAAAAACTTGAGTGATTACCATTGACAATGTCAGAAAGACCTGTCATTAAATGGATAATACACGGAACAATTACAATTCCGATAACAACTTTCCAGTTTAAATATTGCCAAGAGTATATACCAGCCGGCCAGTATGAAAGGTTGGGTAAAGGATACATCAAATCAACCTGGGATTTACCTTAAACACACAAATGTTATAGTGAAGGAAAAAAGGAAGTATTCCTTAGTGGTAACAATTGTAAAAAATCACTAAGTGGTACACTTCTGTGTCAAGGTATTAACTTGCATGGAGCCTGCGAAGGGTCTTCAAATAATCTTTCATGTCACCTGCATGGCACTCCTGCAAAACATATAGAGCCATTTTTCAGACAACTTTCCAACGGCAGTTATGTTCTAATAAGTGACCACAGTTGTTGTGGCATGGTGCCAGGAAAACCCTATATCGTAACCGTCACTTCCAGGGTCATTTGCTGCATGCAAGTATTGAATCCACACAGCAATCCAGACATGGAGGCTGCGTTATGGCCTTCTTTGAATATCTCTTCTATTCGAATTGATACTTTAAGCAGAATAAAGTCTATTCTTTTACAGACAACTGTGCCTTTAACCTCGTCCAAAGAGACGTATGATCTGCAAGTTGCAAGGACAGCGGCAGAGATACATTCCCTATTATCAACAAATTGTCCCATGCATTTTGTAGAGATGTTAGGTCAAATCTTAAACATGTCTGATACCAGTGGCATCGCACATGTATTTAAGACAATTTTTTCGGGACTGTTAGCACCCTTTGAAACAGTTCTGGGCATTTTCCTGAATTTTGTTCATTCATTTTTCGGCGGCCTGCCTCTTATTTTGGGACTCGTAGCAGGAATTTTATTTTTGATCCTTCTGCTCCGATATGGCAACCCAAGCCACAGACAAGACTCCAGCAACGATGGGAGAAACGATCCTAGCTATACGCTACCGAGACCGCATCACTAAAGTCCTCGGATTAGCCCGGCTAAGAGATCTAAGTACAACTTGGTTTCTTTCATTCAGACCAATCTGGCAAGATTGCATCTTACCTGTGCTTCGATGTATGCTATGCGGAGAAGAATGCGTGTTGCACGTCTGTCTTACACTACCATCAGCAGTACCAATGGATATAGATACCTTGCTAGGTCCGGTAACGACTCATGCATTGTGTTGTCCCCAGCGGCTACCTATTCTGATGACGGCATTCGTTGAGACTTCACCACTACGAGTAGGTGGCGGTGAAGTACGAGATGAAAGCAGCACCACACAGGTACAACCTTCTGTGAGCATTGCTGATCCTAACATCGATGATAGCAATCATTCTCACATAGGCACAATTTCGGCATTTTCGAACTTGGTCGCACTTTCACCTGATGTTGTAGACCAATTTTTTGCAAGCCTGTCTGATATGATGTTCTCTCCTGAACAACGAGAATACCTTTTAAAAACAACAAGCACACAGCGTTCCCTGAACTCTGAATTCGGCCTTCAGTTTTGATAAACAAAAGCTACTGAAAACATGTGGAACTATTTTTTCCCCTGAAAGCGAAATTATTTTTTTTTCACTTCCAAAATATTTACCTTTTTTCTGGCACATGGTACTCTGCTTAAAGTAGAACTATTCTTAGAGAATAGAGCTTCTATTTTAGGAACTCTAGAGACAATATTTTACCTCAGCCTCTAGCACATGTACAGCATTTACATAAATATGTGATGAAATGGTCTCGACCTTCTTTTCTGTATACAGAGCCATTTCATGTGTAATTTTCATAATTCATTCAGCTGATATATATATGCATTTAACTGAATGATGACACTGCTTGAAAAGCGTACAGTACCAATACTAATTTTCGTGTATTTACCATATACCATTTCAAATGCGAATTATGTATTTTGGGGTGGGTTGGAAAAGACACATGCATCGTTATATGTTTAATATTGCTTCGTTTTTAGTAATGATGGACATTAGTACATGGAGTGGGTGTTGTGTTTCTATCTAGGACCCTTATTAGATATTCCCGATTTATGCCCTTGTATGGTTATAATAAATAATATCCTTATAAAGGCATAAGAATCATATTCATATTTAGTAATAGCCCATGCAGTCCAAATACGGCAAGGCTACTCCCCTAGACTCCTAGAAAGTACAAAGCGTTCTTTAAACAAACCAAGCCTCCAGCAGCCCGGGAAATCCCCCTGCTCTTGTTTTGATTTGCACAAGAACTCCTAGAGTCCAGAAAGAACTGTTAGTTCTTAGTGACGTCTTATGTCCAACCTTACGTCAAACCCGGCACCTTTCAGGTATAAATATACCAACGTTGCCTTAAGCAAACACACGGTGGTTTGGAGCAGAGCGGCTATCTACTTACCCGAAGCCCAGCTGATGCGAGAGCCGAAGGAAGCCGCCCCTCCCTTTTGACGCACTGAGAAAGACGCTGTCTTTTTCTCCAGCCAAGAAAATTCCAGCTCCGGTGTTTCCAGTCACCCTTGCGGGTTGCTGGGAGATCGAGTCCTGAGAGAGAGATACAAGACCTCCTACATTCTATTACGAAGGTACGGAGCTGACTCAACCCTTAAGAGAATTGCTGATTCAGATTCCTTGGCAAAAACCAACTTAACTTAAACTGCAACTTAATTACTCCTTCCCACGTATTAGGCTTAGGTCAGGTACACCGTGGTAGGCGTATCTTAGAAGCACCAGTTGAGCACGTTAGTCAATGTTTTTATGTATGTATATATTTTATCCATTTTATAGTATCATATGGCTAAGAAACCATATCAATGCTTTTACAGTATTATTTTATAATACTACTTTTACTGTACGCACTTTACTTCATGATAAGTATTGCAATTGTGGCAATTCATTTCTCTTGCATGAGCAAGAAGACTGCTCAATAAATAACAACTTTTATTGAAAACGCATGTCTCTCTATTTCTCTGCACTCTGGTGAAACTAAGTATGCACGATTCACTGAGTGAAATAACCGTCTATTGTTTTCACACGACTCTAGAGATACACTCTTTATTCTGAGGAGCAAAGTTGTCATGTTTATGCGGTTGTCAGAAACGAATCCCTTCTTGTCTAAATCAGGAGAGTTAACTCTTTCCTGAACATTCGAGAAAGTTTCTAGTGACCTCTGAGCTAGCTGGCAAAACTAATTAAGTCTAATATAGTCAGTAGAGACCTAGTCGATTTCAGTCCTACGTCTACACTGCTGTTTATATTATTCCAATGCGCAGAGCCTATTGGGAATATAGGAACTACACTACAATACCTTCATCTGCTGGTGTGATTCTGCACCCTCTCCCTTCAGGGTCAGGAGCCTATCCCTCCCAGCTACTGGAATCAACTTCCACAGGAGTGTGCCACAATACCTAGAGTGGACCCTACTCCTTTTAAGGGCCCTCTCAAAAGCTGCTAGCCACTTGTCAATGTCATCCCCCTCAGTGTACTTGGGCACTATACCCTTGGGAAGTTTGGGATCTAAGCCACCACCCCTGGACATCTCAAAATCTTCATAATTTTCATTGCCACCATTTCTTTTGAACGCCTCCTCCCTCTCACATTTCTTCTTAGCCACTTCCAATTTCTCCTTCTCCAAGGCAATCAAACCTAACTGAGCCTCAAGCTATCTCTTTTCAAGGGACAGTGGTGGTTCATGAATACGGGACCCTTCCCCACTCCCACCATCTGGAATCATATGGCCACCAGTAGAGATAATGGAAGAGGCGCCATCCCCACCCTCCGCTTGGGTAAGGTTCGGGGAACACCCTCTATCCCCCCTTGAATATTCTCCCAGCCCAGGCTTTTAGGGCCTTAAGTAATCAACAATGTATATAGGGAGTTACCCTTTCTGGCAGGAAAAGGATTGGGTCAACAATCTAACAAAAAAAGGGTTCCTTCTCCTGGAAGTCAGTAATGTTAAGATCCCAACTTTTAAACACAAGTCCTCATCCACACCGCTGAGCACCAAATGTTGGAAAGTGGATTATTGGTAGTGGCAAATGTAGGTCTGCCACTGGCAATAAGGCCACTAACACATGATAGGACTAAGTCTTAGAAAATTATTCCTATGCTCAACCCTTGGTAGCTTGGCTGCGAGCAGGCAGGCTTTACTTCAAAGACAAAGCGATACAAAAGGGGATGATGGATGGAGCGCTTGAGCAAATCAAACACTCACCCCCAGTCAACTGATCTGGGTTTAATCCATCACCATTCTTTAGCCCACTCAGCCACCCCAGTTCAGACATGGCCATATGCAAATCAGTCTGACCCTGTGCCTCATGGGAACAGTCCAGCCCGAACTGCCAAGCCATGTCTTACCTGGACCGGACACAAGCATCCTGGGACCGGTTTCGGATTCATAATCCTCATCAGCCAGGCTATCTTGAATCCAGTGGCCAAGTGAGCAAGGGACTCACGTCTGAGCATACCCTGCCACACTTAGGGCGAACAAAGCGATACAAAAGGGAATGATGGATGGAGCGCTTGAGCAAATCAAACACTCACCCCCAGTCAACTGATCTGGGTTTAATCCATCACCATTCTTTAGCCCACTCAGCCACCCCAGTTCAGACATGGCCATATGCAAATCAGTCTGACCCTGTGCCTCATGGGAACAGTCCAGCCCGAACTGCCAAGCCATGTCTTCTCTGGACCGGAAACAAGCATCCTGGGACTGGTTTCGGATTCATAATCCTCATCAGCCAGGCTATCTTGAATCCAGTGGCCAAGTGAGCAAGGGACTCACGTCTGAGCATACCCTGCCACACTTAGGGTGAACAAAGCGATACAAAAGGGGATGATGGATGGAGCGCTTGAGCAAATCAAAGACTCACCCCCAGTCAACTGATCTGGGTTTAATCCATCACCATTCTTTAGCCCACTCAGCCACCCCAGTTCAGACATGGCCATATGCAAATCAGTCTGACCCTGTGCCTCATGGGTACAGTCCAGCCCAAAATGCCAAGCCATGTCTTTCCTGGACCGGAAACAAGCATCCTGGGACCGGTTTCGGATTCATAATCCTCATAAGCCAGGCTATATTGAATCCAGTGGCCAAGTGAGTAAGGGACTCACGTCTAAGCATACCCTGCCACACTTAGGGCAAACAAAGCGATACAAAAGGGGATGAAGACAGGCATGTAAAGCACGTAAAAACACCAATTCAGTAAATAATTAAGACGCAACACCTATTAAATAAAATCCAACATCAATTTTATATAAATATGAAATATTTTTATCTCAAGAATGACACCAAAATGAAAAAAATCCAATGTATATGAATCTTAAAGATTTAGCACTATATAGCACTTAGAAACATATAGGACCTTTTGGGGATATCTGGTCACGATAGACCGGTTCAAAGTCAAAGTTTCAGGCCAATGCGATGGATCCCTGATCGTCTACCACTCGCGGTGGGTCCCGGTCACAGTTTTTACCTTTGGACTTAGAAACTTTCTGGAGGTTTTCCTCCCGGGGTCCCTCGAAGTTCCCAGCTAGTCCAGATCCGGTGTGGGTTTGCCGGATAGCCTTGCAATGAGCTCCTGGTCAAACTTATGGAAGTCCGACCTCCGGAGCATTCAGCAGGGCAAATCCAGGCCGACAAGCCGTTGAAGGCAGGCGGCTTGGCTTTCGCGGTTGCTCCCGGTCACCTTTTCTTCGTTCAGACTTAGAAACTTTTACGGAGCTTTTTTTCTTGCGGGGTCCCTCGATGCTCTTCACCAGACTGGATTCGGTGAGGTACGCTGGCCTTGGATTTCTTCTACACCCGGTCAAACTCTGGAAGTTGGAACTACCGAGCTTTTAGCGGGACGAACCTGAATGCTTGTCCGGCTCGCGTTTGAAGGCTGGCCAGGTTGAGTCAGTCCCTCCATGGGGCATTTTTTAAAAGTTGCTCCAAAGTTCTCCAAACTTATTGAACTTCTTCTTGAAGTTCTCAAAGGTTCCCAAAGTGTCTCAAGCTCACTCCAAGGGTCTGGAAGCTCCGAGATGGTCCTTAAAGGTTGAGGATTTCAGTTCCCACAATCCACTTGGACAAAACCCTTATAAATCCAGGTTGAGGATCATTGGTGGTGATGGTCCAGGTGAGCTCTGTTAACCTGTACCTTGCAGGGAGTCCATTCTTTAGTTCTTTTGCAGCAAGGTAATCCACAGGGCTGTAGTTTAAGCTTGGACAGGCCTTAGAACTTTGGACTCCAACTTTTCAGCATGGCAATGTCTTGCTTCCTTACGTTTCAGGCAGCAGACCCGGGAGGCTCTGCCCCTCTCAGATACTTATTCCCAGTTCTCTGGGTCAAGCAGGAGGTCACTGTTGACCAATGGGAGCAGGCCACTCCCCCAGAATATGACCACATCCTGTAGAGCGTGACATTATTTTGTCCCAGAGTACACCAAATCCTCCAAATTCATAGCTAAACACACCCCTAGGATGGCTACTTTTCATAAACTCTCCCCCTTGCATCTGTGAATTCCTTCCATAATCCTAGCTTTGGCTGAGGTCAAATGTTTAGAGTTGTAAATGTTACTTCTCTTTGAAGACCAAGGTTTATGACCCCTCCCCCTGCTCTGGCATTCCTGTGTAGCAGCACACTGCCCTCCCAGCAGAGCTGATTGACCCCAGGGGCTCTTTATCACCTCTTCAAGGCAGCCTGGCTAATCCACTTAACTCTGGCCAATCAGGACAGACCACTGGAAGGCTGACTCTGGCCTTACAAACAAGAAAGTCTTATAACTTCTTGCATGTATACTTTGGGAGAAATGTAACCAAATCATATTCTTGAGGTTATTAATACCATTCGGGGAAGTCTTTGAATGACACTTCTAGCCCTCTCCCATCAAGAGTTATTAGTTAATAACTTCCTGCTATGTTAACCTATTTGGCAGGGGATTTGCAATGGGAAAAATGATTTGGGCCATTTTTCCAGCATAAGGACTTACAAAAACATATTTTATAAGTACTTTACTTATATCTACAGGACCCCCCCCTCCACCCCCCGGAACAACTAGGGGAGGCTTTGGGGGTTATGAATATGTAGAAATATTGCAGATCCTCCCTCCACAGTGCTCCTAGCACCAAAGTCGGATTTGGGTAGCACTTTAGCACAATGTGGGGATTGAAATGTGAAATTTCACTTAACCCAGGGCATATAAGACTCATTTTATAAGGGTCTACCTTATAAATACCTGGCCCCCACCCCTGGGATACCTAGGGGAGACCCTGGGGGTTCCTAATATGCCAAAACATTGGGGGTTATCCATTTTTAAGTGCCCCAAACATCAAAGTCGAGTTTGAGCACAGTTTACTTTTTAAAAGCAGTCTAGCCACACAGGGCTACCTATAAAACTGACCTCAGGCTTCAGCAGTGCACCCATGCAAGTGCAAAAGAGCTGTTGGCCTCTAAACTGCCATGCCCTATTTATACTAGGGGCTGATAGGTTAGTTGCATACTCCCTGCCTTAATATGCACTAGGGCCCTAGGAGGTAGATCATGCCAATCACAGGGGTATCCCATACCCTAGTGTATCCTTGTGTATGTAGGTGTTTTCGCTGTCTTCTAAATGTGTCTATTTCAGCCTTGCTCTAACCCTGGGCCTGGTTAGGCAGAGCCCAGGGTCAGTTAGAGTCAGTTACCACTAGTACCATTCAGCAAAAAGTTGGGGGTGCCCAGAGCACAGGATGACTTTGCAACAGTACCCCTAAATGTAAAGGGGGTATTAAAAGCGGAATTTGTCAAGTTGTGCTCTGCCGGAATAATTGAACCCATTGAAGGTTCTGAATGGTTACCACCCATTGTACTTGCGCGCAAGGCTGACAAGTCAATGAGGCTTTGTGTGGATCTTAGGGACCTCAATTCTAATATCTGGGTGGATCGGCAACCGCTACCCAACATTAATGAAATGTTGTCTACCTTGGGCAATACTAGATATTTTACCTCTCTTGACGTATCTTCAGTGTACCATCACATTGAGTTGAACAGGGACTCCACGCATCTCACGTCATTTTTCACACCTGAGTGTGCATTTTGCTATATCCAAATGCCATTTGGAATAGCTTCAGCATCTGCTGTGTTCCAGCGGTTGATGGATAATTTGCTCAAGGACATCAAGGAAGTCACGTTCTTCCAAGATGACATCCTAATTTTTGGAGAATATTTGGGAGAACATGACAGTAGAGTGAGGACAGTTCTTGACATCATCAGGGGTAGTGGGATGACTCTGAAAAATGAGAAATGCAAGTTTTCACAAGAGGGTGTCGACTATTTGGGTCATCATGTATTCAGGAAAAGAACTGAACCCAAAGTTAAAATTCTAGATGCGATTCAGTCTGCACCTAAACCCCTGACAAGGACCAGCTCTGTTCATTTTAAGGGCTGGTGGAGTACTACTCCAAATGTGTTATGAATTTTTTAGACAGAACTGGAAGGTTATCCAACCTCCTTAAGAAGAATGTTAACAATGTGTGCGATGATGATTTTGAGCGGGATTTTGAAATTATGAAGAAGGAAATTGTATGTGCTGGTCGTCTAAAAATGTTTGCTATCAATGACTCATGCATTATAACCACTGAGGCCAGTAATGTGAGTCTGGGGGCAGTGTTTATGCAGAAAAGAACAGATGTCACTGAAGAAACTACTGCATTTGCATCTAGGTCGCTTCATGGCGCAGAGTCATCTTACTCCACAAATGAAAAGAATCCTTGGCCTTGTGGTGGGTGTTCAATATTTCAAGAATGTTGCGTGGGGGAAAGAATTTGTTTTAAGAACTAACCACAAACCACTTTTAGATCTGTTCATCACCAAGGGCGGGGGTAGGGTGACCCCGCACATCTCAAAGTTGCAGTATAGATTGCAGGGTTATCAATATAGATTGGAATATGTACCTGGTGCCAAAAATGTTGTTGCTGATTGTCTTTCCAGGTTGCCCTAGTGGACGAAAATGTAGTACATGAGGATATTGATTATTTGGAGATTGTGTGTCTGGTAAGTTCCATCAGTGATACTACTAAAGGAACGCTATCTGAACAGGAATGGTTAGATGCAGCATCTAAAGACCAAACCCTACAAGAGGCGTTGAAATGTGTGGTGAATGGTTGGCCCTATCCTAAGGATACCCTTGAAGCATTGGTCCCTTTCAGGAGGGTTGAGGAAAAATTATCTATTGCCAAGGGGATTATGTGTAGGAGCGGGCTCTAGGTTGTTCCAGAGTGTCTTTGGAAGAAATTGTTGGGCCTGGCCCATAAAGGTCATCCTGGGATCCGTGCCATGAAAAGAAGGATAAGGTATGAAGACTGGTGGCCTGGCGTTGATAGGGCAATTGAACATTATGTGAGGAATTGTTGTATGTGTGTCCTTATTGACAAGTCGCAAGTGACTTGTCTGTCACCACTATATCCCATTGTGGTTAAGAATACGCTTTGGAGTAAGGTGGCGTTTTGATGTGGCTGGTCCTTTTGGTGTTAATGATAGTACTGTCAAGTATGCGTTGGTCATGATAGACTATATTTCTGAGTGGCCTGAGGTGAAATTTGTGAACAACATGAATTCAGACACCAACATCAAGTTTTTCCAAGGAGGCTTTTATGAGGGAGGGATTTCCTGAAGAGCAAGTAACTGACAATTGAACACAGTTAACATCTAGGGACATGAATAATTTTCTTGCTGATTCTGGTATAAAGCACATTTTAACTTATCTTTATCACCCTCGTAGCAATGGACTTGTGGAGAGGGTTAATCGTTGCGTCAAAGATCAATTGCATCTTGCTCTCATCAATGGGTTACATTTGAAAGAAGCAGTGAATGACATATTGTGGGCCATGAGTACTACTCCTCACATAAGTACAGAAATGTCTCATTCAAAAATGACCATGGTAGCGCATGTGAGGTCTGCTGTTCAGGAGAAGTATGGTTCCGTGAATGAACATCGTGTCCCTACTGTCCAGGTTGGTGACTGGGTTAGAATTAAGAGACCTGGTTATGTGTGAAAGGGTTGGTCAAGTATTTCTTCACCTCTACGGGTGAAAGAGGTGAGGGAAAATGATGTTGTTTTAGAAAATGACAAGACATGGAACAAGTGTTTTAATTGTGTTATCCCCAGATCAAAATCTGAGTATGTGGGGAGGAAAATGGATGTGCGTGTTGGTTCCTCTCAGCCCAATGTTGATTTTACTCAGTCCAATCACTGCGCTGTGAGAAGGGTATCTGGCGGAGTCACAGCACATCTTTCAAGATCTGTTCAACCCAGGAGTGGTGTTGATTTGAGAGCATCTGACAAGGTGGGGGTTCTTCCTGTAAGGGCATCTGTCAGGACAAGGGTACACCCCACAAAGTTTTGCAATTATGAACTATCTTGATCGATTTAGTTGTTTTTTTGCCATTGTTTCACATGAATATTTTCACTGTTTAGTTTCCTTGGTTCTTTCGTTCAATTTGTTCATTGTATATAATTTGTCATTTTCATTGTAGGAAGGGGGTGTGTTGGGTTAGAATGTTGGTATGGTTTCCTGCCTGGAACTTGGTCGAGAACGTGGGCGGTGCAGGGTTCGGGGGATGGCAGTTACGGCTGGGGGCACAATGAATAAAGAAGTCTACTTACCACTGTTTCCACTTCTCTTCAGTAATCATCACTAATCACATCAGCTCAAGCGAGCAGCAACAAGTATGATTCCATAACTAGGTTAAGTGGGTAGTGGCAAGTAAGCTAAACACCTGTCTAGAAAAACAGACTATTACATTATATTTGAAAACTTTACTTCCCTGTATGTGAACAACATGCTTGCTATTATTTGTGAAAAATATATTAGCTATAGCATAGAACACACAAGTAATAATAAAAATTAATATTTTCTCACCTAGCCCCATAACTTTAACTCCTAGCAGGTCCAGCCGGTCCTGCTTTTGGACCAGGATTTCGCACCAGAGTTTCGCCAACTGCTGATGTGTGCACTAGACCCAAGAGCAGTGGTAAACTGCCCAGCGCACTTTCACCCTGCGCTGCTAGCACTTCGGCATCCCGTACCTGGACCCAGGCCTTCCGCCGGCTGCCAGGGTGGAGGGGAGGTGGCGCTGGATATGAAAAAAGAGTGCTGCCACATCCACCTCGTAAAACAGGGATGGGGCTGCACCCCTGCCTGGCGCCGCCTTCCTCAAGGAAGGCGGCTGCTACGTGCATGCCTTGGTGCGCCCGTATTTTCCATGGGTCTTTGGGGAAAGACAGAAAAAAAAGAAATATGGGAAATAGAATGAAGGACTGGGTAATAATGAAGTAGGAAATCTAATAAAATGAAAAAAGTACAAAACTCACCAAAAAGACAAAGGTTAAGATAATAAATAAAAAAGATTGGAAAAAGTTTTAGAAAGCAAGGTTTGCAAAGATTAAATAAGGATGGAAGAGAAGGTGTCAGCATCATAAACAGAGTAAGAAACAAGATGTCTGAGCCTGGGGGGGGCACCTGGTGCAGTTTGCGTGAGTTTTACACCCAAACACGCAATCTGCTTTGATTTACAGCAGAAACTTCACACAAACGGGTGGGACAAGCAACTCCGCCTACTCAGGGAACTCCGCATAGCGCAGTGGAGTTTCTTTGCAACTTCGCAGAGTTCTCCGCCCAAGCTTAGATACGAGTCCCAAAAGAGTAAAAAATGTAATGCTTTGGCAAACCAGGTGTAAAAATGATGCATTGCCACTGGTACAAAAGCAGAACTTACCCAAATCACTGTGGCAAGCTCAACTACACCTGGGTCTTACTCCTACTGCATTTCGGAGCACAAAGAAGATCACCATCAACTCCTCCACTATTTTGTTTGTTTGTTTGTTTGTATAAGCTTTATTCGAGACAATTCTCATAAAAGCACATAAAACCAAAACAATTACACAATAATATATAATTACAGAATAAAAATTCATTAAACATGAAGTACAGCTCATACTACATTTACTTATAAAAACCATTTATACCGATGATATTACATAAAACATTATTAAAAGGAATACCTGATTACCTGCTACCCCCCAAGGACCGTCGTCTAATTGCCCAAGCCCAACCCAGGTATTTAGCTACCCCTATGACTATCGAATCCTGGTTTGTTGTACGTAGGATTCTTAGAGCCACTGCACTATCTCGTGTCCCCAGGTTTTTACATACCGGCGAGAGCCATTTTCTCCTCGGATTTGCGTAAGCTTGGCATACGAAGAGGAAATGACCTATGCTCTCCTCGGCATTTTCACATGCTGGACATAAGTTGTTAGTGGGTCTATGCCAGCCAGATGTCAGTTTCTTAAGGGGGATAGAACCTGATCTAAGCTGAAAGACAAGTTTCCTGTCCATAGGTACCGTGATATTATCCCAGTAATTTTCTAGGACTGGAAGGATTTTTGTCTCCAGGTAGCGGCCAGACATAGAGTCAGCCCTAGTGTCTTTCAGCATCTTACCACCCACCCAATCCCAGTATTGTTCTTTGAGGGCTTCTTTACTAGGGAAGATTTCTCCCTCGGGATTGTTCCAAAGATTTGAAAACCCTAAATTCACTAACATGGTCTTCAGATGTTTTAACCATTTAATCTTATGGAAGATATCTTCCTTGATTATCCATAGAAAACCCTCTGCATATTGTCTTATTTCTGGAGTCGTCCAAAGGCGTCTCCAGTAGAGGACTGGGCGCAATCGGGCTCTATCTACAATGGTACGTCTACCCAGCTCCAAAAACAATGGGATTAGAGGGGTGCTCTGTGGGAGTCCTGTAATCCCTCGCATGAACTTGTTTTCGGAAGTCTGGAGAGCCACTAGGCTATCCCAGGCCCATAGCTCCGCACCATATAGAGTGGCACCCAAAACCTTCGCATCATACACTGTTGTTACAGGTTTTATAGGCTTAGTTTTGGATTTGTGGTGTTCCCCCCTTAGAGCACCTGAAAGCTGCTTGTGCTTTAAGACCACTTTATCCACATGATGCGTCCAGCCAATACCCTCTGCGATCTGTACACCCAAATACGTGAATTCAGTAACAATATCTAGCCTCCTGCTATTTAAGGTTACCTTGGGATAACTCCTGCGTCCTGTGGAAAAGGCCATTAGTTTTGTTTTTCCCACATTTGCCTCTAGCCCATGCTCCATGCAAAAAGCCTCGAAAATGTTTAATGCACGTTGCAGCCCCATGGGAGTCTTAGACAAAATAAGAGTGTCGTCAGCGAACATCAGGATCGGAACCCTGGTGTCCGCTAACGATGGGGCATCTACACTAGCCTTCAACATTCTCTCGACGATACCGTTAATAAATAACGAGAAAAGTAGAGGGGCCATGGAACAGCCTTGTCGGACTCCCCTTTCCACAGGGAAATCCGCTGTTGTCTCCCCACTTCCACCCCACTGGACTCTGGCGAAGTTGGATTCGTGCAGTCGCATGATCAATGTTAGCAGATCAGCAGGAATCCCCAGCTTTTGGAGAACCGACCATAGCTTGTACCGGGGGACTAGGTCGAACGCCGCCCGCAGGTCGACAAACGCGACATACAGGCAGCCCCTTCCCAGTACAACGGTCTTCCACCGCAATATGGTGAAGCGGAAGACCTGATCGATGGTACTGGTAGCTCGCCTGAATCCCGCTTGGTATGGAGAGAGGGCGTTGTTGTCTTCTACCCAGTCCATAAGCTGGTTTGTTACCATTCTCCCAACTACTTTCTGCATGGTGGCTATTAGGCTTATAGGCCTATAATTAGCAGGCAGTGAGCGATCGCCCTTTTTGTGGATTGGGATAATGGTTGCACCCTTCCAGATGTCTGGGACCACTGCCCCCTTCGCTAGGGCATTTGCTACAAGGAGGGTATATCTCGCCCATCTAGTTACGTCGTGCTTAAAAATATCGGGGGGAATACCATCTGGACCTGGCGCCCTCCCACATTTCGCGGAACAAATGGCAATTTCCGCTTCTCTGAGGGAGAATAGGTTATCGGTTGCATAAACCGATATTATGCTGTCAGCTGCCACGGGATGGTTACCTTTCGCGTACTGTGGTCTGAAATAATCAACCCAAGCTTCCTCTGCTATGTTATTATCAGGCTTCGCAGGACCTGCTCCACTACCCCACTTGATGATTTTCCAGAATAACGTTGAGTCTTTGTTATCAGAGGCCTCTTTTAATTCGGCCCAGTGGGCTTCGTCCCATTTCTTTTTGGCACGATAGATGGCTAATTTGTACAGTTTCCTATTCTTTATCACTGCAGCGCGGTCCCTATTCCTTATGGCTTGTCCCAGTTCTAATCGTGCTGTTCTACAGTGATTATCAAACCACCTGCCCACTTCCTTAGCTTTCTTCCCTTTCCTTTTTTTGATAAAAAAACATGGTCTCAGGAGGGAGAATAACTTATTGTGGATTTCGGTGATGCCACTGTCCCCTGGAACCACTGGAACCGCAGCTTCCATTGCGGAAATTGCACTATCAACCTCGTTACTGATGTAGGTCATAGTGGCCTCATTTGCCAGTACCTTGGGCCATTTTAACCTGCGCTCATCGTTACTCATTACAGGGGTTTCGTCGTATGTCTCTATAGTATTTCCTGTACAAATATTCCACCACCTATGGGTCACACATAGGGGGTTGTGGTCACTTTCAACCCGGGGCCTAACAGCCATATCGACAACCCCGTTCCACAACTGGAGACTACACAAAATGTAGTCAATTCGGCTCCTATTGATACCATTGTCAAAAGTGTAGCTGCCCTCCTTGTCCCCCGGTGCCCTCCCATTCAGTGCTCTTAAACCATGTTCCATACAAATTCCATTTAGTAATAAGATCTCTTTTGTCCATCGCTTCACAGGTTTTAAGCATAGAGATGGTACTCCCCAGAGATTGTCCTCTTCACTCTCCAGGAGGTCGTTTGTACAGTCCAAAGGTTCAAAAGTCCTGTTTAGGTCCCCAACAATTATCATTACACTTTCCTGGGAGTTGGCCTCTATGGCAGCAGACAACAGCTCAATAGTGGGTGAATTGGTTACATTGTTACCTCTCGCATAGACATTATATAAATCTATTGGTTGGCCCTTAGCTACGGGGATTCTTAATGCTTGCAGATCACTATCTCCCAGGTCCAGCATTTTGATGTTGATATGCAGGTCCTGTCTAACCCAAACAGTTAAGCCTCCCTTGGGCCGCCCTCTTCCCCCTTTTGAAGCTGGTATACAATAATTCAGGTAACCTAGGCAAAAGAGGGGATCACAAGCCCAGGTTTCTTGGAAACAGCAAATGTCAAAACCACTTATAAAACTCACCCAGGATTGGGAATCCAACTTGCTAGCCAACCCGGCGACATTCCAAGATAGAAGCGTACCAATGCCAGCATTTGTCCCGTCTCGAGCATTAATGAATGGAAATACTCGGGCTAACATTGGGCTATCCATAGGACTAGTCAGCCCTTCTAGGTCATCTATTGGATCGATAGTCAAGTCAACTATTGCTGGGTATGTTATCATGACATTTGTACTTAGGGTTCCCAGTCTAAAACCACCTTCTTCAGCCAAACCCCCCGTCTCGATATTGTTGACCGATAGGTTAGTAACAATTGTATTACCATAAACGTCAAATGGCCCTTTTGGCTCGTTTATAATCCCACCTATACTATCTGTACTGGTTTGTCAATATCCCCATCCCGGGTCCTGCCATCCTACATGGGGGTTGTAATATGTATATAAGGTATGATGATGACCAACAGGACGAGGTGGTAAAGGATTGACTGGCCATGATACAGTAGGGGGGATTATGGGTTCACTGAGTAGACTAGTCGTTACACTTGTGGGTCGGGGGTAAAAAAAGGTGAGGTCCACAATACCGATACCACCCTTGTTTGTTCCCCATCCCTGCCTTGTTATCCATCCCACCACCCGTGGGTCTTGAAAATTGAGCACAATACAATCCCCCCCCAAGGTTTTTGGTGTGTATCCCATCCAATCTATTCTCCTTGCCCCTATTATTAGCCCATCGATATCACCAGGCAGAGGACGATTTTCCTTTAACCAGTG
Organism: Lissotriton helveticus; assembly: GCF_964261635.1. Classification (NCBI taxonomy): domain Eukaryota; kingdom Metazoa; phylum Chordata; class Amphibia; order Caudata; family Salamandridae; genus Lissotriton; species Lissotriton helveticus. The sequence continues at coordinate 1,931,614,097 of NC_136059.1, forward strand.
CATGGTCTTGTTTTTAAGCATCTGGAATGTTTCTCTCTGTCCTGGGGATAGTGGTGGTACGTTGATAAGAACTGCCACATAGGGGAAGGAGTCTGGGGTGAGATTAATTGGGGGTTTTCTATGGAGCGGCTTTGCCAAGGGCGGTGGGATAGATTTGGGAACTTGGGGGACATGTTGGGGGGCAGGCTTCTGCGCCTGTTGTTTGTTATTTGGTTGGGACGACACTAAAGTTTTACCTACCAACGGGCATATGTTAGCCCTATTTCCTCCCCCCGGGATGTTTGGAGCTATCTGTATGTTATTAGTTACATTTACAGGTGTTGGTACTTTACCCACTTGGTGACACAATGTAGCCTCAGCATTCACAGCGGCCGATGGATTTTGTGTCTGGGGTATTGTGGGCTGTGTAGGATGTATTATGGTTGACTGAGATGGTTCAGGACCAGCGGTCGCTCTCTCAGCTCTATCTAAGGTTTTTACAGTAGCTTTTGCTGTAGATTTACTTTGTTTTGAATGTAAAGGAGAGCTATTTCTGGGGTTTCTTCCCTTATCCTGGATAACAGGGTTGTTAACGACCTGAGGATTTGTATTCGCTTCCACCCTATTTGCTTTAATCAAAGATTTTGTAGAATAGAAATTGTCTAATGTTATCTGTTCAAAATGATTTAGCCTGTCTACAAGCTTGGCAATTCTATCCTCTATAGGGGTAAGTAGTAGTCTAAACAATTTTTCCAAATCTGGGAGTACATTTGCAAGTGATAGAGCATTTTCTTTACAGGGTACATTGGAGATAGTACAGGAATTGTCCACTTTGTCTTGGCAATCCAGGGATACAAGAATCGTGGGTGTGACACTTTCTGAACTTTGAACTTCTTTGGTAACAACCTTTCCAATGTTCGCGAGTTTGTGTAACTTCCTGAATTTTTGTGGGGGTTTAACCGCCTTTTTACATTTTTTTACAGAAGCTGTCCATTTCCTTTTGGACCCAATTTTAGGATGGGCCAATATAACCTGGAGACCGGAGTCAGAGTGCACTGTTGGTTGCGATTTACTACCACATGGATTATTTGAATCTATCGCAACACACTTATTTACTTTTCCAACCTGGACCTCAGAATGTTCGGTTGTAACTGGGAGGTTCACTGATGATAAGGGGGTTACCAGGGTGGGATAAGCTAGATTAGGAAACTTATCCGTTGAGTTCTTAAGTATTTCAATTGATAATCTACGCTCCGCGCGCTTCTCTGCCAAGGTTAGCTCTTTATCTATTGTCATTGAGCGGTTAAAAAAGAATTTATCTAGGGGGCCAATTGCCAGTGGACCAGACTCTACAGGAGGAGTTATCAAGTGGCTGTTGACAGAGCTTGTAATTGTAGACAATGCCATATTGATCTCAAACAAACTGGGGTTTCAATGTCACTTACTGGTGATAGTAGATGTGGGACGCTGGTAAGAGGGGTGGCCCAGCCCGGCCTCCTTCGGCCCCGGACGGCCACAGACGGTCCCGCCCTTGTCCCGGGCTTCACCCGGCGCCCTCCCGCGCGCTCCCGCGACGCGGGTGTCTCAGTCCGTTTTATTCTCTATCTGTATCAGCAATTGGTTGGAGGACAGGGGGGTGTGGCCAGCGGGGAGAGCAGCCCAGGTGTGAGCAATGGGCGCGCAGGGGCTCCTGGATACTGGAGTCCCTGCCTGTGCTCGCAGCCCCGCCGGCTCCTCTGCCTGCCCGCTCCTCAGCCGTGTGCCTCTACAACCAGCAGCCCCAGATGGCCAGGCGCTGCGGGACCCGCGAAGCGGGTCCGGCGAGGTGAAGGCACAAAGCGTCTCAAACGTCCCTGTAGAAAGCGCTAGGGATCCCACGATGAGGCACACCCACGGTCAGCAGCACGAGCGACTGCAGAAAAGGTTTTGCAGGGATTCCACAGGTCGATGGATTCAGCCCGGTTTTCAACTCCAGGCGGGGGGCGTGGCCAGCGGGGAGAGCAGCCCAGGTGTGAGCAATGGGTGCGCAGGGGCTCCTGGATACTGGAGTCCCTGCCTGTGCTCGCAGCCCCGCCGGCTCCTCTGCCTGCCCGCTCCTCAGCCGTGTGCCTCTACAACCAGCAGCCCCAGATGGCCAGGCGCTGCGGGACCCGCGCAGCGGGTCCGGCGAGGTGAAGGCACAAAGCGTCTCAAACGTCCCTGTAGAAAGCGCTAGGGATCCCACGATGAGGCACACCCACGGTCAGCAGCACGAGCGACTGCAGAAAAGGTTTTGCAGGGATTCCCTCCACTATCTCCACCACCATCACCATGGAGGCAGTGCTGGGGAAGTGAGCAGACATGATATTGTCAGCAGCAGCGGGGACTGTGATCCAGGCCAAAGGTTCACATTTTTTGCTTGGCATTACAAAGCGAAACGCACATCGGAAAAACTTAAGCAAATGCTTGGACTTGGCGCTGGCTATGGCCAAACGCACCCTGGCCATGGCCTGGAAATCCCCAACGGGCCCTCCCACCAGGCACTGGATGATCACTCTCCGGTGAGCTCTGATGGCAGAACATGAGACCCAGGCATCCCAGACAACACGCCCAAGGTCCAGGTCACAACCTGCAGACGGGCACCAATACAGAACCATACTAGAATCTACCCTTCATGCCTCACACACGAACGAGCGCCTTACCAGTGGCACTGGCGTTGCTACTGTTGGATGTGTTTAAGACATTTAACACACCTGCAATGGGGTATACACTTAAGAGAGCGTTAAGTAACACACAAGCACGAACTGTAAGTGGACACACCAGCCATACAGCCATACAGCTACGGTTCGAATTGGCCACACTCTCACATAATATGGCACTTGCACTGCACAATGATATCCATACCTTATTGTTAGGAGATAGAACACTGCAGTAGAACCTCGATGGACTACATCATGCATGAACAGCACACATAGTGTTGACACACTTATTGTAATTATTGGAAAGGCACACTAATTGTATGTTTTTGTGGTTCTCTTTTTATTTCTCTAGAATTATGTTTTGACGGAGCTTTATACGGTGGCAGTTAAAGTTAAACTGGGAAGTGTATTAATATCATTGTCAAACGTCCATAATGTAGTATATGAAGATCTACCACCCACATATCAAGCACGAGAATGCAAATGGAGTTGTTCTGCAATATATTTCACAATATGTAGTAATTACAGCTATATATTATTTTGTTTTGGTAAAAACTGAATATTTAATAAAGATTATTGACAAAAAAAAGTGAACAGACATACCGGGAGAGGATTACCTTCATTGACCTCAAGGTGGAGAAGGTCATCACCCATTACAGGCACAGGAGAGAGTCCATTGCTTCTGCGCCAGATTGCACCAAGGCTGCAGACAACAGCTCAGAGGGGGCCAACATCCCTCTGCAGGCCAAGCTACTGGCTGTACTACACATATCTGCATCTGGAAAGTTCCAACCCACCACAGCCAGAGTAGCTGGAGTATCCCAGCCATCTTATGTGGCATTCCTACCCTCCATCCTGAATGGTATCATAAGCCTTACGCCCCAGTACCTCATCTACCCCCAACACACCTCAGACACAACAGGAAAACAAGCAAGGCTTTTATGCCACTGCAGGATTTCCACATGTGTTTTGGGGGCAATGGACTGCCCTCATGTGCAACTTGTGCAGCCAGCGGCTATATCACACCTGTACTGCAATAGGAAGCACACCTATTTGATGAACGTGCGACATCATCTGGGCCTGTTTATCAATGTGCTGGCAAAGTGCCCAAGGAGTGTTTGTGATTCTTTCATCTTTTGACATTCCATCATCAATGAGCGCTTCCAGAATGAGAGATATGGGAATTGCCTCCTGGTTGGTAAGTACTTCTCAAGCACATGACTGACCACATGACAGTCAATAATGTGGGATAACAAAGCCATTATAGTGTTGGGCTGAATGAGACAGTGCATACCTAGAAGGACTGGGTCTTCATACTTGCACCTTAATATATGGCACATGTGCAACACAACCCTACAAGTCACACATGTCGACACCGGCTATGCCACTGTAGGCCATATATTCAAGTGGACTGTGCTGCTGGAGCATAAATGTCCTTGACGCTCTGGTGGAGCAGCTCTCTCACTCATATCTATGAGGCAATACAAAGTCAGCCTAGGTGTCCTTTCATGGCCTCATAGATATGGAGTACGGCAATCCAGTGCAAAGTGCATCATTGCCTTACCCTATGTCAAGGATGTGTTCCTTGAGGTGGCTTTTCCCACCCAAACCCAATGATTTTTGACACATTCCCAGAATTCAAACGATCTCTGAGGCTGAGAATGTGTCCAAATTCAGTCCCTCCCAAGGGGAGGCGTAACGAGGAGAAAACACTATATTTTTTCCTAATCAGTTCCTCTTTCATTGTGAGCTGCATTCTACAGCACACATAGAACAAGGAAAACACCTCCATTGTTATTATGTTTGTGCGGGAAGGTGTCACTTACACCATAACAATTATTGAGCCCACAACGCTGACATGTGCACTATGGTGCAATGGTACGTGTGTAGGCATCAGTCACTAACATGTGATGGTGCGCATGCGGAGGAGCCACGAGTGTGCTGGATGTTAGTAGTATGGCACATTCCTGCCTTCCCTATGGAACCAGGGCAACACAGCCAACTGACATCCTGTGCTGCCCTGGGGCAACAACTTCTAAATGAAGCCTTGTGTGTGCATCCAAATGATTTAAAGATCCTCAGTAATGCTACACTAGTTAAAATGCTGTGTCCCAACACTGTGTTGAAGGAAAGGACTCCCTTTCTGTTGTCTGCATGTTTACAGGTCACTCCCATGGTAATGAGGCATGTGATGTATCCAAGTCCGGTGAAACTGAGAACTGTTGTCCTATTTTTACCTTACAAGGTCATGTGTACCATGCAAATTTACGTTAGTCATTATATACACACCTCTCATTCATCCTATGTGTCCACAATTCTTGCCACACAAACTACTCAGGCCTCCAAGGGTTCCGACTGTGCAGCAAGGTACACCCTCATGTGCAAAGTAAATCTCACAGGACAGGCAGCCACACTGTAGTTTGTTATAAAATATGCCTGTCTTGGAGTAATGCCGCACATTGTCTGCCAGTGCGCGCAGCAAACTGTGGATACTGAATCCTGTGGAAAAATCTCCTACTCTGTCATCATTGTGTCAGTGTAATTTGGTTAGTTATTAGTTGCACTGAGCAGCGCAAGACTCCCACTTATCTCTAATACCTTACGTACTGTCAACATAGTGGACACAGTGCACTGCCATGTGTACACTATCATGCCCCATATGGATTTTTGCTCACTACTGTCTCCTTGGAGGTAGTGAATGAACAACAGTGACTACTACTGTCATCGTCAAATATATGTGAGTTAATTACAGAGCATCAACTGCTCCAGCTATAGTTTGAAAATTCCGACATGTATCAGTTCAGAAATGGCAATAGAAGTCTAAAACAGACATAACAGAAGAGTGTGAGAGAATTGTCTCCTCAATGGCTAACTTATTCTCCTTACAGGTCAAAAATCACCATGTTCATGGTCATAGCACTCACAAGTATGACAATTAGTAAGTGTATCACAGAGGATAGTACGCTTGTATGTGTAGTGCACTGTCATTCATATAAAAACTGAAATTGCGTGTATGCCAAAGCAATGTCAATGCACGTCTCGTACTGGTGTCAAAGTGTATGAATCATTCAGGACACATAACAGAATGTATATGGATGTGTGTGCCTCATTTATCTTGGCCATTGGCTGATTTTACTCCTCCAGTATTTGCAGCTGACTAGGTACATTGTCTACTGCCATGGGTGATGCCTCCATATAAACACCCCAAGACGGAAGCCCAGAAGAGCTACAACCAGGCTATAATCAGGACCCGGTCCATTGTTGAGCGGTTTTTTAGAGTCCTGAAGTCCCACTTTAGGAGTCAGGACATGTCTGGGGACCGATTGCTTTACTCACCAACAATGGCCTGAAAAATAATACTATTGTATCTGCGTGCGGACCAATATCCCATGAGACGATGGTAAAGAGGATCAAGTGTCAGAGGATGAGGAAGATGAGGGCCAAGAGCCAAATGTGCAGACACTTGCAGTGACACTTTGGAGAGATCACATTTTCCAGAATGTCTTTGATAATGTATGATTGACATAGCATAGTATATATGCTAGTAATTGGGACATACAAAACGTATGTAGCTATGTGTAACAAACAGCGCTGAACAATATCTGGTAGATCCAAATTTGTGTGCATGGCACCAAATAGTCCTCCATTGCCAAGCACAATGGGGCCCGATTCACAAAAGTAATCTGGGACAGATTCCGAAACTTGCTACTTTTGGTATTCACAGTAGGCATTTAGTAGTAGTAAAGTTAGGAATCCTAACTTTACTACTACTAAAACCCTTTTGTGAATACCAAAAGTTGTAAAGTTAAGATTTTTCTCTGTTTAGTAGTGGTAAAGTTAGGATTCCTAACTTTACTACTACTAAATGCCTTCTGTGAATACCAAAAGTAGCAAGTTTAGGAATTCGTCTCAGTTTGCTTTTGTGAATCGGGCCCCAATGAACATGGGGCCCGATTCACAGAATTAACTTAAGACAAAATTCTAAACTTACTACCATTTTGGTATTCAGAGAAGGCACTTACTCATTTTGGTATTCACAGAAGGCCCTTACTCATTTCGGTATTCACAGAAGTTATGAGTCCTAACTTTAGACTCTTAAATGCCTTCTGTGAATACCGAAAGTCTTAAAGTTAGGATTTTTGTCACTTTAGGAGTAGTAAAGTTAGGACTCCTAACTTTAGGACTCCTAAATGCCTTCTGTGAATACCGTAAGTCTTAAAGTTAGGATTTTTCTCACTTTAGGAGTAGTACAGTTGGGACTCCTAACTTTAGGACTCCTAAATGCCTTCTGTGAATACCGAAAGTCTTAAAATTAGGATTTTTCTCAGTTTAGGAGTGCTAAAGTTAGGAGTCCTAACTTTACTACTCCTAAACTGAGAACAATCCTAACTTTAAGACTTTCAGTATTCACAGAAGGCATTTAGGAGTCCTAAAGTTAGGACTCCTAACTTCTGTGAGTACCGAAATGAATAAGTGCCTTCTGTGAATACCAAAATGGTAGTAAGTTTTTGTCTTAAGTTTGTTCTGTGAATCGGGCCCATAGACCCTATATCACATTTGGTGTCTGGCAAAGGACTATATGAAAGAGAGGTTGAAACTCCGAAATTGGTCATTTGCCAAGCTGGCATATTGAATGTGTGAGGAGGGGAAGCTCTGCAAGCCTTCTGCCCATGAACAGGACTGGGGACAAGGCCTGCCAGTCTCCTTGCTGGGTGATGGGACATAATCCAGGAAAACCAAGTTCACTTGCCCTTGAGCACCAGCGCCTGCCAGCTTGCCAAAGCCAGTGTGCCCAGTGAGGAAGAGGAGAGAATTGAGAGCGCAAGGTCCAATTGGGAACCCTGCTAAAAGGACTCCCTGAGTGATGTGTGAGGAGAATGGCTGAGCACCTTTTGAGTCATTGCACATGTGCAGGAAGATGTATCTACGGGGGAGCCAATTTGTTCACAGCTACTACTGAGAGTCACGTGCAAAAGGGGTACTTAGCCCAGTTGCTCAGGATTCATTATAGGTCGGGCCCCAGGACATCAAGAGTAAAAGTCCTCAACTTCCATGGTAGGGTCCAGGACCCCCTGCATGCTCCATGGTTCTCAGAAATGGATTTTGAAAGGATGTAACGTACTACAAAGTGCAGCCTCTAAAAACAGTCAATTATACTGACAACTTATGATGTGAAGGTGATGGATATGCTAACCTTTTCTGTAGTGCAGCTTGTAAACTACCAGTTGTACTTAAAATGTAAAAGGCCCCTTTAAGAGTAGCTCCAAATCGGTGCACAGACATAATATCGACTCCAAAATATCGTTTGGACAGAATATCGAGTTTTAAATATCGTTTGGAGAAAATATCGACAGGACAGAATATCGACAGCCAAAATATCGTTTTTAAGGTAAGTGAAGTAATATCGACTGTAAATAATATAGAAAGTGAAAATATCCAAGTATATAATCTAGATAGTAAAAAATATCGTTTTTTAAATAATATGTAATTATTTATAGTGTTTTTATGTTATAATATGTGTGAAAAGTGTCATGTTATGTTATAATTACTTTTAATTAATGATTTTTTTAAAATTATTGTGTAATTTTATTCTGTAGCGGGTTGTGGGTTTATAGGGGAATAGGGTGGGAAGTAATTTAATTATAATTAATTAAATATGTAAATTTATTAATTGGTAGTAATAATTAATTAATTGGTAATTAAATAATATATGTTAATTATTTAAAATTTAATTGGTAATTAATTTATTTTAATTTATTAATTGCTAATTATGTAAATTAAAATAATGTATTTCCTGTAGCGGGTTGTGGGTTTATAGGGGAATAGGGTGGGAAGTAATTTAATTATTATTTATTAAATATGTAAATGTATTAATTGGTAGTAATATTTAATTAATTGGTAATTAAATAATATTTGTTAATTATTTAAAATGTAATTGGTAATTAATTTAATTTAATTGATTCATTGCTAATTATGTTTAATTAAAGGGGTTCAGGGTCAGTTTTTAGTTTTTGGGTAAAGGGGTATTTTTAGGGTTCAGGGTCAGTTTGGGGTTTTTGGGTAAAGGGGTATTTTTAGGGTTCAGGGTCAGTTTTTAGTTTTTGGGTAAAGGGGTATTTTTAGGGTTCAGGGTCAGTTTTGGGTTTTTGGGTAAAGGGTTTTTTTAGAGTTCAGGGTCAGTTTTGGGTTTTTGGGGTACAGGGGTACAGTGTAAAAATAAAGTAAAATTAAATTTACATTAATTTAATTTAATGAAATGAAATTAAATTAAATTATATTTAAATAATTTTAAATAATTTAAATTAAAAACATTATTATATACTTACCAATACTTACGTTGTAATGGTAGTGCGTTGTAAAAGTTGCGTTGTAACGTCATATATCCACTGTTGCACTCTTTGCAGTGGGAATAGTAATTTTTACTCTTTTGTATTTGTACGTTAATAATATTGGCTATTATTTAATTAAATTTTGTTACTATATATATATATATATGTTTTAAGAAATATGATTAAAAAAGATTATTTTTTTACTTTCATTAATTATTTAATTATTAAAAGTTATTTTAAGTATTGTTAATTATATTTTAGTAATTAATTTTTTATATTAATGTAATTAAACATTGTTTTTTATTAAAGTCGATATTTTTTACAACTATATTTTTGTAAACGATATTTTGTACTCGATATTTTTGTACTTACCTGTTTGTACATACAAACTCGATATTTTGGTTGTAGATATTTTTTCCTCGATATTTTGGGTAGTCGATATTTTGGTAGTCGATATTATTTCAGTGATCCCTCCAAATCATCACTTGTATTAGTAAACTCTGTAATCCACCCAAGAGCAGCAGGGAGGCAATTACTACTAGCTGTATTTTGGAATACATGAAGTCCATCTAAGCAGATAAACACAAAGGGTCTTATTTAGATCACGGCAGATGAAATACTCCATCAGAAACGTGGTTGATATCCGTCTGCTGTATTACAAACTCCATAGGATATATTGGGATCATACTACCGCAGGCGGGATATCCGTCACATTTGTGACTGAGCATTCCCCTTCGCCAACATCTAAATCAGGCCCAAAACCTTTTATGTTATTAAGATTCCATGGGGCCCAGCCAAGTGTGACGCAAGTGCATACTTACATGAAAGTACAGCATCTAAAACCAGAAATCATATTAAGAACTTATTAGAGTCACAAGGTGGCAGGGGTTCAAACTCACCAGAATAAACAGAATCCACCCCAAGTTGCAAGCCATGAGAGGCATAGCTTACAAACAACTCATTGTAATATGAGTCTAAGGAGCCCATCTAAGCAGCTTGCAAAGCTAACAGTTGCATTAAGATTCTATGGGGTCCACTTGATAGCAGAGGTGGTGAAACCCAAGGCCAAGCAATAGTTGTTGGGGTTTGCACCAATGCAGCAAAGCAGAGGTGCAATCATGCAGTAAGGTGCAACTTCTAACACCACAAATGAGTCAGAAAGGTCTATAAATGTAATTTGCGACTTAAGTAAGCCATTGTATTGGTTGGCAATGCTCATTGAGAGGAAGAAAGGATACGATTCTCATAATTTAACAGTACATCAAAAGAGAAGATAGGAGCTTAGAGAAAGATTTCAGGAGAGGCTTATTGCAAGGGTGCTGGTCTTTTCGGCTGGGTGGGCACCAAGAAAATGGGGGGTAGAGGAGATTTGATAATCTGGCTGAGAAAGTACACAGGCAAACAGAAAAGACACTTGAAGTTGTATTTACAAGCCCCTTCGGCTGTTGGTGTGTCACTTTTTATGATGCTACAGCAGTGCAGTGTGCAGACCCGTATGTGCTAGCCACACAAAGCCACTTTGTGTGATTTTTCATGGCCTTTTGGATATGGTGTAAGGCAATGCAGCGTAAGTTGCTGCATTGCTTTACTCTGCATTAATGTGGCATTCTATGGGCATTGCGGTGGGAGTTTCCATGCAACACCCAGGGGTTTTGACACAGTCCCAGATTTACAAGGATCAATAAACCTGGAAATGCTTGACAACGGTATTCCTCCCCAGGACAGGAGTAAAGAGGAGGAATATGTTTATTTCTCCTACTTTTTTCCTCTTTGCATGTGTGCTGTATTCTGCAGCACACATAGAAAGGGAGAAACATCTCCATGGATTGCGTTTGTGCAGGAAGGTGTCCCTTCCTGCACAAAAGCAATTTTGCCACTCAGAAGCCCGTGCATTGGCACTAGGCACCATATGGTGTGCCGGCTGAAAGGACAGAAATTCCCTCTATCTTGGAAATATGGTGCATTCCTGCCATAGGGCAGTACATCAAAATCAGTTGTGGCGCTGCCTCATGCCAAATAATTGTAAATTAGGCCCGTAGTGTCTTCTCGGTTGCAAGTAGGTTCAGGGTGACTGCCCTCTTCCTCCTTCATGGCTTCTTCCTCCTGCTATGCATACAGGCTCACAGCAGCACAAATAGGGCAACAGCCCTCACTCTTTACCTTGACAGCCGACTTCAGGTCATGGCGATGTACCAGGTGACTACCCTCCTTCTCTCATAGCACAACACCAAGGATAGTAACCCTTATTCACGGCCCCCACCTTGCTGGGGGGTTGCAGATGTTGTCACATGGGCTGGTAGCTGTTTCTGTGCAGTGGTCCTGGTAGAACAGAAACTCACACTTCCAGCCCAGGATCCAGCCAATGAGATCCCTACTGGACCATTGTCCATTGGTCTTAAGTCAGGCAAAAGCTGTCGCTACAGGTTCCATCCGGGAAAGTATTCTTGATCCTTCTAGGTGATGTCCCCTCACCCAGCATGGGAGACTGGCAGACCCTTAGTCCCCAGTCCTGCTCACAAGAGGTAGAACTTCAGCTGAGCTCTCCACGCTGCTGTACAGTTTCAGTTTGATGATTTGGGAGTATCAAGCTCCCCTTTTTATAATCTATTTCCCAACACACTTGTGATTTAGTTTCTCTGTCTTTGAAGTTTGTGGTCTGGGGGTTGACGACTTTGAAGTGGCCACTCCTTTGTTGCGCTCTTCCTCCTTAGAGCAGTCTATAACAGCAGTACAGTCTCCAATCTTCATAGCCCTAAACACAGGCAAATAGGAGTGACTAGGAAATTGCACTATGATGTCAGCCTCAGTGATATGTTCATCAAAATGTTACCTAGGGGTCCCAATACTCCTCTTTATGATTCTATTATTAGCCCTATCTCCTTTCCAGATGTAACCAGACCCCTTGACCAGTCCTCCTTTCAGAATCGAAGAGCCTCTGTTGATGTGCACCAGAAAGCCTTGCTCTTCCTTCCTCCAATGCGTGTCCCACCCATCTCTCAGGAATACAGCAATCCACAAATGTGTCTAGAGTATACCTATTCTTCTCCCTGCTCCTCCAGCAAGCACCAGGTCTCCCAAAATAGAACCCTGTGCCTTTATGTGTTGTGTCCATTGGAAGCACACACATGCACACACACTTCTGCATACACATGTGGACAGCTTCCAATGCATTGTATGCTCGCACGGGTATCCATATATCCCCACGCACTCAAGTAACACTGTGTGCTATTTCCTACAGCTCACAGGCCCACATATCCCAAGATGTACACTTAACCATGCACTTGATGTCCTGATGCACCTATACGTTCTCAGAGGCCCACATGTATCTCAAAGTACACACGCATTAACACTCTCTATTTCCTGATGCACTGTGTTTTCTCACAGGCACACATGAATCCCAGCATGCACACATAACCACAAATGCTATTTCCTGATACATTGGACCTTGTCACAGGCCCACATAAATCCCAGCGCACACATGCAACCAAACGTGGTACTTCCTTATGCCCTGTACATTCTCACAAGCACACATGTATCCCCATGTGGACATGCAGCCACATGCTCTATTTCCTGATGCACTGTATCTCCTCTCAGGCACACAGACATCCCAGCACTGCATAGAATCCAATGCAGGACAATGGGGAGTTAAGCACCCAGCAGCGGAAATGAACCAGCATGGACCATGAGGTGCCACTCCCGTGGCACATGTAAAAACCCATGGATATAACCACAGAAGCCAGATGAATCTGGGTTAAGGGAACCAGAGGCACGGGGTACTGGTAGACGGCAGCCTCCAACATAAACTATGTATCACAATGAGCCGCTCCCAGTTTTTGTGTCGCTAGTGTAAGTGCAGTATTACATTTGTGAGTGCAGGCATCTCACAAAAGGTGAAGGACTGGTCTCACACACCACCGGGTGTCATGCTTCATCATTGACCAGTCCTCGCCCTCTAAAAACTTGGTTTGATAGAGGGCGGGCATACACCTGACGACAGGGATGCACTCCTAAACTAAGTGGGGGCCCAAAGAAAAAAGAAAGTGGATTAAAAGGTCATTATGGGTGTCAGCATAAATTTTAATAGTGCCAGAATCCATATGGTGGTTTAAAATAAGGTGATCGGTGTAATGTGGATATTAGTGTTCCCCCACCGCTGTGAATGAGGTCAACATGTTTCTGCCTGTAGGCCCATCTGGGTCCGCGGCATTCATCAGGACCATGAAAGAACGGGCTCCACTTTTACCACACTATGGCACATTGATGGGCAGCACGTTTGCCCCAAGCTTTGCATGTCTATATGTACACCAGTTTAAGGAAGATCATATCTTCCACAAGAGCAACCCTTTCTCTACCAACCTGAGGACATGGGAACGCTTTAGTGTTGTTGTTTTTATTGTCTGGCGGGGTGACCAGGAAACAGCTACATCCTTTGTAGAGTGGATCAACACGAAAGATGGACATCTTAGATTCAGCCACTCAATGAGCAAGAACCACACAGTATTCCTAGACCTTGACATCAAGATGGACAAAGAGGGCATCAGTACCAAAGTCCACAATAAGGCAACCGATAAGAACAGCTTATTGCTTTACGAGAGCTATCATCCCAAAGCCCTCAGGGACAACCTGCCAATCGGACAGTTTCTTAGGATACGTAGAAACTGTTCAGAAACAAATACCTTCCAAACACAAGTGGAAGAGCTGGAATCCATTACAGGATCGACACTACCCTAGAAAACTGTTAAGAAGGGCAAAGAAAAGAGCAAGAAATGTCAATCGCAACGCTCTCCTCGAAACAATCACTAAAGAAATGGTGTGCGTCACAACATTTACTCCAGCCTCCAAAATTGTACAGAGAATCATTAGAAAGAATTGGCATATCCGTCAAGGGGCAGAAAAACACTGGTAACCTCCCCTGTTCGCATTTAAAAGAAGCAGGAACCTGTGGGATGAGCTTGTACGGGCCAAATATCCAGAGCCCCGAGAAGATAATCAAATGACATTGTGAAACACTCAGAGACCCACTGGACATTTCTCCTGCAGCGGCTGTGTCGCATGCCCCCTCACGACAACCACTAAGACTGTTGACATTGGAACCACACGACCGTGGGTACTGAACCATTTCAGCAACTGCAACACGGAGAACGTGGTTTATCTCCTTACGTGCCCATGTAACATGAGGTACGTGGGCATGACGACCAGAAAAATCAAAACATGTATTAATGAACACGGCAGCACCATTTGTTGCAAAAAGAATAACACTAAACTGACCAGACATTTTCTAGAAAAGAATCACAAAGACACTGACCTCAAATGGGTGGTCCTGGAAGTTATGAGGAAACACACCACAGACCTTAGCAGGCCACTCCACATTAGGGAACAACGGTGGGTGTACCGCCTCCGCACCTGGAAAGAAGGCCTTAATGATGATATCCCGTGGCTACAGCTTAATCAGTAAGGGCTACCCTCCTTTTGCACACCAGCCACCCTCGAAAACCTAACGGAGCACAATATGACATCTTCAGAAAATGTGCTCCTACACTAGTTGATACAACTTCTGGGTACCTCTGAACTCTGCCAAAACTCTCCTTTCTCTCTTATATCTGGGTCTTTTAAGATGGGTGATTGTCTTCCCATTTACAAACATTTTACTAGTGATTCTATTACTAGATAATCTATTAACAACTAATACTCCATTCATAAAGAGTATCAAGCTTCTGACCATTGTTCCATTTGAACTTGCTGTCTATTGGGTGTGATTAATTACCGTTTCCCTATACAACATCCAGTGGTTGCCAAAGTCTCTGACCTACTGGCCTATAACCATTGATGCTCCACTGTAACAACCATTGACTAGAGCTCTAGAGCCCCGAGGGCCCACCCCTCCTTTTTCCAACACCCATCTTTTCCTTCACTAGACTGCAATTCCCAATATCAATAACTTAAGAGTGTAACTTGAATGGCGGTTGATTGATTGAGCACATTGGTGTATTACAAGAAGTATGCTAGGAACAACAGTCATCTCGACCGTGCCGGCACCACAATTTGCGATACCGCTCCAGACGCGATTATGTAACTTAACGCCCTCCTTTTTCAAACTGGGTCCTATTTTTTCACACATGCTCTTTAAAATACAATCTGCGCATGCGTGATCCAAACTCTACTTCCACATGAACGATGCTTAGGCTCATAGGCGCATAAGCATTTCACTTAGCAAGACGGACATGCGCAATGTTCCCCAACTTCAATGCGCATGCACACGGGTGAGCCACTTCTCTAACGGGCCTCCAGCCCCTGCGGTAATGTCACGATCCGCACGTACTTGGGCACACATGAAGGCGGTTCCGGGAGCCATATATGGGCAGCCAGGCACTTCGCGAGCCCTCTCCACGGGCACTACTGAGTCACCGGTTCCCACACAGCTGCCCCGTAGTAGCGCTCATCAATCATCTAATTATTCACTTAACTCCCATAGCTCAGACTATAAATACCAGTCACTGGCAAGCTCACTTCTCCAGCGAGGAGCACAGGCATGCAGACCTAGGCATAGAGGCGAAGATCACGTCATTGGACAGTAAGAGTATGAATGTGGTGCTGGATGGTTTCTCTCCCTACAGGTCATACGATGATTTTACAGCATAGAGACACACATGTTGGTCCTTTTGACAGGCCCCCTGGGGCCTCTAACATAGTGATTTTCTGTTTTTCTCCCCCACATTTCTCTAGTTCTTGGACCAAAAGGGTTAATCTGCCCCCTCCCTCCTAAGGGGCCATTTTGACCTCATCTCGGGGTAAGCGCATTGGGGAGAATTTCTCCAGCTCTGGTGCACAGATTGTTTTTAACTTGACTCTGGTACTATTAGCCACTCACGCTAGAACCATGGTGATTATGGCTTATTTTGTTAGTGTGTATGTTAGTTATGTGACAGTGTTATTGGTTTATTCACTTGTTTTTTTTCTTTCAGGCATAAAGAATCTAGCCATTTCATAGTGGAGTGTGATAGCTATCACCCCACTAAGTGGAACCCTCTGGCCATAGTGTGGTAAGAGTGGAGCCCGTTCTTTCATGGTCCTGGTGAATGCCGCGGACGCAGATGGGCCTACAGGCAGAAACATGTTGACCTCATTCACAGTGGTGGGGGGACACTAAAATCCCCATTACATCGATCACCTTATTTTAAACCACCATATGGATGCCGGCACTATTAAAATTTAAGCTGACACCCATAATGGCCTTTTAATCCACTTTCTTTTTTGTTTGGGCCCCCACTTAGTTTAGAAGTGCATTTCTGTCGGTAGGTGTATGCCCGCCCTCTATCAAACCAAGTTTTTAGAGGGCGAGGACTGGTCAATGATGAAGCATGACACCCGGTGGTGTGTGAGACCAGTCCTTCACTTTTTGTGAGATGCCTGCACTCACAAATTTAATACTGCACTTACAGTAGCGACACCAAAACTGGGAGCGACTCATTGTGATACATAAAAATTCAAGGATCCCTTAAATTTAAAACACTGTATGCTGCACCACAGCCCTGATGCTACTTAACTCTTGGTGAAGGCAGTAGCCTTCCACCACATGTGCATCCCTCCCAGTCTAAGCAGACTGCAGTCCATGAGACAGGCCTAGGTTACAGCTCGAACACACTATCCCTGCTCGCTCATGAACAAGATTTATTACCAATGATCCAAATCTTACTGCAGCTGGGACACTCATGGCAGACAGCCCATGGAGGGAGTTACGGTGGGGCAGGGAGGCGGGGAGGGGGAGGGGCGGGGTGGAGGGTGCTAAAAACCGGCATATGGATAATTGCAGGTAAGTAAACAATTTAATTAATAAAACGAATTTCGTAGCGCGCACTGCATCGCATTTTGCGATGCAAGTCGCACTCCCTCCACGGGCCGTGGCTGATGGCAGAGGTACACGTCCATATACATGCAGCGACTTTTCTGTCCTTGCACAAGCCATGACCACTATAAAACACCCCCAGATGCCATAAACAAGGAGGATGTATGTGATGGATGATGGTATGACTGTTGCTTAAAACTGTATATTTATTAGCTTGTTTATTAGTTCTGTTTTAGAGGTGCTGATTCTAGAATGCGAAAGTACATCTGCCACAAATAAATGAAGTCATTCTGTGCTTGCTCTAAACAAAGGAGTCGTATGTTCTATATTAAATAATACTAACCCTGTTAAGAAGAATATTCGACTTGAGTGGTGGTGACATAGAATAATTCCTTTACAATTATCGAAGCAGAACGCATTGCAACAGACATTGCAGCCGAATAGACTTCAGTAGTGAAATTATTTTACATGTAAACAAATATACTTCTTGATGAGGATTATAACAGTATTGGCGCGCAATGAGAACATATTTTCCTAAGAGGGCGCGCTGGAAAATGCTTTCATTACTCCCTAATTTTTCCATATTAGTTCCTGTTATGATAATACTTGAATAACGCTGCAAATGACAATTCCTTGTACTGTACATATATTTCTACATTAACAAACTAGATCACGTTTATGTTTTTGGACTGAACGTTTTTAAACCTTGAAAATATGAGGCTAGAGGAAGCAAAATAGCAGTCTGGATGATAATCTCAATGTTACATATTACTGTGAAATGACTCTGACGGTTCAGAATAATGGAAGTATAATTAGTGTTTACATAGAACTTTTTGACAAGTGGAAAATTCTTCTTTTGTGTTTGCTTATTAACACTTGGATGGCCACGGTATGTGGACACATATAACACTCAGCACTGTCATGTACATTCTAAGAACTACGTTTTTGTAAATATAATATGCTATAACTGTGTGTTGTCAAAAGATTAATGTCGCGAAAATACGTGTTCAAAAGCTCTTTTAAATCTCTCCGTTTGACTTGTTCTCCTGCGTTTTTTTCAAACTGGGTGTTGTTTTTAGGTCTGGATTTACAGCGTAGCTGTGGCCAAACATTATGAGATTAGCCTTAATAAGGGTTTTAAGTAGCACTACCAGGAGAGGGTCTCTAGCGCGGCCGCACTATTGGTAGCCAGAAGTATATGTTTTGATTAGACAAAGGTTCTGTGCTTCTACAAAAAATTGCCCACCTGCCACAGTGCTGTGATCAATTTGTTTATCCAGCTGCTGGAGTTTCAACTTTCAGGGGGCACGCATGACATTGTAATGCTATTAAAGTGTCTTAGATAGCTAGATCATTTGCAATCTTTAACTTTAGGCTTCAGGGTGTAGTTTTGGGCCTGGGCTACACTAAACTACATGAACTTTAAGATCTGGCTTGACAATGCAACTGTCACCGCACCTTACATGATCATAAATAAACTTTCAGAGTTCTACTGAGAGAGAGAGGCTTAGGCTTCACCCACATTTTGGTTCCCCTGAGCATAGGATTTGGTTGGGCGCAGATTGTGCACTTGTACTAAAAAGAATGCTTGATTGCACTTTTTGGCTCGTGATAAAATGTATACTCAATACAGCAGGATTAAGTTGGTTATGGTGTTACACCAATGATCATGGTTATACGTCTGATCTGTTTATTATGAAATGGTATGATAATGGCACTAGGCCGAACATATTTATTGTGAAAAGCATATGTTAAAGTTGTTAGTCATTAAGTGTGGATTATTATTACACTATATTAAAGCCAACAGATAGGTGTTTTGTTACATGGAATTACACAGATTACAGTAGTAGGCATTGGTTTTGGTGTCGGTCACACAGTGTGGCAAACCGTGGATATACAAGGTTTACTCTGTGAAAATCCTTGTTAGGCTGGCTTCAGAGAGATATTATTTTGCTTAGACAACTATAATGTTTACACTTAATTTTATGATTCCGTCTGATGGTTGCCTTGCAGAAAAGGTAACCATCAAAACTGTGGGCATGAGTTGGTTACAGTGACAAGCTAGAAGCCTGATTGGTGCACTGGCAATGTTTAGTCCGGTCTGCTTATTATGAAACAGTACTATTAAGATAGTTGGTCTAGCTATTTAATTGTGGAATGTTTATGTAGAAACTAGTAAGCCACTTACATTGTGTTACAGGCTATAGACAGGACAGGACTTCTTTTACATTCAACCTCACTGATTACCATAGTAGGCAACGGTTTTGGCATTGGACACCCACTCTGACAAACCCTGGTGGCTTTCTCTGTGATGATTCTTGTTAGGCCCTGTTTATAGGGGTCGTTTGGGGTTTTGCAAGCTGTATTGTTCTACATATCTGTTAAAGTGCAAATACTTCATGGGTTCACTGGGGAACGTCATGCCATATTTCATTACTTTTTGTTTTGTTTTATATAGCCCGCACTAGACCCAAAACATCGGGTATTAGAGCCCTTTACCCGAGCACCAGTCTCGTTACATGAGGACACATTCATATTTGTTAGGCACGGGGAGATTACGTTATTTGCCCAGAATCACAGGATGTTGAGCGCCGTTGCCGAGACTCAAACCCGGTTCCCCAGCTTTGAGGTCGACCGCTTTAGCCGCAAGGCTACATCCTCTCCCCAAGGGTTGAGCTGTTAATTATGAGCCAATCTGACAAAGCTAGTAGGACTTACTTACTTATTGTGATAGGCATGTGTTAAAGACAATAGTTTTTTTAAGGAGGGATTGTTATTGCACTGTGATAAAGGCTGTAGACATGTACTTTGTACATGGAATTTTACAGATTAATAGAGGAGGTAAGGGTTTTGGTGACCCACATGAAGAAATCATGGCAATAGAAGAAATGCACTACAGTAATCATTGTTAGGCTCTCTTAGGAAAGATAGTATTTTGCTTTGCCAACCATAGTTTTCAATACATTTTTACTTTCATGCCTGTATGCCAGATGGGTTGCCTGTGGAAAGCCTACGTTCTGTACAATGATCTTGAGTTGGATATAGTTTCAAGCCAATGATGAAGGCTATATGCCTGCTTGTTTAGTATGAAATGTTACAATAAAGGCAGTAGGGCTGACATATTAATTGTGAAAAGCATATGTTAAAGTCAATAGGCATTAATGGGTGGATGGTTATTATTCTTAATTAAAACATACAGATTTCTTGTTACATAGAATCTCATAGATGACTTTGGTAAGGAAGGGTTTGGTGTTGGTTGGCACCTCTGACAAACCATAAGTATAGACAATTTGCACTGTAAGAATCTTTGTTAAGACCTCTTAGATGAGATAGTATTTGGTGTCATCAACAGTAATCTTGTATACATTTGCAATTTTATGACTGTATGCTGAATGGTTGCCTATTGGTAAAGCTTACATTCAGTAAAGTAACCTAAGTTGGTTATGGTGACAAGTCAATAATAATAGCTACAGGCTTGATTAGTGTACAGAGAAATGTTATGCACGATGCAATAGATCTAGCCTATTGATTAGGAAAACTTATTACAAAGGCAGTCGGCCTCGCTTATTGATTGTGAAAAGCATATGGTAAAGACAATACACCTCCAACAGTGGATTGCTATGTTACAGGCTATAGAAAGGATTTTGATTACATGTATAATCAACAGATTACAATTTCAGGCAAGGATTTTAGTGCCGGTCATCCATTTTAACAAACCCTGCTGATAGAATTTCTCTGTGATGGTTCTTGTTAGGTCTTATTGAGAGGGGCTCTGTATTGTTTTGCCAACTGTAATTTTGTGCATATTTGTGAATTTAAAATGTATGCCTGATAGTTGCCTGTTAATGTGCCCTTCAGTAGGACTGTGTTGTATCCATTGTCAAGCCACTGGTAAAGGCTAAAGACCTGATCGGTTCACTGGGAAAAGTTATGTCAGATTCCTGAGCTGTGATTTGTTTATAATGACATGCCTTAGGGGAGTGGTGCTGGACTTTCGAATAGTATGAATTACTATTCCAACTCCAGTCAGTGTATCAGTAGGGAAGGTGTTAGACTTAAAACCCAATACCTGTCCTACAATGCGCCCCCTAAAGCAAGCCGTTGTAATAAACTGTGTGGTAAAGGAATGCATGGTAACGTCACATTCGGGGTAGTGACTGTGGAGTAAAGGCAGGTTGTGGTTCTGACTGCGGGGTAATTTGTGAAAAAGTAAACATGCATATCCGCCCACAAAAGCGTATTATATGCACATAAAATGTAGTGATTACATGCAAAATACACACATACTACATGCATATACCTAAACCTAAACTGACACATACATACAAACACTACACTTCAAGGCTTGCCATAATCATATAACTAACTCTAGTTTCCAATCTCTACTAACAAGAACACAAAAACTAAATTAACCTACACAAACCAACCTAACAGGTAACCCACCTAAACCACTGTAATAGATTAGAAATATGAAAAAATATTCTTACCTGATCAACAGAACCACAAACAGGAACTGTCAGTCATGAGGATCACTGTCGAAGACTAGTGGACAAAAGAAGGCTGCAAAATACAGTTAGCAGTAACAATAAGTGGTGGCAGAAATGATATGAAATCATCTACTATCACCTTTCTGCTATGAAGAAGAAATACAATAATTAAATGTTAATTTTCATTTACTATTCCCAATCTAACCTTAGCCGCATTACTGAATGTGTTAAATCCAGAAACAGTCTGATCTACTGTTTTTAATCTCCCCTTTGCTCACTGTGGAAAGTGTTGGATTCTAGAGAGGTGAAATTTACTATTCTCACTCTAGCCTTTGTCACATTGAGAAGATTGTTGAACTCTGAAGGGTTACATTTACTATTCTCATGCCAACACTAGCCACATTACTCAAAGTGCTGAGGTTTCATTTTTCCAGTGCAATCATAGCCGCATTTGGGAAAGTGTTTGAATCTGGAAGGTCAGACTCACTATTCCCATTCCACCCTGAGCTACAATTTGGAAAGTGGTGGGCTATTCTAGGGTTATATTGACTTTTGTCACTCTAGCATTAGTCACACCGGGAAGAGTGCTGGAATCTTGAGGGCCAGATTTATTTTTCCTACTCCAGCCTTAGCTACAATTAGGAACATGTTAGACTCTTCATGGGCCAGATTTACCATTATAAACCTCTGCCTTTGTTGCACTTGGGAAGGCGTTGTACTGGGGTCAGATTTGCTATTCCCACTCCAACCGTAGCCACACTGGCGGAAGTGTTGGACTCTGAAAGGGTCAGCTTTACTTTTTGCACCCCAACTGCTGCATCATTAGAGAAAGGGTGGGAATCTGTAAGGGTCAGATTTACTATTCTGACTATTCCCACACTGAGCAGAATGTTGGACTGTAGACAGGAAAACTCAGGTAGCGAAAGCAATAAAAGGCAGCAAACATGAATTAAAAAAGGGCAGCATGTTGGACTGTGCAGAGGAAATGTACTAGTCCCACTCTGAACTTAGCCACATTTGGAAATGCTTTGGTCTTTGGAGGTGTCACATTTGAAATTGCCATTTAGTGACACTGGTGAAAAGTGGTGAATTCAGGCGAAGGCTGGATTTTCTGTTCGTGGTCAAAGTTTAGCCATGTTGGGGAAAGTGTTGGATTTCAGTAGCATCAGATTTCCTATTCCCTCTCTGCCCTTAGTTATTCTGGTGAAAGTGGTGGAATCTGAAAGGGTAAGGTTTATGATTCCTACTCTAACCTAAATTACATTGAGAAAGTGTTGCATTCTGGAAGGGCAAGGCATACTATGCCCATCTCAATCTTAGTCACGTTGAGGAAAGTGGTTGACCTCTGAAAATGCCAGATTCATTATTCCCAGTTCAATCTGTCCAACATAGAGCAAATGATGGATTGTGAAACAGTCATGTTTAATATTCAAACTAAAAACTTAAGTCACACTGGATAAATGATAGACTTTAAGGAATCAGACTTGGTATGACTGCTATAACGAACACCACATTGGAGAAAGCCTTGGACTCTGAGGAGGTCAGATTTATTATAACCAGTCAAAGCTTAGTTGCATTTACTATTCCCACTCCAATTTAATCATCACTGGGGGAAATGTTGGATTTTGATATGTCATATTTACTATTGCAACTCCAAACATAGGTACAGAATGCTGAACGCTAGATGGTGTTGATTAACTTTTAGGATTGTAACCTTTGCCACATTGGGTAACGTGCTGGTCACTGTAGAGGTCAGGATTGCCATTCCCACACCAGCCCGGTGGCAGAGCTTCCGGCTTGGGGGCGGACCTTCTGGCTTGGAGGCGGAGCTTCCGGCCCAGAGGTGGGACTCACGGCCCAGAGGTGGAGATTTTGGCCATGGCTAAATCTCCACCACTGGCCGGAGTCCCCACCTCCGGGCCGGAAGCTCTGCCTCCAAGCCGGAAGCTCACCTCTGGGCCGGAATCTCCGGCCCAAGTGCGGACGTAAATTTAGTAGTCATAAATCCATTCTGTGAATACCAAAAGTAGTAAGTGCATTCTGTGAATACAAAAAGTAGTACGTTTAGGATTTTGTCTCAAGTTCATTCTGTGAATCGGGCCCTATGTATTCAAGATTTGTATTGGTGTTCTGCTTCTTTTGAAGTGCACATCTTTTACTTTCTTCTTTCTTCTTGAACGGCTGTCTGTCACAGCAGGCAAAACTCTGAAGCTGATTGTCCGATAACACAGTTCACAGGAATGACCAGAGTTCACACTTGGATGTCAGTCCCAGTGATATGTGCATCAAAAGGTTAATCTCGGGCTCTCAGCCCTGCTCTTTATGATCCTCTTATCAGCCCCAGCTCCTTTCCTAAGATGTGTCTAGACCACTTCCTTCAGATCTATCACGGAATCAAAGAGCAACCTTTTGAAGTGTAAAGGGAGACTCCCTTTCTCCAGTGTGTGTCCCACCCAGCTCACAGGAATGCAGCAATACACAAATCTGTCTAGGGGGATTTCTCTCCTCCACTTGTCTTCACCAGGCAGGTATGGGCTTCCCAAAGTGGAACCTAGGGTTCTCCAAGTAATGTACCATTACAGGGACACTTGCACTCAGTGTAAGTACATTGCACACTTACTCTAGAGGACTGTTACCTCCAAGCATTGTGCCAATACAGACACACATGGATTCAGCACATTCAATCTGCGCACGCATAGCCCAGTACTGTATTTATTTATTTATTTATTTATAGTCTTGTAACGCGCGAGAATCAGCCCCGAAGGGGTATCTCCGCGCGTGGCTTCTGGGTGAGATAGGCAAAACCATAAATCGGAAAAGACAGAAGGGAAACTAAATTAATCCTGTGTAAATAAGTAAGTTTTCAATTTCTTCCTGAAATTGAAGAGGTGAGGAGTTTGTCTTATCAAGGGAGGGAGGGAATTCCACAGCATAGGACCTTTAAGGGAGGGGGCACGGCCACCCTGTCTTGCTCTGTTTACTTTAGGTATGTATAGCAACATAGTGTTGCTAGAGCGTAAAGTGCGTCCAGGTGAGTAAGGAAGGAAGATATCCTTCAAATATTTGGGACCAGAGCCATAGATACATTTATGCATGATACAGCAAAGTTTGAATTGGATCCGCTGTTGCACTGGGAGCCAGTGAAGATGGGAAAGGAGGGGGCGTGAGGGGGTGCGGGGGGGAGCATTCAAGATAAGTCTTGCCGCGGTGTTCTGTACCACCTGCAGTCTGCAAAGTTGTTCCTGGTTGGCAGAAATGAGTAGACTATTACAATAGTCCACCCGTCCTAGGACTAGTGCCTGAACCAGCGTCTTCCTATGGATGTTTGGTAGGAAAGGGAAGATACGCCGTAGAAGACCAATTGTACGGAAGCACCTTCCCGCAACCTGACTAACGTGATCTTTCATGATCAGAGTTTGGTCTAGGCGTACCCCCAAATTTTTGATGGTTTGTTTGGGCGCTGGGACACGTCCAAGCTCGGGTGGCCACCATTCCGGAGACCAGAGCAGGGTGGCCCCTCCAAACAGCATGACCTCAGTTTTGGTCACGTTGCATTGGAGGAAGTTCTGGGCCATCCATCCTGCCACCGCTCTCATACCGTCTTGGAAGGATTGCATGACTGCGGGTGTAATGGTTTGAAAGGGGAAAAGCAGCTGAGTATCGTCAGCATAGGAGATTGGTGAAAACCCGTGAGATCTAGTGATCTCTGCCAGGGGGGCCACGTATACGTTAAATAACGTAGGGCTTAGGCATGAGCCCTGTGGCACCCCCTTGGTAAGCTTCCTGCAGACAGATTTGTAGGAGCCTAATTTGACGCCTTGTTGTCTGCCCTCAAGGAAGCTTTCCAGCCACGCAAGGGCGGTCCCTTCTACTCCAACTCCCTTCAGCCGGCCGAGAAGAACCTCATGCGACACCGTGTCGAAGGCAGCGGACAAATCCAATAGCACCAGAATCACTGAGCTCCCTCTGTCAAGTGACATTCTGATGTTATCTGTCACTGACAGAAGGGCTGATTCGGTGCTATGGTTGGGCCTAAAACCAGATTGTGAGTGGTCTAGGCCGCCCGCTGCCTCGATGTAGTTGGACAGGTGTGCATTGACATGTTTCTCGGCCATCTTGCTGTAATATGGTAGAAGGGAGATAGGACGGAGGTTGGAAAGCTCCGTCCACGGAAGGGCCGCATTCTTGCGGATTGGGTTCACCACAGCTCTTTTCCATTCAGTTGGTACTTTTCCCTCTTTAAGAGACTGGTTGATGATATCCTGAATGTGGGGGACTAACAGGGTACGGAGGGGGGTTAAGATTTTAACAGGAATAAGGTCATCCGGAGATCCAGATTTGACTTGGGTCATTATTGTATCAAGCTCTTCAGTGTTAATAGGAGGGAATGTAGTTAGGGTAAGGTTTATATTCTCATTGAGGGTGGAGGCATTTTGGGAATTGCTGTTAGGCTGGGATCCTAGGATTTTTCCATAAATGGATTCTATTTTATTCTCAAAGTAAGATGACACTTCTTCACATAAACTTTGTGAGAAATCATCTGGGCATATACATGCCGTAGGTTTTACAAAAGTGTCAAGAATCCTATATAGTTCTCTGGGAGAGTGATCAGCTTCCATAAGCTGTTGGGCGATGTTATTTTTTCGGGCAGCCTTGATGTGTTTGTAATAGTTGGCTTGGGCTGCACGATGTGCCTTTTTATTATCTTCAGAGTGTGATTTCCTCCATCTCTTCTCTATCCTTCTACATTCTTGCTTTTCTTTTCTTAGGGCCTCGGTGTACCATTTTTCCTGTTTAGCCACCGGAAATTGTCTGAATGTTTTCATAGGGGCAATTTTATCAATGGCTACCGTCAGTGTTTGATGAAGCACGGTTAGCTTTTGTTCTATTTTGTCAGTATCTCTGATCTCGGGTTTTTCCCACACCTTTTCTAGCGCATCCAGTGTAAGTTTGTGCCACTGTCTGCGTGTGGTAGATGGGAGGGAGTTCTTTGGGGGACCTTTATTAACTTTAAAAATAGTAAACTGCAATAAAAAGTGATCTGACCAGTGGACTTGGATAGGTTTGTGACACAATATGTTGTCGAAGTTGGTATATATTAAGTCGATACAGTGACCGCCTTCGTGGGTGGGATCCTGATTCTTTTGTGTAAGACCGATAGTTGTCATATCAGTCGCCAAATTTTTTGTCCCTGTGGATTCACATTGGTCAGTGTGGATATTAAAATCTCCAAGGAGAAGAAAGTCTTCATTGGCCCGCATGTGAGGGCCAAGTATCTCTAAAAGAGATGTGGAGAACCTGGGGCATGGAAGAGGTGGTCGGTAAACAAGTGCACCTTTGATGGTCTTTCTGTTGGGGAGAATAACTCTAAAAACCATTGTTTCCATATCTCTGCAACATTGTCTATCTAAAACATCCAATTTAATAGACGTTTTCAGTGTGGGTTTGCCAGCTCTTCCAGTAGCCAGCAAGCGGAGTGGGACACTGCCACTGTCTTCCCCCGCAGCTGCGCTAACCTAATGCTCCGCCTAAATAGCCCCCAGTAGAGCACTAGAGCGCTGACCGCTCCCGGAAGTGCCTGGCCCTCACCTGTCCGCCCTCTGCACAACGGTAATGAATTACCGAGTCGGACCGAGGCGGGCAGGCACAGGAATCGAGACCAGCACTCCGGATGGAATTTAAAATAGTATTAAACAATTTGCGTGTGGCACACTCTCTAAAATCGTGCACAAGGAATTTTATAAAAGATAAGTTTAAAAGCGCTATTATTCTGCAAACGCTCTTCCGTTTTCAGTGTGGGTTTGCCAGCTCTTCCAGTAGCCAGCAAGCGGAGTGGGACGCTTTTCTGTCTTCTACTAGGTTGTGTTATCTGCAAACACACACACTGCCAGCACGCACACTCACTATGTGTGTGCTGCACAACACTTCATCCTATATGTATAGTACTTCATGTAAGCACACATACACCCAGCACATGCTTTCATTACACAAGCACTGCACAACACTACATCTCTTATGTAATGTATTCCTTGCACCCATTCTGTTGGGATGAAAAAGTCCTCTGCATAGTGAGAGATGTATACCCATGCCCAGAGTGCCCAACTGTACTGTTGTCTGGATCCCATGCTGATTTTCTTTCATAGGCGAACAGGGATCATGCATGTGCACCATGACATAGGCTTGTCTCATGAATTATGGTATTGTTGGGTTTGGGAGGGGTCCCAAAAGAGCTGCCCTCATAGTGGTGGAAGGCTAACACCTTCACCAGGAGTTAAACAGTGCAAGGGGTGTGGTGGAAACATACAGTGTCATGATCGTTTTTACCCCGTGTCATTGGATTGAGGCCTACAGGCTCACACACCTCTTCAAAAGTTCTACTGCTGTGTGTTTAACTCACACCTCGCCTACATCAGGTTGATGTGGAATAAAACATGTGCTGTCTGCATGTATGCTTGCAAGGAGTACACTACACCTATAGTGTGGTACAGGTCACGCTTCGTAAATGTGTGTGTGCTGGCAGGGTGTGGTTTTAAAATACACTCTGACGCAGTACAGAGAGACTGCAGTACTGAATAGTATGTGCAGGTGCTACATAAATGAATGACTGAATGAAAGAGCATTTGTAAAGCGTGTGGTTTCCCAGGGGCATCCCAGCACTAAGACACCCGGTGTTCCAAGAGACAATTACTGGAAGAGGAACGTTTTCACAAGTTGTCTAAGCATAAGATGGTCTGATTCAGAGCGTATGTACAATGGAATAGTATTCCAGAGTTGCGGTCCATTATATGAGAACAGTTGCCCTCCACTTTGCACATGTTTGATTTTAGGCACACACATTAGGCCTTTATTCCCTGACCTAAGAGTCCTTTTGGGTACGTACCGGTTACTCCAAGAACTGATCAAAGGTGAGCCCTTTCCTACTAACGCTTTGTGAATAATAAAGAGGGCCTTACATTGAACTCTTTGCTGAACAGGCAGCCAATGAAGAGAGGACAGGCCACAGATGGTTAATGCTTAAAGGAGCAGATTTCCCAAAGAGCTTAAGTTCGGTCTTAGCTCCGTTAAGCTTCAGGAAGGAGATGCCTATCCATCCCGAGACTTTCTGAAGACAAGTATCCAGATCAGGGTCGGAGCGGTTAGACTATTTTAAGGAGACAATCAATTGAGTGTCGTCGGCATAAGATACCACCTGTACCCCAAAAGGGAGTACTGTTTCTGCCAACGAACTCACATAAACATTGAACATCGTGGGGCTCAGGGAAGATCCCTGGGGCACCCCACAAGTCAATGATATAGCTTTCGAGGAGCAATCTCCTTCAAAAACCAAGTATACCCTCTCCTGAAGGAAGGACTGAAGCCACCTAAGTGCAAGTCCAGTCACTCCAGCATCCCTCAGTCTTTGTATCATGAGGCAATGATTAACGGTATCGAAGGCTGCACTGAGGTCCAACAAAATAAGGGCAGCACAGCCTCCATCTTCAAGGATCTTCCTGATTTCTTCTACTGCAATCAGCATAGCTGTTTCTGTTCCTTGTCGGGGTCTAAAACCAGACTGTGAAACATGTAAACGTTTATTATTTTCCAAAAACGCAGATAGGATTGAGTTAGCATATTTTTCCAAGAGTTTAATGACCCCTGGAAGCAAGGAAATTGGGCAGTAGTTTCCTCAATTCTCAGGATCAAGATTAGGCTTTTTAAGAAGCACTTTAACTCTGGCATGTTTCCATTGCGATGGCACAATCCCAGTTCTAAATTAAGAATTTATACAATCCAGTATAACAGGTGACACTACTTCAGCTACGTTTTGAAGAACACTGGGGGCGCCAGATCTAGAGGGGAGCCAGATTTAAGCCCTTTGAGCAGCCCCTCCAAGGTCTCAAGATCCAAAAGGGGAAAATGTTCAAGCTGGGAGCTAGGGAAGAGCGAATCAACTCTACCATTTAATACCGGCCTTTGGGAGGCAGTGGCAGTGGGAAAAGAGTTATAAATAGTCTGTATCTTCTCTGCGAAGAACTCAGCAATTTGGTCGCATCGCAGTTGTACATTCTCTGTAATAAACAAGGATGTGGCTTGAAAAAGAAGACTGTTAGCAATTCTAAATATCTTGCGCGAGGAACTCGCCGTGAGAATCTTTCCCTGGATATACAGAGCTTGTGCATTTTTGATTTCCTTTTTATAAATTTTAATGGCTTCTTGATATTTAATTCTGCTCGTTAAAGCAAAATCTTTCCTCCATTGTCTCTCATATTTTTTGCATTTCTATTTAAGCTGGCGGAGGTGAGGGGAGTACCAAAGATTGTTTTTATCTCCCAATTTATCTGAAATTTCAGTTTTAGGGAGTACACAATTAAGCGCCTGATCCATCCACTTGTTAAAATTATCATTCGACACAATCGGGTTAGGATGGCCTACCAGCCTGTGGGAAGGCTGGTGGTAGCCTAATACATGAGGACAGCAATACTAGGCAGCATGTGTGCTGTAAATGTACCCTGAGTGTAGAAGTGCCTGCACTAGTAAAATAACATGGGGTACCTTGGGTACCCAATGGAATTGTGTATTGCTGCAATCCTGTAAGCTGGGTGGGACAAGTACTGGATGAAAAGATAGCCAGGCATTTCCTATGCATTTCAAAGGGATCTTTGATTAATTGGCACATCACAAGGAAGGGGTCCTGGACAAATCTCAGGAGATGGGGCTGATAAGAGAATCATAAAGAGTAGGGCTGTGGGCCCGGGATTAGTCTTTCATGCACACATCACTGTGCCTGAGATCCAGGTGTGAACTCTGGTCACTTCCATCAGTCTTGTTCTGGGTAAATCACATTTGGAGTCATGCCTGATTTGACAAACATCCTTCAGGAGGAAGAAGAGAGATGTCTATTTCATGGAAGCAGAAACCCAACATAAAATTTCAAAGGTCCAGACCCTAAATCACATTTGATGTCTGGAAAAGAACTATAAATAGGGAAGTCTGAGACCCCAAATGTTGTCATCTGCCAAGCAGTGCACTGGGCTGTATAAGGTGACCCTATATGCCAGGAGGGTCTGCCACTGATTGCCTAAGAATTGTGGCAGGAGAAACTCGTCTGCACACCGACTGGGCCATTGATCTATTTTGAAGTGGCTTAGTGACCCCGTATGCCAGGAGGGGCTGCCGCGACTATCCACATAAGGGTAGTGTGACCCGAGTGTGAGGGCTGGAGTGGCGAAACCGTATGTCATGAGGGGTCACCGGAAAAGATCAAGCTGAGAGACCTGTGTCATCTCCCGAGACCGGGAAACTGTTGTGAGCAAGGTAGAACTCAAATGTATTTTGTGGACTGCCCCCACAGAACCCCCTTGGAGCACTGAGACCAACCCCCACCTTCCGCTGAGGGAGAAAGGACTTAAGTCATGACCATTGGAGCCGGAGCACCTCACCCATCTGACCACTGCAAGTCCCATGGCTCAGGGAAGAGAGCCCGCATCTGCTAGGTGCTGCCGTGTGTGACTGCAGGCAACCCGGCTAAGCTGATCCAGAGCAGGACTGCCCTGCACCACCATCGAGTGTGTTGAGCCGTTGCGGGTAAGATGAGAACTGGGCCTTTGGGCCTTGGGTGGGCATACCATCCTTGGTTGTGCTAAACCCTAGATTTTAAACACTGAACTTAATTCTAGAGTCTGATAGGAAGAACTCTTGAGTATGGCCTATTAATTTACATTCCCTAGATGCAGCCATCAGTGAGTAAGGAATAACACCTACTCCATCAAACTTCAAGTGGGAGGACGGGGAGTGGCCTTAAAACTACTAGAGCCCTGACATAAAGGGATCTGTGTTATTGATGTTTGAATGTTGTTTGCATTTGCACATGTAGACTTAGAATAAAATACTTATTTTTATACAAAAACATGTTTTTGACTGGGCATTGATTTATTGCTGCGCTGCCTGCACATTCACTAAACTGTATCTGAGTTTCTGAGTTTCCCCTGAGAGAACCTTGACCTTGACCTTGACTGCTTGAGCTACACTACCGTGCTGAGAGTGAGGTGCAGAAGGAGGTGCTTGACCCAGTCGACCGGGATCCATAGTAGGGTGGGCCCTGGGATATCAGGGGAAAAGACCTCAACCCCCTCGATTGGTCCCAGTATCTCCTCCATGCCCTGTGGTTCCCAGAATGGCGTTCTGATAGTTGGCACCCAGTCATGGGATGCCTAACATGTAGGAGGTAAAAGATAAAGAGATGGCATTGGCCATTTCCAATCTCCAGCAGTGTGCAATAAGTCCACTTTTCTTCTATTCTGTGCACAAAGTTGGTATACTTAAGTATTGGAGAACATAGGTTTGGTAATTAACCTCAACACTATGTCCATAGATCAGATAAAGGACTTATGTAGGGACAGAGGGTGGTGTATTCCCAGGAGTAGGGACAGAGAGATCCTTGGTAATTTATTTAGGGATCGTTTTGAGATACTGGGTGAAAGGGAGGAGGCTGTAACTGATTCTAGGGAGGGAACCATTTCGGGAACCCAGGTAGGGAGTGCTGTGGATTTAGGCTTTGGATCCCCTTAGCATTGATGTAGCCCAGACACATGCCAAGTGTGTCCTCTAATGAATTTTCAAGAGTTTCACTAAGACACTCACCACCTTTAGTTTCTAGAACACCTCTGAGATGTACACCACCTCGAATTTCTAGGGTACCACTGTCACCACTTCCAGGAATAGGTCCCTTGGTTCGGTTGAGTCTCGCAGAGACCCTGAGCTTGAAGTTGGCCCTTCAGAAAGCTATGGCTGAGAAAGATGAGAAAGCCAGAGTGTTTGAGAGAGAGAAGCTAAGACTAACTGACCGGGGACAAGAGGAGAGGAGACGGGAGACACACGAGGAATGTGCCTGGTGAGATAAAATGTGAGAGAGGGAGGAGAAACAGAGAAAAGTGGAGAAGAAACAGAGAGAGCGGGAGGAAAAACAGTAGCAAAAGGAAAGAGAAAAGGAAAGGAAAAGGATAGCCCTTGAGAGAGAGAAACTCAGGATGGCAGCAATCACAACGCCATCTGGGATAAGTGACTCTACTTCCAGTTCAGGCCATTTGTGGCCAAGGTTCTAAAAGATCTTGTGCTTGTGTATGTGGATGGTCAGGATATTTTGGAATGGATTGTGTACTTTGAGGTTTCTTGTAAGACCCAGGCCGTAAATGAGGGGTCTAAGAAAGCTGCCTTAATGTGGCACATGCGATTGGTGTTATAAGGTTCCTACTAATTCAGTAAGACTATGCATTTGGGAAATATAAGCCTCAAAACTATAGGGAACTGAGTTCATTCACATCATCAAAATATGTTGGCCTAGTTCCTGGCTGGCTCTCAGTGCACTACCTGGACCTCTAAACCCTACAACGTACCGGGTGGTGTCTGCAACCTCAGCACATGATGCTGCAATTATGAGTAGAATAAAGAAGAGCATAGTAAACAGCGTTACGAGATTGGTGAAAAAGGTAAACAATTCAACCATTGTGCATTAACATTAATTATATGAATACACATAATTGTACTGCCACTGCCTAACCTAGAGAGCATAGGGTGGATGCTATTCTTCCAGATACCTTAGAGTGGCCTAATACCCCATTTACCTGGGTGTGTGGGTCATCTGGTGGCCACTTTTGCTGTAGAGCAGGCCGCCGTCCCTCTCGGCATAGTGATGGAACTCAGCTGGGCTAGAATTCAGGCACAGGGTGACCACAGCAATCCATTAAAATGCTCCTCTGCCTAAACAAAGGCTTGGTGCAGTTTATATCATAAAACTGAATCTATTAGTACTGTGCATGAGTTCTGGTCTGGTTTTCATGTTGATTCTACTCACCCATAGGTGTCACTGAACAGACATCAACAAGCAAGGCCAATTTGCACAGTGTAGCTAGTTCTTGGACAGGAAGTGTTAAGGTATAATAGTGTGACTATGAGGAAATATGATTGGAATCAAACTTTTTCCGAGTACACTGTCTCATATGGGCTTGAAAGCAAATGTGTGTTAAAAGTCACAGTTTAAAAAGATATCAACTTTAAATGTGAACATGTAAAATGGAAGTGCTTGTGCACAGGGCCTTCTAACCTCAAGACTCCCATGCCTTGTCTGTAAGGTGAATCAAAAGCTTCATACTAAACCTAAAAATATACTAAAATCCAAGTTTAAATTGCGCATTAAACCTAAAAGTCTAAAAAGAACCTTCACTTTAATAATAAAGCATAAGGAAAGCCAAATTATATTAAAAGACAATTTAAAGATATTGATTCAACATCTGCATAATAAGTCAATTTTGTATTTGTACTTAGAGAAGGATGGGCAGTAACTTCGGAAACCCCACAGAAGGCTGTGGTAGACTATGTGATTGGTCTCAGGCAGCTGATGGCAGAATACATGATTCAGGCAAAGGAAAACCTTCAGGCTAGCCAAGCGCTGAAGAAGGAATGGTACGACCAGAAAGCTATGCTGACTGGGTATCATGAAGGTCAGGAGATATTGGTGTTGAAGCCTATTTCTCTGAGTGCTTCAAAGGACAACTAGTGTGGGTCATACAAAATAGTTTAGAAAGTGTCTGAGATAAACAACTTTGTGGACACAAGTGCCACAAAGGTACCCAACAGGGTGTTTCATGTGAACAGGCTAGAGCCTTACCTCCGCACAGATTACAAGGTGAATGTCATGGCTGTAGCAGAAGAAGTGGAGGAAGAATGTGAGCCTCTACCTGACTTGCTGCATAGTGACATGAACAATGGTATTGTAGAAGGGGTTCAGTTAGCCCCTGAGTTGGGAAGGGTGCACAGACATAATATCGACTCCAAAATATCGTCTGGACAGAATATCGAGTTTTAAATATCGTTTGGAGAAAATATCGACTAGACAGAATATCGACAGCCAAAATATCGTTTTTAAGGTAAGTGAAGTAATATCGACTGTAAATAATATAGACAGTGAAAATATCCAAGTATATAATCTAGATAGTAAAAAATATAGTTTTTTAAATAATATTTAATTATTTATAGTGTGTTTATGTTATAATATGTGTGAAAAGTGTCAATTTATTTTATTATTTTTTTTAATTAATTATTTTTTTAATTATTGTGTAATTTAATTCTGTAGCGGGTTGTGGGTTTATAGGGGAATAGGGTGGGAAGTAATTTAAATATAATTAATTAAATATGTAAATTTATTAATTGGTAGTAATAATTAATTAATTGGTAATTAAATAATATATGTTAATTATTTAAAATTTAATTGGTAATTAATTTTATTTAATTGATTAATTGCTAATTATGTCAATTAAAATAATTTATTTTCTCTAGCGGGTTGTGGGTTTATAGGGGAATAGGGTGGGAAGTAATTTAATTATAATTAATTAAATATGTTAATTTAATAATTGGTAGTAATATTTAATTAATTGTTAATTAAAAAATGTTTGTTAATTAATTAAAATGTAATTGGTAATTAATTTTATTTAATTGATTAATTGCTAATTATGTTAAATGAAAGGGGTATTTTTAGGGTTCAGGGTCAGTTTTTAGTTTTTGGGTAAAGGGGTATTTTTAGGGTTCAGGGTCAGTTTTCAGTTTTTGGGTAAAGGGGTATTTTTAGGGTTCAGGGTCAGTTTTTAGTTTTTGGGTAAAGGGGTATTTTTAGGGTTCAGGGTCAGTTTTCAGTTTTTGGGTAAAGGGGTATTTTTAGGGTTCAGGGTCAGTTTTCAGTTTTTGGGTAAAGGGGTATTTTTAGGGTTCAGGGTCAGTTTTTAGTTTTTGGGTAAAGGGGTATTTTTAGGGTTCAGGGTCAGTTTTCAGTTTTTGGGTAAAGGGGTATTTTTAGGGTTCAGGGTCAGTTTTCAGTTTTTGGGTAAAGGGGTATTTTTAGGGTTCAGGGTCAGTTTTCAGTTTTTGGGTCAAGGGGTATTTTTAGGGTTCAGGGTCAGTTTTCAGTTTTTGGGTAAAGGGGTATTTTTAGGGTTCAGGGTCAGTTTTCAGTTTTTGGGTAAAGGGTTATTTTTAGGGTTCAGGGTCAGTTTTTAGTTTTTGGGTAAAGGGGTATTTTTAGGGTTCAGGATCAGTTTTGGGTTTTTGGGGTACATATACAATATTGCCTATTATTTAATTAAATGTTGTTACTATATATATATGTTTTAAGAAATATGATTAAAAATATATTTTTTTTTTACTTTCATTAAATATTCAATTATTAAAAGTTATTTTAAGTATTGTTAATTATATTTTAGTAATTAATTTTTTATATTAATGTAATTAAACATTGTTTTTAGTAAAGTCGATATTTTTTACAACGATATTTTTGTAAACGATATTTTGTAGTCGATATTTTTGTACTTACCTGTTTGTACATACAAACTCGATATTTTTGTAGTAGATATTTTCACCTCGATATTTTGGGTACTCGATATTGTGGTAGTCGATATTCTTTCAGTGATCCGTTGGGAAGGTTTCCCCACCTCTTTTCGCTGACTCCAGGGTTGACACCGGTCTGTGTTCATGACAAAGACACAGGTGACAGTCTGCCAGAAAAGTCCAGGATGTACACAATGTCTGACTGGGTTCATGGACGAATTAAGACAGAAGTTGCCAAAATGTTGGGCCTGGGGGTCATTGAGAGATTTCGTAGTCCATGGTCTAGGATTGTGGTTCTAGTACCAAAGCAAGTGTCTACTGACTTGCAGATCTGTGTGGACTACTGAGCCCTCAATGAGGTAACCAAAACTGATGCCATCCAAACCCCAGAGTGGATGAGCTTGTGGATTGATCAGCTGCTGCTAAATACTTGAGCATCTTTGATCTGAGTAGTAGTTATTGGTAGATCATGATAGCACCAAGCGCAAAGGAGAACACAAGCATTTTCTATGCCAGAGGGATTGCATGCCCTTTGGGTTGAAAAATACTCATGTCACATTTCAGTGCTTGGTGAACCATGTTCCTGCAGGGTTGGAACAGTTCTGTGTGGCCTATTTAGTATTTAGAGGGAAACTGTGTCAAGTGGAGCATTCCTCTGTAGTCTACCTTGGTCATGAGGTGGGAAATGGGGAGATTCACTTTCTGGTTGCCAAAATTAAATCAGTGATGGAGTGGGAGGTGCCTTCTACCCAGACCTAAGTGAGGGCATTTTTGGGACTCACTAAATATTACAGGAACTTTATGGCAAACTATGGAAGTACAGTGACCCATTGACTGCTCTGACCTCTAGGAAGCAGCCCAGAAAAGTAATATGGACTGCAAAGTGTTAAAAGGCATTTGAGGAACTGAAGAAGGCACTGTGCACTGCACCAGTACTAGAGGCACCTAAATACAATCAGCCTTTCATTGTGCTGATGGACGTCTTTGACAAGGAAGTTAAAGAGGTGTTAGCATAACTGGAGGATAAGGGTAGAGAGCGTCCGCTAGCCTTTCGTAGTAGGAGATTACTACGTAGGGAGCTGAACTGGGCGGCTATTGAAAAGGACTAGTTTGACATAGTGTGGGCCTTGCGTAATTTCCCCCTTTACTTGTTTGGCCCTAAACTTGTAGTGCAGACACATCATAAGCAAATAAAATGGTTGATGGCTAAAGTGAGATGATATATATATATATATACATATATATTTCTCTATCTATCTATCTATATAGATATATCTATATATATCTATATATATATATATATATATTTTAACTTTAACTTTAATATATCTTTATTCGGCAAATTGATCACCATAAAAGAATACATATACAATATACATTTCCAATTCTCCTGTTAAAATTATTAAAAATACGGATAAAAGAGAAGAAGTGCACCACAGTCACTATTTTGCTACAAGCGGATACGGCATCAGACCGTAGGACCCCCCGAATGCAATTTCAATAAACGGGAGCGCGTCATCCACGCACTGCCCAACAATTTTGCCACCCCGCAAATCATGATGGATGATGAGGAGTCCGTAGAAAGTACACGTAGAGCCTGGCTATGGCACCTGAACCCCAGTTCCCTACAAACAGGTTTCAGCCAGAATTTCCGCGCCCCTTTGTAAGCTGGGCAGGCAAAAAATAGATGGGCAACCGATTCCTTTGGTGCAGCACAGCCAGGGCATGTATGCAGGGGGGCACCAGAGTTCGACCACCTCGCCGTGAAGTCATGCACCGGAAGCGTCCCATATCGCAGTTTTAGATATAGCGCTATATATATTCACTGAAAAAACCATAGGTTAGAGACCATATATAGTTAGGAATTAGCATTTACAAAACCTTGAAAATTCACTGAAAAAACCATAGGTTATAGACCATATATAGTTAGGAATTAGCATTTAAAAAACCTTATTTTACTCACACAAAACCATTGAAATTCCATATATAGTTAGTTGCACTAACTATATATCGCGCACCCGCAATCCACTGCTGATGATGTCACATATTACATCATTCATGACATGGTCAGTGACATCACTGATGACATCACTGATGGCATCTCAAATGACATCACTGATGACATCACTGATGACATCTCAAATGACATCACTGATGACATCACTGATGACATCATCCAGTGACTGTGTGTTTCTGTAAAGTTTAAATATGTTTGATATATTGAAGAATGAGTGGATGTATAAGTGTCTGGATGAAGGATTTAGTAGGTGCGTGACTGACTGTATGAGTGAGTGAATAAATGTGTCGTACTAAATGCATGGGTTAGTGACTAAACTGTCTGAATGTGTGCATCAGTATGTCTGTTGTGATGTAAACTGCTGCATGTGTTGATCATTAGCTATACGAGAGGCTATATGTGTTATTGATTGGTTGCCCAAGTATTTGTATGGGAGATTGAGTTTGTGTGGGGGTGGCTGGGAGGTGTGTGACTCTGTGCATAGATGTGTGAGCAGTTGATTCACTAGGTGTATGAGTTCAAGAGTGCATGTGGAAACAGCTACATGGGCGGTTGACTGTGTGCATGAGTGTATTGATGAGTGAATGGATATCTCAATGCTACATGTCATAGTAAGTACATATGTAAAACACAGCACATGTGAGAGTTGGCATATATAAATAACTGTGCATGAGAGCCACTGAATGTGTGAGTGGCTGTATGGATCATTGTGAACTTGTATCAGGGATTTCATTACAAGACAGGAGGCTACATTATGCATTAATCCTTTTAATGCAGCTCACACAGCCGCCTACATCACAAAGGTTTAGAGTAAGAACAAAGTGACATCACAGTATCTATAAAAGGCGTGTGCCAGGAGAGATCAGCCTCTTTTAAATGCGGCTCACAACAGATAAGTTCTCTCTCTCTTACCTTATCATTATTTCACTGTTTATGATATGCTCATTTGTATTTGAAAGCTTTCACCGTTTATGATATGCTTATTTGTATTTGAAGGCTTTATGGTTTTACCTATTAACATTAGCATGGTTTTACTTGGTACTTGAAATGCTCCCCGTTTCGAAGTGCTCCCATTTCCTCTCCCCCACGACTTCCAATCTATGGTTGTCGCGTTTACCCCTCGCCTTCACCCCTCCTCACCGCCTCGCGCTTAATTACAGCGCGCCTTTCGACTTCCCCGCTCGGCGTTCACTCCGGTCTCGTCCTTCTCGTCCTTCCCGGCCCTACTCGATTGCTCCCCATTGTTCCCCCGACCCTCCCCGGCCCCACTGCGGCTCGCGGACCGCCCCCGAAACCGGCTCTCCGTCTTGGGCAGAGGAATGGACCTCGGCAACCGCGACGCTCCGCGAGGCGCCTCCTAAGGTCCATTCCTCCGCGCTGCTAGATAGAGAGGCTCGAGCACGCCCGTTGCTCTCTGAAAGCGCCTCTTTCGACCGACCGATCAGCTGTTCCCCATAGCAATCCTTTCCATACTCAGCGGAAATACCGATTACCGGCGACATATACCCTGGCAATTAACTCCGGCCCTAAATAGGTCATTTAACCCTCGTTCTGACCATAAAAAAATAATAAAAAAAGCCTGATACAGTAAATAGAGTTTAAAAAAAGCCTATTACCATAAAAAAAAAAAGGTATTAGAGACACTTTACCTTAGGAACCGGCCCGTTTATACATTTAATTCTAATTTGACCAACCCTTATTTATCTATGTCTGATTTAGAATCAGACGATGCAATGGCTAGCTCCCCTAACCACAATAGCGACATCTTTAAGACCTTCCTACAGAGGGAAATGAGGACCTGTATGCTGGATACATTCAGGGAGGTCATATCCAATAAAAGATCACTTTTGCTGGATGACACTCCACGTGATTCTAATTACTCTAAGCCCCAAAAGAAATCCAGACACTGCCCAAGCACTGATGGAGGTCGTGACACCTCGCACGTCATGGGAGGTCCAAGCACCTCACAAGGTTTGGGAGGCCCTAGCGCCTCAAAAGGCAAGGTTGCCCCTCGCGGCACACTTGGGTTGGGTGTCCCTAGCGGCACAACTTTGACAGGTGTCCCAAGCGGCACATATACCGACAGTGCTCGTGTGGATCCTAGTTCTGATGAAGACGAGTTCTTCAACGAACCAGACGATGAGTTCGTGCTCGACCTCGATGAGGGAGACTTGGACGACTTGGATCTCAACACATTTTCAGAGGCAGACTCCTCACCCTCTTCAAAGGACGCGGTCCTTGACCCCCTAGGTGGAGAAATGTTCTCCCCAACCAACATATCTCACCCAACAACTCCAGATGGTATCCACATGACCATGTCGCAAAGTTCGTGACTAAATGGCTCAGAAACTCTCTCGAGTTACACTCTCGCAACACCATGAGGTCTGAATGCCCCAGGCCTTACATTGAGGATAAGGTATGCCAAACCCCCAACCTAGACCCTGACCGTATAAAGTTCCTATTCAAATTAGGTAAGGACCTCAGGAGGGGCCTTGAAAGAGCTCTTAAAGCCTGCCAGGATCGCCTCCTCGACCTTTTAGGCCCCCTTACTAGAATCCTCGACCTAGCTGAAGAATCCCACATTTCCAACACTCCCCTGGATACTAACCTAATCAGGGGATGGAGCCAAAGGGCAATTGTACTCCTTGGTAACGCAAATTCCTCACTTAACATCGAAAGAAGGAGGACCGTCCTCAATAGAATAAACACCAAACTTGGCGATCTCGCAGAGAAAGAGCCCTCCTCCAAGCCTAATGGTCTCCTCTTTGGGGAAGACATGATTAAGACGCTCGGTAAATATGTCGCGACCTTTACCGCTCTGGACAGAGCCCAAATTAATATGAAAAGAGTTTTCCCTACAAACCTTTTTGGCCAGGCCGGGAGAAGGGGCCGCTCTTCCGGACGTGGAAACTTTCGGCCCTTCTCATCTGGAAGAGGAAGAGGCTCTACCGGCAGAGGTTTCTACCCCTCCAACAATAGGCAATACTACCCGCCAAGAGGAAGAGGTTCGCGAGGAAGAGGTTTCCCCCCCGTGGTGCCTCCAACAACGCTACCCAAAGTAAGTGCTTCTCTTTCTTCTTCCCCTCCCAAGGTCGGGGGCAGGCTCAAACATTTTCTCCACGTTTGGGAGTCCTTGACACAAGACCCCTGGGTTCTAGAAACGGTCCAAGGGTTCAAAATAGAATTCTTAGAGATCCCATATCAATACGTCACTCCAAACCCCCTGGTTCTTCCTCCAGAACACCTAGAAATTGTCCAAGAAGAGGTTTCTTCTATGTTAAAGAAGGGCGCAATAATAGAGGTACCTTGGTCTCAGAAAAACTTTGTAAGCACCCTCTTCTTAGTCGAGAAAAAGGACAAGGGTTGGCGCCCAGTAATAAACCTTCGGGAGGTAAACAAATACCTCATCTATCGGCATTTCAAGATGGAGGGCATCCACCTTCTCAGGGATCTTCTCCTTCAAGGAGACTGGTTAGTCAAATTGGACCTAAAAGATGCCTATTTCACCATACCCATGGCTATAGAACATCAACCCTTTCTCCAATTCATTTGGGACAGTCGCCTTTTTCAATTTCAGGCCCTTCCTTTCGGCCTTTCATCCGCACCTTTTTCACCAAGGTCATGAGAACGATCGTCTCCACCCTGAGAACCAGAGGTATCCGTCTCATTATTTTCTTGGACGACATCCTCATCATGTCCCAATCTCACTCCCAGTTATTAAAAGATCTCCAGACCTCCATGAATCTCATAGAGGACCTCAGATTTATTATAAACAGGGAAAAGTCCATTCTTTCACCCTCCACATCTCTGGAGTTCCTAGGCTTCACTGTGGACACCTCCAGCTGTCTCCTCCTACTCCCAAAAAAGAAAATTGCCAAAATCCGCAAGGAAATCAGATTCGTTCTGAGACAACAATCTCTCTCCCTCCGAGAATTGGCCAGACTTCTTGGTCTCCTTTCTTCCTCGATCCAAGCTATCTTCCCAGGTCCGCTCAACTACCGTGCCCTTCAGAGAGTGAAAGCCAATGCTCTCAGATCCGGCCTTTGGTACGGAGACCATGTTTCCCTGGACGAACAAGCCAGACTAGAACTTTCTTGGTGGCTGGACAATTTGGATGCGTGGAACGGAAGGGCTATCTTCGGTTCAACTCCGGATTTCGTTCTAGAGTCAGACGCCAGCCTTCACGGCTGGGGAGCATGCCTCCTCGACCAGGACACCGGTGGTGTCTGGACCCCCTCAGAATCTTCCCACCATATAAATTACTTAGAGCTGACGGCTGGACTCTACGCTCTGATGAGTTTCAGACACTCTCTCCAGGGCAGATCCGTTCTCCTGAAAATGGACAACGTCTCTGCAGTCTCTTATATCAACCGTCTCGGTGGCACGAGGTCTGCCGACCTATCAGACCTGGCCAAGAAACTCTGGATGTTCTGTTTGGAACACAAGATCTCCCTGAGTGCAGAATACCTCCCAGGGAAATCCAATATTTCAGCAGACTGGAACTCGAGATTCCTTCTAGACTTCAGCGATTGGAAACTCGATACCTCTGTTTTCAATTCCCTTTTTCACTTCTGGGGTCCCTTCGATGTGGACCTTTTCACAAGCCGGCTGACCTTTCAACTCCCCCAGTACTTCAGCTGGATGCCAGACCCGGGTGCTCTGGCTGTGAACGCTTTCCTCCAACCTTGGGCTCCCCTCTGCCCTTATGCCTTTCCCCCCTTTGCGATGATCCAAAGGGTTCTGCAGAAGGTGAGACAGGAACAATGCTCCTTGGTCCTGATAACCCCCTTCTGGCCGTCTCAAGCATGGTTCCCCACTGCTCTGGAACTTTCTTGCGACATTCCCTTCCTGATTCCGGCTACTCAAGGGCTCCTTCTAAACGCAAACGGAGAAGATCACCACCTGGTTCTCTCAGGGAACCTGAACCTTCTTGCCTGGAAAGTGTCAGGCAATCTAACCAATTGTCT
This sequence comes from Lissotriton helveticus, assembly GCF_964261635.1. Classification (NCBI taxonomy): domain Eukaryota; kingdom Metazoa; phylum Chordata; class Amphibia; order Caudata; family Salamandridae; genus Lissotriton; species Lissotriton helveticus. The sequence goes on from NC_136059.1 coordinate 1,931,656,749, forward strand.
GGACTTTCGTCTTCGGCTCTCACTCTCCTTGGAGAATCTTGGGCACCTGGAACACACTACAGATATAATAACATCTGGAAAAAATGGTCTGGTTGGTGCTTGGAAAGGGACTTGGATCCCGTGGAAGCTCCTATCGTCAATATAGTCAATTTCCTGGTGGAACTCTTCGACAGCGGTCTTTCCTATAGATCTATTAACTGTTTTAGATCTGCAATTTCAGCTGGACACTCCCTTGTCAATCATAAGACGGTAGGTAAAAATGCTATAATTTGTAGAGTTCTTAAAAGTATTAGACTTAAAAGACCTCCTAGACCTAAATATCAATCTGTTTGGGATGTTAAACTTTTGCTTGACCTCTTTTGCTCCTGGCCTGATAACTCCCTTCTTAATAGGAAATATCTTTCAATTAAACTTGCCTCTCTGTTGTGCTTGATTTCCTGTCGCAGGGTATCCGACGTCAAAGCCTTGGATATTTCTTATAGATGTTATGACATGTTTGGTGTTAAATTTGAAATTCATAGGAGAACTAAGACTATGTCTGACTTCATTTTTTATCCTCGTTTTGATTTCTGCAAAAAACTTTGTGTTGTTAATTGCATGAAAGAATATGACTCAAGAATGAAGGACCTTCGTCCACCTCATGCGAATCAACTTCTTATCTCCTATGTCAAACCATTTAAACCCATTTCATCTTGCTCCATTGCTAGATGGGTTAAGCTGGCCATGGACCTTGCTGGTATTGACCTTTCTAAATTCCAAGCTCACTCTCTAAGGAGCGCTATGTCCAGCAAATCCTTTTGGTCCGGTGGTAAGTTGAATGTAATCCTAAACTGTGCAGACTGGTCTAATGCTTCCACCTTTGCACATCATTACTGCAAACCCATAGAACATGTCTCAGATGCTGTTCTTCAGGGCTACCAACATGCATAATGTAGCCTCCTGTCTTGTAATGAAATTGCGATTCTCCTATTAACATGACCAGAGAATCTAGATTTCATTAAAGACACGGAGGCTAACATTATCCCTCCCGTCCCTCCCTTGAGGGATATGGAGAATTGACTTGATTTATATTGTCTTTAATGATTCATACCTTCTAACCTTATGCTTTTCTTGTTGCTTCTTCTGAAGGTTACCTTGTGTCTTTTTTGACTCCCTCTATTTTCTTTCAGACAATTCTAATTGATGAATCTCCAAGGATTCTCCAGGTCTCTCCAAGGATCTTCCAAGTTTCTTCATTACCTCCTTCAAGTTTCGAGATGCATTCTTCGTTCCTCCTGTCGTTCAAGGCATTTAAAAGAGGCTGATCTCTCCTGGCACACGCCTTTTATAGATACTGTGATGTCACTTTGTTCTTACTCTAAACCTTTGTGATGTAGGCGGCTGTGTGAGCTGCATTAAAAGGATTAATGCATAATGTTAGCCTCCGTGTCTTTAATGAAATCTAGATTCTCTGGTCATGTTAATAGGAGAATCGCAATTGTATAAGAGAGTAAATATGTGTTAGTATATGTTTGAATAAGTAAGGTGTGTATAACTGTATAGTTGAGGAAATGGAGGTGAGATTGTTTCTTTGCATGACTGACTAGGTGTGTGAGTAACTCCATGGATGAGTGGCAGTGTGTGAGTGTCTGTATACACTGAGTGTATCTAAGGTTATATTAGAGTCTGAAGAGGTTTATCGTATTAGCACAAGAATGATGTCAAATGAGATGTCATCAGTGATGTCATCAGTGATGTCATTTGAGATGTCATCAGTGATGTCATCAGTGATGTCACTGACCATGTCATGAATGATGTAATATGTGACATCATCAGCAGTGGATTGCGGGTGTGCGATATATAGTTAGTGCAACTAACTATATATGGAATTTCAATGGTTTTGTGTGAGTAAAATAAGGTTTTTTAAATGCTAATTCCTAACTATATATGGTCTATAACCTATGGTTTTTTCAGTGAATTTTCAAGGTTTTGTAAATGCTAATTCCTAACTATATATGGTCTCTAACCTATGGTTTTTTCAGTGAATTTCAATGGTTTTTTAATAGCAAATATTATAAGCTGTCGAATGTCAAGTACGTGGTAAGTAAAAACATTTTCGTGTTTATGCACACTGATCTTCTTTGAATGCTGCCCCCCCTCATTTCTATTAGGAGTACTCTCTCTTTGCAGATAGTGAAGGGTAGTTAACGCAGGCCTTTGCCCCCGTTGTAATCCGTCGTGCCTGCTTCTCTCTCCATTTGATTGATTGTTATCCAAGCATTTACTGTTTTAGAATTGGTTCTCTTTGGTTCATTCTCTATTTACAAACAAGCACAGAGTCGCAATACTCTGTTTAGTCTTTGCAGATAGTGAAAAATCGTGTAAAAAAACAAAAGGGATCGAGCAAAATCAGTAGGCCACTAATGGGATCTCTTTTTGACCTCGCTAAAATAGAAACCTTAGAAACAACCCCTCATGAGAAATACGAAACTAGTGAGATGAACTGAGCTCCACACCATGATGGCTGCAAGACAGCTCGGCTCCGCCACCCACCCCGCCCAAAATAACGATAAACTCTATGCAAATATTACAAATATATACAACACACCAGCAAAGTAACAGGGTAAAACATTTTATTAAATAACTATTTACATAACTATTTTATACTTTTTGTTGCCCGATCCGGCTAGCTCAATCGATCGAGCATGAAACTCATGCACTCTGATAGTTCAAAGTTTTGAGGAGTGCTTGTTAGACTGTCTGAAGCTTATTTGCACCTGCTACAGCTTCACTATTCTCAATGTAAGTGGGGGCTGTTTGAGGACGTGACTGCATTTGAAAACAATGTGATGCGGCGCCTCCCTGAACCGCTTGACGGAGGACCCCGAGGGACGGTGTGATGGCGCGGACTCGGAGGGGGCGCTTGGCTCCGGCCCCTCCCCAAGTCGTGTTGCCCTGGTGTGGCCTGAGATCGCCCCCGACATAGGTGGCTGGCTCCCAGGGTCAAGCGGAACTTTTTGCCTTTTGGTGACTCTTCCATTCTGGACCTTGTCCCACAATCCGTTTGACCTGAAGACACGCTGTAGTGGGGCGCCCCTTTACCGTTTCAGTTGCCATTCCGCCCGCTTTTGCTACACTGTGCCTCTTCCGCTATTCAGCTGTTTACCGCCCGCTCTTGCGACTACAGCGTTTCGCTCACCATGTAGTTGAGTTGCTCCCGCTCTTGCGGTGCAGCGATAGGCGGCTGCCACAGGACTCTCAAAATGGCGGCCGGCTCTTCAGATTTGGGCGTGGTCCACTAAAATGGCCCTGCGACACCTTGGAACTCGGACGCTTGTCTGCTAGGGCTTGGGCTCCATTCTCGAAAGCGTCCCCTCAGCCTTGAAGATTCTACAAAAGTCTTGGGGGCCCCCGACTCCCGCAGGCTTCTGGTGGGGAGCGGCTGCCATGATTGCTCGTGGAATGGCCACGACGGAGCTACGAGATGGTGGTGCTCTCATGCTGACGCCAGCTTCAGTCTGAAACATCCAGAAACACTGTAGACTACCAATTCGATCAGTTCCGGTAGCGCCCCAACGTGACCCGGTAGAGAAGAACTTGCCCTCCCCTCTTTGACTGATGGTTCTTGTTGCCTGTCCCTTCTGTTGTCATTTAACAGAACTATTTAGCCTGCTGAAAGGGGTTGTGTTCCGACCGCTGGTTGGTGGAGACATTTTGACTATATTCTGGACCTGCGTTGTCGCGTAATGCGTCATATGACGCGCCGCGTTAGCGCATCCGGAAGTGCTCCGGTGCGCGAAGCGCAGCTTCCCGGAAGCGATCCGGGGCGCGGCGCGCAGCGCGTAACGTAAGCATAACAGGTCATGTGACTTGTTAATAAAACTTTTCATTGGTTCATTTTACTTTTCTTATTCTAATGATGAAAGGCTTGGTCATATGACCTAAAAATTACACTTTTTATTACTTTCGAACATTATTTTTTCTTAAACATATATGTTATAATGTTCCAAGCTAATGTACTTTCCCGGAAAATTTACAACTGTCCTGCAAGTAAAATATATTCCTTTTTCGAGAAAAAGGGCGTTTCTTCGTCCCATGACGGAGCCGTTGAGCAAAAGAGGCTCGGCCTGCTGTCTTAGTCGCCGATACGCCTGAATATCAGATTCTTATCGATCACTTTATGTTGCAGGAGTAGAAAACACAACAGCCCTTGACCATTTATCTTTACTGCGTTCCTGCGTATTATACCTTTTACCCTTCATGTAATTGGACTGCTTTATTTCACTTGCCTTTTACTGATTCGAAAACAGTGACTATTATTAAAAACTTTACCAATGTAAATACTACTACCAAGTTTTCTTTTAAAAACCTTTATTGTGAAAATGTCAGTATACAAATACGGGCCTATAACCACGTGGGCCGGCAACGGAGCAAACTGTAATCGTATATGATGAGGAGACATTTACACTGTAGAGGAACGTAACGGGCGGGCCATTAGGTTGCAAGAACTAAGGTGTCTAACAGTTGCGGAATCGGTGGACGTACATTTTATAATTAAAATACGACAGGGCCAGTTACAATAAAATTATCTAGATATACATTTGCGGGCAAGTACCATGGGTGACGTTAATTCGAACTTTCAATAGTACTGTAATCAATAACACATCTGAACTTAATATCAATAGGGATGTCGAAATATTCAATCAATTCTCGTCCCCGCCCGCCATGTGCTTCAAAACTGCATACGTATCTCGTGATATCAAGGTTGTGCAACCAGTACACAACAAGGAGTTACGCGTCCCATTTATTACGGCGCCATTTTGGACGAGGACGGGCAGGTCCAGGATATAGTCAAAATGTCTCCACCAACCATCGACTATGATGATGTTCATATGCTGTATTTATTAGAGTAACACTCATCTGTCCACATGAAATTAATTTGCCACAATTACCATAACTATATTTTTTTTCGGTTCCTCTGGAGAGTACATCGTGGCAGATGAGGCAGGTAACGTACCGGGCATTTACCTTTTTTGCATGTAGAGGAAAGGAAAAAAAATTCGAGCGTCCGAGTTCTAAGGTGTCCCAGGGCCATTTTAGTGGACCAGGCCCAAATCCAAAGAACAGGCCGCCATTTTGAGAGTCCTGTTGCAGCCGCCTGTCGCTGTAGCAGCAAGAGCGGGCGAAACTCAGCTAGACGGCGCTCCACTGAAGGAACATAGACTTGCTGTGGACCTTTCATCTTTTCAACACACACCAGTGCGGCAACTTGCTAGACACCACCTCGGTGCCATCCGGATCTCGGCGCCCCACTGCAGATGAAGTGCCTTCACATGGAGGGAGAGACTCGTTTGCGCCGCCTCCCCCCCGCTTCTCAGAACTCTCAACTATGACACCACCTCGGTGCCATCCGGATCTTGGCGCCTTGTGCTGGTTCCGGCCTATTCACACATCGGTCCGCTACTGACGCCACCTCACAGGCCAACGGGGCACCCCACGCCGACTTTCGGCGCAGCATTGTAGGATGGCCACACCAGTGCGGCAACTTGCTGGACACCACCTCGGTGCCATCCGGATCTTGGCGCGTTGTGCTGCCTTCGGCCTATTCGCCGCAAGTGCGCACGCAACTCAGCTGCATAGCGAGTGAAACACCAAGGGGCGCCCCACTGCAGCCGAGGAACCTCCATCTTGGGGGCGACGCACAGCATCACATTGCTTTCCAATGCAATCAGATCCTCAAACAGCCCCCACTGACTGACGCGAACTCACAGGCCAACGGGGCGCCCCACGCCGACTTTCGGCGCAGCATTGTAGGATGGCCACACCAGTGCGGCAACTTGCTGGACACCACCACAGTGCCATCCGGATCTTGGCGCGTTGTGCTGCCTTCGGCCTATTCGCACATCGGTCCGCTACTGACGCCACCTCACAGGCCAACGGGGCACCCCACGCTGACATTCGGCGCAGCATTGTAGGATGGCCACACCAGTGCAGCAACTTGCTGGACACCACCTCTGTGCCATCCGGATCTTGGCGCGTTGTGCTGCCTTCGGCCTATTCGCACATCGGTCCGCTACTGACGCCGCCTCACGTGCCAACGGATTTTCTACGCTTTTATAGCCCTATGCCGCATAACAGGTCATGTGACTTGTTTATAAAACTTTTCATTGGTTCATTTTACTTTTGGTTTCCTAATGATGGAAGGCTTGATCATATGACCTAAAAATAACACTTTTCATTGGATTAAAACATTTTTTTTTCCCAAACGATGAAAGCCCCACCTTGTTTCTGGATGTTTCAGACTGAAGCTGGCGTCAGCATGAAAGCACCACCATCTCGTGGCTCCGTCGTGGTCATTCCGCGAGCAATCATGGCAGCCGCTCCCCACCGGAAGCCTGCAGGAGTCGGGGGCCCCCAAGACTTTTGTAGAATCTTCAAGGCTGAGGGGACGCTTTCGAGAATGGGGTCCAAGACCTAGCAGACAAGCGTCCGAGTTCCAAGGTGTCCCAGGGCCATTTCAGTGGACCAGGCCCAAAAAGGAAAGAGCCTGCCGCCATTTTGAGAGTCCTGTGGCAGCCGCCTATCGCTGCACCGCAAGAGTGGGCGCAACTCAGCTGAATGGCGGATTTTGGCACAGTGTACCAAAAGCGGGCGGAATGGCAACTGAAACGGTAAAGGGGCGCCCCACTACAGCAGACGAGCCTCCACCTGGGGAGGCCCGTTCACGCCGCCTCACCCCCCCCCCGGGGCGCCCCACGCCGTTATTCGGAGCTGCATTGTAGGATACCAAAAACCAGTGCGGCACCCAGGTAACATCACCTGGGTGCCGTCCAGAACTCAGCACGTTGTGCTGCCTTGGGACTATTCGCACAAAACACAGCTACTGACCATTGTTGCTTCTTTTTTCGAAAAAATGTTTAAATGTATTTACTGTTTTTGTTGCGTTGTATATATTTATAAGTTATTAAAGTTTTATAATCCTACTACTTTGTTGGAGTGCTATATATTTTTAATGTGACACATAATTGTAAAAACTTTGATGTACAAAGAGGCATCCCTGGAATCTTCCGCTTCAGGCTCGGTCCCCTCCCCAATCACAATACAGGATGGTTTTCAGATAGTAGGAACGCGTGTGGTGTGACGGATCTCATCGGGTGGGGGCCTTGATCTACTGTAACTCCTTTGAAGAGGGGTGATTCTTTACAGCTGGGTCCATAAACTACATCTGCAAGGCTAGGTGATAGCCTGGTACCGGCCTGGACAATCGGACACAGAGGAAGAGGAGTGTCAGAGGGTGCGGTAGTGAATAGGGCGAAAGGGAGGTGTCGGGCGGGCACAGGGTGTGATTCTCAAGGAAGAGCAGCGCAGATGGGGGGAGGTTTATTGCCCATGCATCAGACAGAGAGCGGGGGTGACCAGTGCCTGGGGGAGATGCTTGCGAGGGTGGGGAGCCATGCTAAGGATCGACAGCGTGCAGAGAGTGGGTCTGGTCAAGGCATCTAAAATGGCTGCCGTGCACGACAAAAGTGTGGCATTTGAAAAAAGGCAAGATGGCGCAGACAATGTTTTTCAACACTTCCTGATTTCCTTCGAATCGAACGTTAACAGACGTTATCTCTCCCACACTACCGGTCCCCCTGTGCTTAAATGCCGAGATAGTAGGGACTGCATCCCGTGGAGATAGGCCGAGACGTCACTCAGCAAAAAAAACTTTGAAAAAATATATATTGGGCTACATTGGGCTATATATATATGTTAGAGCCCAAATGTAGCCCAATGTAGCCCAATGTAGCCCAATGTTGCCCAATGTAGCCCAAAGATGGCCACCAGAGACAAAAAACCAAATGTAGCCCAAATATCAGCCAGATGTAGCCCAACTATAGCCCAATGACAGAATGTCCCAGAGTGTTCTAAAGAACAACTAGAGCGCTAACAGTCTTACTTATGACAAAAGTATGGCACACCTGAAGTCATCTTGATTGGAATAAAGTGTTAACACTTAAAACATTTAATTTGCAAAGGAACAAAATGAGGGGGTTCATTTTGCCATAGAAATTATGATTAGTGCTGAAGAAAGAAAAATTAGGGCACATTTTGAGTGACTTCTCAAATCCTCTTATATTTCATTAAAAAAATTCTGATATGCAGTCTCCCAAGATGGCCACCAGAGACAAAAGAGCCCAAATGTAGCCCAAATATCAGCCAGATGTAGCCCAACTATAGCCCAATGACAGAATGTCTCAGAGTGTTCTAAAGAACAACTAGAACGCTAACAGTCTTACTTATGACAAAAGTATGGCACACCTGAAGTCATCTTGATTGGAATAAAGTGGTTACGCGCCGGGACACTCTTTCAGAGTAGCCGTGCGCTATATAAACTCAATATAACATAACATAACATACATTTAATTTGAAAAGCAACAAAATGAGGGGTTTCATTTTGCCATAGAAATTTTATATATATATATATATATATATATATATATATTCACTGAAAAAAACATAGGTTACACACCAGTTATAGTTAGGAATTAGCATTTAAAAAACCCTTTGAAAATCACTGAAAAAAACCATAGGTTTCACACCAGTTATAGTTAGCTGGAAATTTTACTCGCATAAAACCATTGAAATTCCCACGTAATAGTTAGTTGGACTCACTATAACTTGCACGTCTGCAATGCACTGCTGATGAAGTCACATATTCCATTACTCATGCATATATTTAAATATTTAAACATTACTCGCTAATATATGTATTCACTAAGATACACTTAATAAGCCAGTTAACCAATCAATTTTTTAAAACAAAACAGTCATGAGTGATGTAATATGTGACGTCATCAGCAGTGCATTGCAGACGTGCAAGTTATAGTGAGTCCAACTAACTATAACGTGAGAATATATATATATATTTCTTTATTTTTCTTTTTCTTTTTTTTTGGTACAAAGGATGCTGCACACAGCAACTTCAGTTCACAGATTTATTGAACAAGGCCGTCAGGCTGAAACGCGTTGGTGTTAGACTGGGCACTGAAAAAAATCTGTGAACTGAAGTTGCTGTGTGCGGCGTCCTTTGTACCAAAAATTGTTTTTTGGCCATTGGTCTGGCCCAACGCCGGCACCCGCTGGAGAGCGATCCTGTTACAAGACCACATTGCACCAAAAAATATATATATGTAGTTATAGTTAGGACCTAGTTTCCATAGGAAATCTGCAACATTCTATTGGGAATAACCTTGGCGTTGATTGACGGAATTGGCTGAATTTCTCCAAGAAAATGGACAGCTCCGCTCCGCTCCTTCCCTGAAAGTTTGGGGGGGATTCGTCAAGCGGGGGCCGAGATAAAAGGGGGGTCCCAAAACGTGTTTTCCCCATGTTAATTTCCATAGGGCGGTTGGACTCACTTTTAGCCCGAACGGCTGAATGGATTCCCACAAAACTTGGCAAAATTGTAGGGACTGGTAGCCCGATGTGCCTTTGCTATGTCTCAAGATATGTGCTCCAGAGGATTTTAAGTAATTTAGGTAAAAATATATATATATATATCTATAAGCACGCCCCGGTACGCGCACCGGGGCGCGTACCAGCGCGCTACGCGAGTTCGCGCGTGGAAAGCTGATTGGCTCTCGGGTGTCTGTCAACATTCCAAACAGTCCGGAGCGGCCGCCATCTTGTGTCTCGGTAGGATCGAGACACAAGAGGTGGCAAAAACAAAGGGGGAAATGACCAAAAGGGGGCAGGGTAGACTCCCCCTGACCCCATAGGTTTGATGTGGGGGCCATAAAAGGGCTTCACGGGGCAATTTTATTTATTTTTTTCGATTTTTGCGGGGGGATAGCCCGGTATGTGCACCGGGGAGCGTACCATGGGGAAAAAAGAATGACAGATTTTTTTTTAAATGTAGCCTTTTTTAATAAATTGAAGGTAGTTCTAAAAAGTACTGTTTTTTTCTTCTTTTTGTTGTTTTATATTTTTTTAATGTTTTTTTGAACATTTTGTACTTTTTTTGGCTTTTATGAAATATTTTATATTTTTTTGGTTATTTTTATGAGTGATGTCACTGACCATGCCATGAGTGATGTAATATGTGACGTCATCAGCAGTGCATTGCACGCGCAAGTTATAGTGAGTCCAACTAACTATAACGTGGGAATTTCCATGGTTTTATGCGAGTAAAATTTCCAGCTGACTATAACTGGTGTGAAACCTATAGTTTTTTCAGTGAATTTAATAGGTTTTTTAAATGCTAATTCCTAACTATAACTGGTGTGAAACCTATGTTTTTTTCAGTGAATATATATATATATATATATATATATATATATATATATATATATATATATATATATATATATATATATATATATATATATAAAAACCAACATGCCCTCAAGCTTTCCAGGACGCACTCAGTGTTAAGCCTGCCATCCGGCTTATCAGGATATTCCTCACCATCAAAACCCAGGTGAGTTATGGTGCCTGTCACGTTTCAGGGCCTGCCTCCCCTTAATCATAGGCCGTTCAGTTTGCGATGTTGAAGGGCTCTTTTATTTCAAATATTTGTATGCTTTCTATTTGTTCCCTGCCCTTAGTGGGCTGCACTTAATTTGTGTCCAGTTTTATTGCATGCTGGGAAATGTATGATTTACAAACAAGCGAAAGTTAATTATTTTAGTAAGTTCAATATCGCATACTTGATTTGAGGATTTCAAGTGTCCTTCAGTAGGATCCCAGAAGTTGTGGAGCATTATTTACATCTGGCTCATGACGCTTGGCAGATTGAACTTGTTTCAATTCGCAGCCTCTTCTCGCAAAACGGTGAAAGAAGATGGTGCAATCCTGACGCTGCAAGGCCAAGCGTGATGAGCCGGATGTAAATAACTCTCCGCAACACGAAAGTTGGAGCTGGGGAAAAGGTTAGAGGAGTTGAATAGAATTGGGGCCAAGGCACAGTTGAGGTTCCCTGCACAACTCCTCGTAATGTGGAACAACCACCTGCATCAGATAAGATCTGGCGAGGAGGCAGGCGCCCTCATAGTGAAAATTAAAGCTGAGTGTGGGGGGGGGGGGGAGAAGGGGGACATTGAGGAAAAGGGGAAGTTTTTGTTTTCATTGATAGCAAGACCCAAGTCACGAATGCAGTTCTCTATCCCAAGAGGGAGAGGGGGGCTGAATTGCAAGGGTGGGTTCCTCATGGGAAGAGGGGGCACTGGGGGAGTTGGGAGGGGGGTAGGGGCACTTTGGGTGGGTAAAAAATAAAAAAAATAACCTCATCTCACTTTAGATTTAAGGAAATCTCATCATGCCGGTATAACAGATCTGGAGGTCAATAGCAGGAATTCCCATAGAAGCCCAGGTTCTGGTGTTAACCTGGGCTTCTATGGGAATTCACAAGGGCATATTATCAAGCCCATTATCGCCGCTTTAGCGGCAGTTTCCTGCCGATAAAAGCGGCGATAATGTAGCACCCTTTCTTGATAATATGGCCCGTAGTCCTTTATTATTTATGAAAAGTTTGACTCTAAATTGTAGCAAGTCGTACATTCTTTTGGTTTGTTTGGTAGGTTTAGGGCCGCTTTGACTAACAGATTGCAACATTATTAGTTCTTAGTAGTGTTGCACTTTTTGTAATGCTTGCTTAAATTTATATAGTGTAATAGTGTAGTTTAAGATTTGCCTGGTGTGGATTGGAAGCACTTTGACAATTTTCCACTTCATTGTTTGTTTTGTCTTGCTGTGCCAAGGTGGTGAGAAAGACATTTCACAATGGTATTTGTAATGTTGGATTAGTGTCTGTGTCCAGAGCAATGCAGTCTGACAACCCAAGTGTCTTTGAAACTTAGGGAACTAAAAACCTGACTTAGATCTTGGTGGACGGGTTACTCCGTCACAATGGTGAATGATATTCCATCCGCCGAAATATACATCACATTATATCCTATGGAAAACTGGCTGTTTGTGGAATATTCTTCACGTAATGCAGCCTTGCATAGCTGTGCGGGGGTATTTTTAAAGGTCCCATCCTTCATCCAGGCTTGAAATTGGCTAAGTTTCATTAAGCTGTTTGCTGTAGAGAATATTAGAACTTGTTTCTAATTATTTAGGTTGTCATGCATAACAATAGGTTCCTCCCTGTGTAATTTGTAACTGTTCAGGTATGCCTTTGCCTTTGTATCTTCTAGGCAAAAGACACACAATTGATGGACGGTGTGCAGAACAAATCAAAAGATTCACCCCAGTCAAGAGATCTAGGATGCTTTTTTCCAGTCCAGGGAGGACCTGGCCTGGCAGTTCGGGATGAACTGTTCCCATTGGACGCAGGGTCAAGACTGATTTGCATATGGCTGGGTCCAAACTGGAATGGCATGGTGAGCAAAAAAACCAATGAATTTAGGCCCAGATCTCTGTACTGGGGTGAATGTATGACATTGTTCTGCATTCTGTCCATCAATAGTTCTTTTTGCATTTATCACCCCGAGTAAGACGAGTATGCCCAGACATGAGTCCCGTGCTCTCCATGCCACTGGAATCAAGCTATCCGGGTTGAATAGGGGTGAAACCCCAAAACCGGTCCTAGGATGCTTGTTTCCAGTCGAGGGAGGACCTGGCCTGGAAGTTCGGGCTAGACTGTTCCCATTGGGCGCAGGGTCAAGACTGATTTGCATATGGCTGGGTCCAAACTGGAATGGCATGGTGAGCAAAAAAACAAGGGATTTAGGCCCAGCTCTCTGTACTGGGGTGAATGTATGACATTGTTCTGCATTCTGTCCAACAGTAGTTCTTTTTGCATTTGTCACCCTGAGTGGGACGGGTATGCTCAGACATGAGACCTGTTCTCTCCATGCCACTGGAATCAAGCTATCCTGGCTAAAGAGGGGTGAAACCTCGAAACCGGTCCTAGGATGCTTGTTTCCAGTCCAGAGAGGACCTGGACTGGCAGTTCGGGCTGGACCATTCCCATTGGGTGCAGGGTCAAGACTGATTTGCATATGGCTGGGTCCAAACTGGAATGGCATGGTGAGCAAAGAAAACAATGGATTTAGTCCCAGATATCTGTACTGGGGTGAATGTATGACATTGTTCTGCATTCTGTCCATCAATAGTTCTTTTTGCATTTGTCACCCCGAGTGGGATGGGTATGCTCAGACGTGAGTCCTGTGTTCTCCATGCCACTGGAATCAAGCTATCCTGGCTGAAGAGGGGTGAAACCCCTAAACCGGTCCTAGGATTATTGTTTCCAGTCCAGGAAGGACCTGGCCTGGCAGTTCGGGCTGGACTGTTCCCATTGGGCGCAGGGTCAAGACTGATTTGCTTATGGCTGGGTCCAAACTGGAATGGCATGGTGAGCAAAAAAACAATGGATTTAGGCCCATATCTCTGTGCAGGTGTGAATGTATGACATTGTTCTGCATTCTGTCCCTCAATAGTTCTTTTTGCATTTGTCACCCCAAGTGGGATGTGTATGCTGAGACGTGAGTCCTGTGTTCTCCATAGCACTGGAATCAAGCTATCCTGGCTGAAGAGGGGTAAAACCCCTCAACCGGTCCTAGGATTCTTGTTTCCAGTCCAGAGAGGACCTGACCTGGCAGTTCGGGCTGGACTGTTCCCATTGACCGCAGAGTCAAGACTGATTTGCTTATGGCTGGGTCCAGCCAAGGCCGGTGGAGGGAGTACCTGCAGGGCGGTGACGTGGGGAGGGGGAGGGGCAAGGTGGGGGGTAGTAATGTATGGATTATGGAGTTTAACAGGTAAGTAAACATATAAATAAATAAAACAAATTTCGTTGCGTGCACTGCATCACCAAATGCGATGTAGTTCGTTCAACGAATTTCTAAAATAGTTTTTTACCCTTTTCATTTAAAGATGCTTGAATACCATTTGAGGGCAAGTTATTATAGAGAGTCACTAGTGCTTCTAATATGTATGGTATTTAAGTAACCGAGTCGGATACAGATTTATCAATTAATTATAGTTTTAGACAGAGAACTCTGTAGTGCTTGAAGCATTTCAGATACAATGACGAGGTGGAGCTTTTCATAATCTATAAGTAAAAAAGCAATGCAAAAAAGAGAACAACTTATCTTGATTAAAATATTTCTGTTGGTAATTAAGAGTACCATTGGCTGGTGTTTTTGTTTGGGATATTAAGATTGGGGCAGTTCCTGGGGGAAAAGAAAAATGAAGGGGTCTGTAGCCTGGTAGTGTAAAAAAACTGTTATCAGTATACATTTCTCTGTATTCTTTTTATTATTATTTTTGTTATTAATGTTCAATTGGTAAACAACAGTGAGCAGAAAATGTTTAACTCAACGTCTTAACTACCTGTAGCATCTCTAGTAAGGTCATATAAACAGTAATCTCTGGAAATTCCCCAAAAACTCTTCTTTTAATCCTGTGATTTAGTTACAGCAAAGATAGGGTTAGTGTTTACTTCTGCTGTTATTGTGAAGATTTGGGTGGATCTGTCATTACAGGGGGCAAGGACCTGAGGTAGATCAGTAAAATCATACAGATGGATAAGGGTACACATAACGAGAGTACTTTCTATTCCTTCCTTTTTAAGTTCTTTTGAATTTCTTGTTCATTTTTTTTCCTTTTTAACTATAATAGGACAACCAACGGTACCGATAATAAATATTCTAACCGTTTTAGGGTCAAACCAAGTTGAGTTTGGTAAAAGATTCAAATCAAATAGTCGCTCTTCAATTGTGCTTCTGTACACTTCCAGTACAATACGGTTGTATGACGTTACAACGCATTCCGTTGCAACGCATGCCTTTACCATGCATGTGTTACAACGCGAATGCCATTACCACACATAACCTTTACCTCGAAAATGCCTTTACCGTGCATACCTTTACAACGATTTTCATTGGAAAATCATGCATGGTAAGGGCATATTCGTGGTAATGGTTATCTCATACCCCTTCCCCAATTCCTATAACTGCTTCCTTGCGCCCTCTTACCCCAGCCCTCAAATTATTTATTTTAAATACTCCTCTCCTGTGCCCCTGCATGACCCCTGACCCCCAGCCCCCTATCCTTCATAGAAATACCCCTGCCCGGAACGCTAATATTGTTGCCCTGCGTGATTCCCCCACCCCCAAACCCTTCTAACAAATATCCCTCTCCTTCCCTGAAGCCTAAAAACTGACCCCTGCGCGACACAACCCCCTCAGCCCTGAAATTATTTTTTTTTAACTAAAAACCCCTTACCTCTCCACGCCTTCTCCTTTCCAAGCTCTTCCTAGGTGCGGGGCATGTCATAAAGAGGAAGCAGAAGTGTCTTTACGTTTCCTCTAACAACACCGATAGCCTCCACATTTTTCATCAATACATTTTTTGTGTCTGTGAAAAGCGATAGAAAAGGGTGACATGATCATATTGTGAGGATATGATTAGGAGGGATTATTTAAAAACGTAGCTAGAATACTGGTGAGTGCAGTTTTTTATTTGAATTTCTCTTTAAGGTTCATTTTGAAGTGAATGAAAGTCCATTTTTCCATTAGCGTTGTTCAGGAAGTTAAGGTTAGGGGTTAGGGGTTACATTCCAAATGAGGGCGAGCTGATAATTATTGGCAATCAATGATTTTGTACTGGTAGGCACCATTCATTTGTTAAATGTCACAAGAGCTTGTGCCTTTACCACACATGCCTTTGCTATGTATCTCGTAGTAAAGGTGTGCGTGGTAAAGGCTATGTGTGATAACCACGCATGCGTTGTAATGCATGCGTGGTTAAGGGTATGCGTGGAAACAGCAGCGTTGTAGTGGCTGTTTCCCGTACAATACCACAATAGGCAGGATAGATAAAGTGCAGAATAGGATTAGATGTTCTAAACCCAAACCGCATTACATCTAAGGGCATATTAACAAGGGCATTGTGCCACCAGAACATCACTTTTCTGACTTTACGGTGGTGCAATGCCCTGCTCTGTATTAACAAAGCAGCATTAAGCCAATTTGCATGGCTTAACGCCACTTAGTAAACATCATGGGCCTTATTTATGAAGGCCTTGCGCAGCTGGTGCGTCACTTTTAACATGGGAAAAAGTGACGCACCGGTGGCGCAAGGCTTTCATAAATGAGGCCCCATATCCTTTCACGCAGGTATCTTTAAAAGGTTTGAGTTTTAACCTAGATTTTCTCGCTACTATGAAAACTTGGTTTACTAACTTTACACTAGATGTTTGTAACAAAATCGCGGACATCTAGTGACATTCAATTCATGAAGCACACCACTCAGGTAAAAGAGTTAGAGGTCTCGCCCCTTTATAATCAAAAATTCCAGGAAAAATGTAAAGGTTTTTCAAACTGCAGGCTAGCAGTGGAAGAATTTATCATACAATTTAAATATTTATCAGGTGCTTTTAGGTCATGTGTTTTAGTCTTTTGTATTCCTTCAGACACTAAAGATGCATTCAATTTAATCAAGTTTTCTCCACTCTGGAAAATAAGGGGGTGATTACGATGGCAGACGGACTTTAGTCAATCCGCCATCTTCACAGGAATCGGGTCTGCCCGGCCATATGGCAGCAGTCCCACTGATGCAATTATAATGCGACTGCCACTGTGTCGGTCGCATTGTGCATGTTTATGATTGCGGCAGGTGCTGCTGGCTGCAGCACCTGCCACAATGGCAAAAATACATGTTGTGCATTTCCCTGCACTATGTGGCAAGCACCACGCGGTGCCTGCCACCTGGTGCAGGGAACTGTGCATTACCCCTGCACAAGGGGGCCCCCCAAAGTCAATCTCCACCAACCTTTGAAAGGCGGAGGAACTGTCATTCAAAGGCTGGTGGAATGCAGCATCCTAATGTGCCAGACGGTGACTGGCTTTCTGTCCGCCAGCACTCTTCCCGCCATCCTTATGTGGCGGGCGGAGAATGACCGCACAATGGCAGATTCACCGCTATCATAAGCACCCTCGAAGTATCTGGACTTCTTTATACTTTTTTATCTTATTTACGTCCCTTTTTCCCTACCCATAATTTGAGTCTTCCATTCAACATTATTTGTTCAGACTCCAAAACAATTTGCTCTGCCCATTTCCCCGGACTGAAAATCAGAGCATACACTTTATCCTCCATTTTGTGTAAAGGTAATGCTAAAATGACAAGTAATGCTAAAACTTCGCTCCCCATTACTGTAGTAAGGAAATTGGAAATAAATGACGGGTGACACTTTACATAATGTCATAACCTCATTCAGCTCTCCGAATTTGAATATTGTTTCTCCCACTTTTGCCCTGGATGGAACAATACTATACTCCAATCTTCAGCAGACGTCTTAGATCCAGACAAGCATATAACTAAGAAAAGGTTTTGTGACAGCTGCTGGAATACACTAAAGTTGAAAGCTCCTAAATTATTGTTGCGTGTGACTGAACACTGTAGGTACAGGGATTATATTTCAAGTCTGAAGACTTAATGGAAAAAGATGAATCACAATTACAAACAAGCTATCTAGAAGGCTTAGCCTGTGTTGTATTCAAAGAAAATTACAGATTCTACTAACCATGCAAAAGCTATTTTCTCTATAATTGTAAGCCTCTGGGAGCCATCTCTTCAGGAAGAGGCTATACATTTAAACTCTAAATTCAGTTCTGTTGTGGACTTCATATTAAAGAATATTGAAGATATCCAGTTGCACCTTGATGTTTCTCCGCAAATGTGATACTTTAGCACCTCATCTGGGTTATCCTACTTAAGCATTTTATTTCCTCTAACTGAGTTTGTCAGGTTGGGCGCACAAATACCACCTGCCTGGTGTGCTAGGAGCCCCTATGTCACATGGCATGTGCGTTACCAGCTGGGCAAAAACAAATATTAACTCCTCTTTTAGATAGGGTTATGTCCCAGATATTTAAAAAAAAAAGCCTTATGTAACTCTCCTTCTGAAAACACCTTCAGAGAATCCTGAGGACTTATCAAGTTCTAGCCTTATTTTGAAACTGCCATTCATCAATAAGTTAATGGAGAGGGCAGTGTATCACCAAATTTCTAACTTTGTCACCATATATGTACTACTTCATCTCTTTCAGATAGACCTCCAAGCAGGCTACAGCACTGAACTGATGATCGCGTCAGTGCTTGATAGTCTGCTGCATGATGCTGCTGGTGGTATCCCTACATCCTTGATCCTTTTAGATCACACAGCAGCCTCCAATCAATCACAGTGTTCTTCTGACCAGACTTTCCGGAATGGGCGTTATTGCCCAGGCCGTACTCTTTGGAGTCCTTGAAAAGACCATGTCCCTGAAGGATGCCTTAAGGTTCCATCTTATCTTCACTTCTAATTAGCCTTTATGTTATCCCTTTGGCTCAATTATTGAGTCTTCTGGTTTCACGTCTTTCTATATGAGCAATACTGTACACTTTTAGAAAGTTTGCCTATTCATGTTCTAACCATTTCCTGCCTGCAGCCAAATCCTGGTTCACATGACTAGGAGTAGCTGGAAGTTGGTCTTTGTGTATTGCTCCCAGACAGTGAGATAAAGGGAACATAGGTGTTGGCAGGATGGGCCATTCTGCGTTGATGAGGGGGGTGGGGGGGTTGTTACCTACCACACTTGCACATCACAAAAGTTCTGCCTGAGCACTCTCAGAAAGGGTTTGAGAAGGATATTTCTGACCCCAGACAAGCTGGGGTCATAGCAGGGAGGAAAGGGATGCCAGACACCTCAGAGGGGTGAAAACTTTGAGATGCTTCCTCTACTTCAAAATGGGAAACAGGTTGAAATATTGGTCCCAACTATTTAGTACACTCCTGGACCTATGGGTGATGCAGATGAAGGACTGATCTGCTGTTTTGCTACCAGCAAGACTGCCACTCTGCTCCCCTGCTACTCTGCTGCTCTGCTGCCTGCTGCCCTGCTTGGAGAGAAGGACGATTGGACCTGCACCCTTCATCCCAGGCTGAAGTGACTCCAAGGGTCAGCCAGCTTACAGCCTGTTCTGCGCTACAGTAACATAGCAAGCCTTCAAAGGCTCTCTGCAATTGCTGTGCTTGTCTGCTGTCTGGACCTACAACTGGACTTTCCTGAGCCCTGCTGACCTCTGCTTGAGGAGTGGGTTCCTGGCCCCAAGTAGTGCCACTCATGTCTGTACCCTTGGTTTGGCCTCAGTGGATCTGCCGTAAGGTTTTCCGCACATCACAAATTCATTAACATCTTGCCGCCCACCAACACTAAGTTCCGGCAAACCCGGCTCTTCATGCTTCAGCAACCACGAACAATGCCCGGCAGCACGAGTTCTGCACTTCGCTTTACAACTCTCGGTGACAGCAAAATTGAAGCTCCAGCAACGACAATCCACAATGCCAGCAGGAACTTTTCACTACAGCGATGACTGTCCGCCATGCCCAGCCTGCTCTTCACGCTACATTAACGATCATCCACAATGCTCTGCCTGCCCCCTTGAGGCCCCTTCCACCATGAATGGAAGGAACTCTTTGAGCTGGACTGTGTAAGTCAATGAGTCTAACCTGGTCCCGGTATCTGGCCCTCGTGCAATAGTGGTTGTCCTGAACTTGTGACTTTCACCCGGTCTTCCATGACCAAATAGGAGCAAGTGGCACGTTGGCGTATCTCCAGTGCTACAGATTAGATTATTCTTGATTTTGTCTTGAATTTTCTATTATATTTTGCTCATTTTTTCTATATTGGTGTCGGATTTTCCTTGTGTTGGGTTTTCACTTCATTACTGTTTAAGTACTTTACACATTGCAAGCCACCAGAGGGTTAACAACAGGTTGATTTGGGGTTGCTTGTGACTTCAACCTAGCAGAGAATTAGTGGTTGCTGCTTGAGAAGGGTTTCACCCCTCTCAACTGGTAACTCATTTTCTAATACAGCCTTCCTCACTGGGTCAAGCCCCCGACCCAGTGAAAGTGGGGAGTAATCTCAACTTGACTACGCTCTAACTCTAGCAGCACGTGTCCTAGGTGTTGAAATCTTGTCTTTTCCAACTCTGCACCCTGAGATGTATGCTTTATCTTTTCTGCTTTTCCCAAATTCTGAATGCCTTTGTGTGTTCTTGCTTAGACTTCTGCAGTGCTATTTGCATGGACGTTACCTATTGTTTGTTAGTAAATGGCAATTAATTCAAAATTATGCAATTAGACTAGCTAATGGCATAGAGATAGATTTCCTCTCTCCCTGCTTCCCTACACTGGCTGCCGGTGATTTCCAAAAACCTTTTATTCTTCAAACAGTTCACATTCCTATTGTTTTAAGAATTATAACCCGTCTTGTGAGGGCTCTGAGATCTCCAACTCTCTACTTTTACTCAACCCCAAAATCTCATCTATAATCCGTGGGTGACAGAGCTTTTTTGATAGCAGCTGCAGCGAGACTGAATAAACTGGGTATGTGTTTCCATTTTAAATCTGTGTTGTTGAAGTTCAGAAGGCTATTGAAAATGTGGTTATTCCCCGGAACCAAGTAGTCTTTTCTAGCTTTGGTGGCTTGCACATTTCTAAGGATACTTTGATTTTTAGCCCTTTGATATCCTAGTAATGGTGACAGAGTGCTTTACAAAACGATAAATATAAATACACATACATACATTTACAATACTTATTGTTGGACCTGGCCCTTTTGGCAGGTTCTCCCCGAAACTTTTTGCTTTTTCCTAGCCTGTTTCTGGAACCTGGTGTGGTGATTTTAGGCCTCTGCGCACTTTTTCACTGTGGTACAGTGTAAAGTGCGTGTGCTCTCTGTGTATGTGTGGTGAGTGACCTGCCCTCCCATAGGAATGAATGGGGAATATGTATGCCCATGGTAGTTCCTGATGTGTGGGGAGTGCAGGGTCGAGTTTGATATGTGCGAACTCGTGAGATTGAATGCTGCGAAATGGTGTATGCGGCATGATTGTGTCTAGTCTAGAAGTGCCACTTTGAGAAGTTGGCATATTTGTGTAGTGAGTCTGCTGGCACGTGATTGGCTGGTGAGCCTGGCCCAGGAGTGCCTGAGCCTGCATGTGGATTGACTGTCTGGTTTGAGTGTGACAGGGGCTGCAGAGCCCCAGGAGGTTGTCTGAGTCAGCCCGTGGATGAAAGGCAGCATCTGCTGCCAGGGAAGTGGGTGGAGATAGCACCTAAGGGTTAATGAGGCTGTGCCTGCCTGCCACAATGCTGGCTCCACCCCCCCGCTGGGCGACTGTCACTTCTGTCCCTGATACTGACAGGACTTCCCTATAACCAGTTCTAGCTGGTTCTCACACTGCCTACACAAAGACTTCAAAGACTTTTCACTGTATAAGAAGGGGCTGTGTCCCCTTCCAAAATGTTCTTGTTTTTGGACTTGAATCTGCCAGGGGCGTGCTGCTGCTTGGGCTTAGGGGAATCCCTGAGCCCTGCCCAGCCCCTGGACTCCTGATGGACTTTCCTGGACTCCTGGGGGACCCCTCTGCCTTGCTTGGGCTGATGGGGGGGACTTGGCTTTGCCCCCTGGGAATCTCTGGGACCTTTGGCAGCATGGAGAAGCTGCATTTCCTTTCAGATAACTTTTCATTGCTTTTGCCAGGGCTTATTTTAGCCTAAAGCGCCTGGAAGCGCTTCGTTTGCTGATCTAGCGCTAGGAGCGCTGTGGATGGTCCTTGGGAGCGCTTTATGGGCGAGTGCCGGTGCCCACCCGGCACCTTTATTTAATTATTTTTATAGATGGGTGCCACCCCATTTATTTCATTGCCTAACGGGTGCTCACCCCGTTTCTACTTTTATTTTGGATTTCAAGGGTGCCCACCCCTCGTTTTGCCACTTTGAATCACCGCCGCGGCCGGGCCGAAAACAGGAAGTCAGGCGGCATCGCGCCTGACTCTGGGCGGGACTTCCGGTTTGGAAAAGGAAGTCCCGCCGGCAGCCGAGCACTGATTGGGTGCCCGTCCGAGAAGAGGCGGAGAAGAGGAAGATGGCGGCGGCTGCTGCGGGGCTCCCATGACCGAGAGGGAGCCCCGAGAGAGGGAAGCAGGGCGTTCCTGGCCGGTCCCCCGGCAGAAGACGGAGACCGGAGATGAGACCGTGGGTAGTGGAGGCTGGCGTAAGCTTTCGCGGGGCTCCCATGTGGACGGGAGAGCCCCGCGGTGATGTGGTGGCTGCAGAGGCAGGCGGGGCTCCAGTGTCGTCGACAGCCCCGCGCATCCCTAAGGAGTCGTCCCTCAAGCCCTGAGGAGCTTCGTGACTGCTCGCCTGCAATGAGGAGAGCCGGTGAGTGATATCGGCTGGGGCGGGCTCCATTGGGGCTACTGCTGGCGCGGGGGATGGGCGCAGAGTGTTGTTGCAATTAGGGCGGCCCCGGATGGCAGTGGGTCACCCCAACGGTGATCGAGTCCCGAGAGGCTCAAGGGGCCTTTTCCGTTATCTCGAGTCCCCCAGAGGGGGGGACTCCAACCAAGGGCGGCCCCGGTTGGCAGTGGGTCGCCCCAACGTTTGGAGAGTCCAGTGAGGCTCTATGGGGCACCATTGTTTTCAGAGCCTAAGGGCTCCACGGGGCCTATTGTTTTCAGAGCCTGTGTGGCTCCAACATTGACCAGTGTTTTTAGAGCCCGTGTGGCTCCAACGTTTGGGGCATGTGATGCCCAGAGCCTGTGTGGTTCCAGCGTTTGGCCATTTTTAGTTAGAGGGGGCGCCGGGGCACATTGCCAGTGCCTGCCCCCTCCTACCTGCGAGGATGTTCTTCAGAGCCTGTGTGGCTACAACAGTGGTGCAGTTTGCGCCTAAGGGTCAGTGAGGACCCTGTCGCAGTTTTATTAACTCCCACCTGCCCAGCAATTAGTGGGCAGCTGCACCGTTTAGGTCTGGGATGTTCCCAGGTGCCCAGCAAGTAGTAGGCACCTGCACCGTTTAGGCCCCTGACATTGAGACACAGGGCGTCTTAGCCCCAACAAGGCCAGTTGGCCTAGGGACTGCCACAGGTAGTGGCTTGTGTGAAGGTTTGCGCAATTGTATGGTTATTGCACCTCTGAATGTGATTTCTTGCATCATGTGTTATTCCTGCACCTCTGAATGTTTTTAGACATCATGTGATTTCTGCGCTATTGCATTGTTCTGGTACCTCTGAATGTATTTTTATTGCATCATGTGCTTTGTTCTTAACACCGCTGAATGTGTAGGTTTATGCATCATGTGTTTCCCTTTACTACTCCTCTGAATGTATATTTATGCATCATGGGTAATGTGTTCTTTCCTAGACCCCTAAACGCTGTGTGATACTTAGGTGGCTTTCCTTTACTACTCCTCTGAATGTGTTTCATACATCATGGGTAATGTGTTCTTGTTTATACCCCTAAGTGTATTTTATTCTTAGGTGGTTGTTCTTTTTAGTACAGGTGGTCCTAGTAAGGTCCTGGTCCCCTGCGTGACATTCTCCTAAGGTGTTTAGGGTTGCGTAGGTGGTACTTACCTGTTCCCAGTATTTACTGGATGTGATTTATAACTGTTATTTTGTTTCATATCTTATTATCTATGATCTACAAAGTACTATTTCTAAAAGTGTTGATGCTGACAGTGGCCCATGTGGCCCTGTCCTGTAAATAATCCCTTATGAATATTGCCTGTGCCAGTTGGCACAATGTACATGTGTGATTTTTATCTGCTATGTTTTGACAATACAAAAGTTATTTTAATATAACCTTGTGTGGAGTTCCTTTTGTGGTGTGCCTAGGATATTGTTGCTGTTGTGCGCTGGCGCAAATGCTTTACACATTGCCTCCGAGTTTAGCCTTACTGCTCGTGCCAAGCTACCAAGGGGGTGAGCAGGGGTTATCTTGGCGTGTGACTTCCTTGCCCTGACTAGAATGGTGGTTTCTGCCTGGCTTTGGCGTCAGCCTTAGCCTACCAGAAATAGCCAGTTCTAACACTTATCTGTTGTTGTCGTTTGAAATGCTTTGCACATAAATAGTTTAGACATTTCCTGAGAGAAGCTGTCTGCTTAGCAGGTTAGACAACTGAACATAATTGACTTTCACCAATGACAAAATGAATATGGAGCATTCAGATACTAAGCAGTGTCAGAGAGGAATGGTTGACTCACCTCTGTCGCAGGCGGCATATCATGCAGAACCACCAGCTGAGGGGGATCTTTTGAGCCGGTTCCATTAAATTTCCCTAAACCATATGTGGAAGATGATAGATGTCCCTGTCACCAGGAGCAATGTAAAGCTGTCATTTCACCAAGTGGGTTGGGCGAGAATCTCAAATAGGAAGTTTCTCTCAGAAAATTCTGTGACTGGTACACGAAAAAGCACAGGTAGTCCCAGTCCAAAAGAATCAGGTTCAGATGTAGAAAACTATGAAACGTGAATTTGAGTTAGGAGATTCACAAAAATCCCATAGGAAACTACACACATTGTCAGCTTCCATCTGTATGCCTTAAACCATATAAACTACACACATTGTCAGCTTCCATCTGTATGCCTTAAACCATATAGTTGTGAGTTCAAGGTTAAGGTGCAATTTATGGTGCAAATGCACCCCCATCTTATTCTCTTTTCCCCTTAAGAGAAAACATTTTCTCATGGGGAAACCCTTCCTAAACATCCCCATTAAATATAAGGTCGGTTGAGGATCATTAACACTTTTTTTATACAATCACAACGATGTTTCCTGGCACTGGCTATAGGTGCATGAATTGGGTGTAAAAACAATACGAATGATGTCTGAATACCCTCAATGTATATTTTTTGAGTGTTCAGTTCCTTTCTAATGGGCACCATATTCCCTTCCTAGGGAACACCCATTTTTTCAGCCATATAACTAAGCATCTGATTATGGGAAATCTTCTGCACTTGCAGATTGTTCACTGTACTTTCTTTCATTTGTTGGTGAACATGTCTGCAGATCCTAATTTCGTGAATCACTTTGACAAATTATTTACTCGTATGAGTTCTACTTAGGTGTCAAATAAGTAGGGGCCATATGTGTGAAGCTGTTTTGCGATCGCAAACACTGTGAATTGCAAAACAAACGGTGTTTGCGATTGCAAAACAGAGTGTTCCTGTGTAGCAAAGGGTTCCGGTGCTCAAAAATGGTAATCGCAAATTTAGCGATGACCAATTTAGTGAGGCAAGGAATCTGCGAATAATTTTGCGAACTCGCAATCAGCACCACATCATTTGCGATATTCGCTAGTAACATGCTCACAAATTGCGAATTCACAAAATGAGATGCAGGAAAAATTGCAAATTGCAATTTTGCGAAATTCAGAATTTTGCACATCGCAATTATACCAACTCTGAGCAGGTGGTAACCAGGTGCAACCTATTTGAACAGGCCCACAATCCCACAGGGGTTTTACACAATGGCTGGGCTGTATGTGATAGCCAGGAGGCTGCAAATCAGAGCTGCTGCACAGAGAAGGAGACGGCAGGAAAGGATCTTCAGAGCGCACATCACCCTGTTCCAGCAGACCATGGAGGAGATCTGTGTTAACTTTGATTAGGAAGAAGGGGACCCCTATATCAATGAATAGACTTGCTATACATAGGGAACGAACACAGTAAGGAAAATTGTATAGCTCAGTCAGTCACATAATGGACGAAAAACAGTAACAGGTCAAAGTCAGAATAGATATGTCATCCCATCTAGAGCACGAATAGACTGAAATGAGATGGCCAAATATTCAACAAAGCTTAGTATTCACAAAGGATTAAATTCTTTTATTTATTAATTATACTTATTTTCACTCTTTTCTTTTTTGGTTATGCCATTCAATATTATATACATTAAGCAACAATTCAGAGAGAGCAGTACAACAAGAACTGAGACAAATTGATGGAGGCAAGGCAGTAGAAAAGACTACGCGCGTTTTGGCGTTATCGCCTTCATCAGGTCACCGTCATATTGCATTGTACGTTGATTAGGTGCTAAATGCCTGTTCAGGGCGAAGTCACGAGAACGTTTCAAAGTTATATTTTCAGTGTATGATACTCAGCATAGCAGAAAACCACCATACTTAAAAGACGGAGTTCAAGGGGAAGCCATGTGATGAGCAGAAAAAGGGGGCGGAAACACGGACGTTCCGAATTGACGTTCCGGTATATAAATCAAAAAATGTCAGAGAGCCAACATGCCTAAAGAGAGACGTACGCTACTTTGTAACCGATATGTTAGCAGGTAGTTCACATCACTGAGTTCAGGATGGTGTTGTATATGGAGTGGGTACCACCCAAGGCGCAAGGATCTGCGTATCAACAAAGGGATCGAGGAGTCGTCTAGCGCGTCCGACGGCCAAAAGATAGCAGCTTCTGAAGATCCGTGTGAACTACAGGCTGGATGCCGATAGCATCCTGGACCTAACAGAAGAGCTCAACCCCATACTAGAACACCCCACACGCAGGACACACACCATTCCCACCCATGTACAGGTCCTGTGCTCACTGCACCTACTGGCATCAGCGAGTTTTCAGGGGGTGATAGCCACAGCAGGAGGGGTCAATCAGAGTGCACTGTTGCGCTTCTTACACACTTTCCTTGATGCAATAGTACAGAGGCTGCATCACCACAATCCAATTCCTCAGCACACAACAGGCACTAGATCAGACCAAGCAGGAGTTCTACTGGAAAGCCCAAAACCCCCACATAAAATTGTGTTTTTCTTATTGAAGTATGCCTGTTACTGAGAGCTGGGAAGATTGGGATTTTAGCACCATAAACCCTTTGTTGATGCAATTTGCAGGGAAAAAACTGCTGCTTTCTTCTGCAGCACTTTTTTCCCATTTCTTCCCCAAAAACACAAAACATAGCTGTATTTTGGCTTTGTTCTCTGTCCCCTCCAGGGAAATCCACAAACACTGGGTACCTTTAGAATTTCCAGGGAATAAAGGGCGCTAATTAGGCAGGAATAGCTTAAGTGGACAGTTGAAGTGAAGCTGAGCGCAAACAACCACATATAGGATAAAAGAAAGGCTCATTCATATTTTTAAAAACTGTGGCGACTGAGAAGTAGTTCATCATAGACAATCTGTTTTTACTTTAGTGCATGTTTTGAGGGAGCAATGTTCTCCGCTCCCGTCCACTACTCCCTATCACGCCTAGTGCCAGGTTTAACAAAGTTGTTCTTAGTGCTAAAAGTGCTTAAGTCTTTATTAAAGTGCTGATCAAATATTTCAACCTGGCATAATTTATTCATTGTAGGTGGCTTTTATCAGGACTGATTATAATTGGAAGCTGCCCCCATCCAAAAGCCCGATCTGCGTAAATAAAATGAAGCTGTTCCAAAGAGCAGTGGCGGATCCTCGAGGGAGTGCTGTGGGGCGGCGGGGCGGGGTAGAGACAGGGTGGGGGGTAGTAAACTCTGGAATCGGGCCGAACGGAGTTGAGTAAATAAATAAATGTAGTATACTTGTAAAGCGCACAGCTGCCCCAGCAACGGGGCGTCCCGGCGCTGTATAACTCTGGGGAACCCGTCCTGGCTTTCCCTGTGGGATGGTCCCTTGCTGGGAGTCCCCAAGGTGGAGCCAGGCATCCCCGGAATTGGTGGGGCCATTGTGGAGATTAGGCAAGCTAATGCCCAGAGTTGCCGAGTGGAACCCCTGATTAGAGTAAGCACCGAAGCGAGAATTATCGAGTCCGCTGACCAAGGTCCACGACCCTGCCGCGTCGGGAATTGAACCCTGGTCCCAGGCTGACTTCTGCTCTCAGGCCTGCCGCCTCTAACCAGTGAGCCACACTACTCCACTATATATATAACAAATATATACAAATATATAATATACAAATATATAAAACGAATTGCGATGCAGCGCACAATGTAATTCGTTTTATTTATTTATTTACTAACTCAACTCCGTTCGGCTGTATTTCGGCGTTTACTACCTCCCACCCTGCCACTCCCCATCGCACTGCCCCGAAGCACTCCCTCGAGTAGCCGCCATTTCCAAAGAGACTGTCCTTAGTCAGGTTCATGTCCTTTGTACTGGCATTTTTTTCCACCAGTCTCAGGAACCTCACTACTCTGCAATTCAGCTGTGGGTCACCAGGTGCAAAACAGGCCAGCACTGCTTGTCTCCGAGTGCGTATCCCTCGCGGATTGAAATGGTGTTTTAATAATTGTTTATGTTCCTCCAACAGGTCTTTACATGTACGTAGCAGGTGCAGCAGTTCTACTGGTGCTGAGCCGCATGGGAGGCAGGTAGAACCCGCTTTTTCCTTTAGCCAGTGTGGAAAATGCTGTATGCAGGGTAGCAGACCAAGTCGGTGCTTCAAGAACTTACTTTTTGTGGCTCTGGCATATCCCAGGTCAAAGTAGTTTTGAGCAGCTGGGGCTGAATAGGTGTTCAAGGTCATCCATCTGTGTGCCATTTTTGAAAGAGAAGCTTAATCCTGAATCCACGAAAGATACTTGACCGTTTTACAAACCAGTTTTTGAATATGATGATGTTTGTAGGAATGTCCCAGAGCTGGTTTAGCCCCATATTGGCCAAGCTCATTTTGAGGTATTGAGAAGCGGGTGAGGCGGCTTGTTGCTGTAACTCTTTCCACAGGTATTGATTGAGGGTTCCTGGTGCAGATTTCTTGACTTTGTCCCAGATGGTAATATACACCCGCTGTCTCTCCAAAGACTGTTTCTGTATACCAAATTCTAGCCTGATTTGCGCTGGTGAGGTATATTTGGGCAGACTATAAATAACCCTATACACTGTTGTAACTGTGTTATCAAGTACCCTTTCACCCCTTCTCCTTTGTACTTTGCTGCCCTAGGCAGTTGTTGGTAAGAACTTGGCGCGTAACACTTGTGCCAGAGGTAGACTCGACGAGCTGCTTAGTTTGGAGTTGAGGTCTTTAAATGAGAATGCCAGGGCGGAGCCCTTGGGTCAAATGCTAGTTTTCTGGACAGTGAAATGGCCACCTTTATCTATAATCATGCCATGATATTTGTATTCTGATGTAACTTCAATGAGTGTGCTGCCCCAGAACCAAAATTCGTGTTTCTTTCGATTTTCACTGATCGCCATGGTCCTTGTGTTCTCTAGGTTGATGGTTAGTCCATTGACTTTGGAATAGTCCTGTGTGGTGCTTAGGAGGTGTTGTAGGCCCACTTGTGTGTGGCTGACCAGGACTATATTGTCTGCGTAAAGATGGCATGGCAGTATTGCGCCTCCTAGTCTTGGGGTGTGTGAATTGCAGATGGTCTGCCAAAAACAAGTTGAACATTGTGGGTGCTAAGACGCATCCCTGTTTGAGCCCTTTTTCAGTTGGTATGCGCCTTGACAGAAATGACCCAGCTTTATCTGAACCCATGTATCAGTATGCAAATTGTTTGTCAGGTTCAGCAGAGGCTGTGGAATGCCCCAGCTTCTCAGTTTGGACCCAAGCTGTTGGGTTTTACGTGATCGAAGGCGGCTTTATAGCCGATAAAGCAAAGGTGTAGTGGCATTTTTGTTGATTCCGCCTTGTCTATTAGCATTGCCATGACTAGGATGATTGTAGTTGTTCCAATGGTTTTTGCAAAGCTATTCTGGTTGGGTGGTATTCCTGATTTCTCTGCGACCCAAACCTGGAGTTCTTCTAGTAGTGTTCCTGTGAAGAACTTTGCCTCGTCATCCATGAGTGTTACTAGCTGGTAGTTTTCTGGCAAGGAATTGTCACCTGACTTGAAGATTGGGGAACTTATTGATCCTCTCCAGTAGCATGAAAGTATGTTCAGTAGCCTTATTTCAGTGAAAAGTGGTTCAAGCACCTAGGTTTGCATCTTGTTTGCAAAGAACTGGTGGAATAACGTTAGGGCCTGGGGCCCCCTCTCTCCTTCCTTCCATATTTGCTGCTTAATGGTACTGATTTTGCTGTTTAACGGTACATCTGTTGGTAAGGGTCCCGTTGGTGTTTCAAGATCTATAGAGTTATATGCTGCACAGGCAGTGTCATTTAACGCACATCCTGAACTGATTTTAGTTTTCGGTTCCATAGCCACAGATTCGGTGCCATGATGGAAGTGAGTCCTGAGTTAATTTACCCAAACTTCTTCTGAGATACTGGAAGAAATTCCCTCATGTGAAGGACAAATTAAGTAGTTTATTGTTTCCCAGAATCTTGCGCTGTCACTCTGTTTGGTGTTGGCATGTATTTTTTCCAGAGCTCATCTTCTGCTGAGAAAAACATAAACAAAACATTCCATTTCAGAATATTCAAACCATTGTATAACTTAAGAAAAAATATGTTTATAACTCCATGTTACTATAGCCTTATAGCCCGCCGTAGAGGGCTATACTGGCTATTAAGGGCCCTCTCCAGCGTTAACCAGGGAGAGGGACTTTAATAGCAGGGATAGCCCAGCAACAAAGGGCTATAAGGCTATTAAAACATTCAGCCGCTAGAGGGCAGAATGTTCTAACAAAAAAGAACAAAGCCTTACGGGAGCGTGAGGGGATTGGAATCCCCTCAGGCTCCTTGAAACCTTTGTTCACAGCCAGAGCTGTGAACAAAGAAACATTGGAATGTTGGCGCTCCAGGCTTATACCAGCCATTATAAGCCCGGAGCTACGCCATTGTTTTCAATGGAGTTTCTAACATTCCAATGTTCTAATATGTCATAATGCCTTTCTAGGCTATGATGAACAAAAGATGCTGCTTTTGATGACAATAAAACAATTCTTACAACAAGGTGATATCTTAAAGAAAGTAAAAACAGGTAATTAAGAAATCCTGGGCAAATAAATGTGCAATTCACACTGCAAAGTAATAGCAGATTAATGGTAAATCATAACAACAAACCTATATATACAATTTACATACAAGAACTTATATGCAATAATTTGGCTGTGAAGGGTAGGAAAATGTTAGCCACTGTTGTCTTTATTGAACTGTAGATTCTCCCTGTATTATAATTGGAGAATTGCCATTTTAAAACTAGACCGGAGGCTACCATTATGCATTTTTAAAGCTCCCAAGCACCATACTGCTCACATGTTCCACTGCTTTAAGATAACATTTCACGAAAGTGCTAGCACTTGACCAGCCTGCTGCCTTTTGGATGTCAGCGAATTAACCACATGCCCAAAACCCTTTACTAGCCATTGCACCTCTAGAGGAATGAGCTCCAAATTTGCTCAAATCAGTCCTAGCTTCAGACATTACTGCTCTTACCCACCATGAAATTGTAGCTGTAGATATTGCCCTACATGGTTTTAGTTAGGAAATTAACAACTGCTCCTTTCCATGAGGACTACATTCCAACATTCTTTGCTCATAAAATATAACTTACCACACACATCTCTTGTAGTCTTTGAAATATGGATAGACAATGTTATCAGCAATGGTTTTAGTCATTTTCCTAATGTCAAAATGAACTCCGTCTGGGTTGTAAAACCTGTTACAGACCACTAGAGCCTTAATGTCTGAAACTATTCCTACAGATATTAGGCAGAGAAAAGTTGCTGATATCCACAATATTTGTCTCATAGAAAGGTAAGTATTATCTGGCCAGGAGACATTAAGGTCATAAACCAGGTTGACATTGCATTAAGAATCACACAGAGGGCTAGGTAGTTGTTCCAGTCTTATTGTTTTCATTACACTATGGATTAGAGGATCACTGCCAATCACAACATTATTTACGAAGGAATGTCCAGCTGAGACACCTGATCTGTAACAATTAACCTTTCTATAGCACAAACCAGAGTTAAACAATTCAGCACAGTAATTTGCTACCTCTACTACAGGAGCCTCCAATGGATCCATACTCCTCTTTAAGCACCAACTACACCACTTATTGCACACTCCTTTTCACCATTTCCAGGTACCTAGTGCCCATGATTATTCCAATAACTTTTTAGCCTCTCATGAAAGACCTAAGTATCTCCCAGAACCCCTTAAATAATCCAAAACAAAAGGTGCACATTACCTTGTAGAACTAAAGGATGTTTCTTTCCTTCTAAACCCCCTAAAAGACCTGGGCTCTGGTATTAGGTGGGGAACTTCTACTGCTAATTTCATTACCCCAGGAAACCAAACTGGAGAGGTCCAAAATGGAGAAACTAGAATGACGCAGCATTGTTCCCAAAGAACCTTCAACAAAACTCTCTGGATCAGTGCATTCGGTGAGAAAATATAACATTTCACTCCTTCTTAAATCTGCACAAAAGTGACCATTGCCCATGCTTCAGCTTTAATAGTATCCTACATGAAATGTCAATCTTCAGGTAAAAAGGTCCACCTGAAAAGGACACCATAAATCCTGATTCTTCCTGAAGCACACCAGATTAAACTTCCAAAGGCTCAAATCCATTGAGTAGCTTGAGTTCCAATCTACTTTCTGGTTCTGAAGACCTGGGGTGCACTCTGCCTTCAAGAGAAATTGTTTTCCCAACAAAAATACCAAATGTCCTTGGCTAGATCTGCAAGTTGTTACGATCTTGCTCCCCCCAAATGATTGATATAAGATACAGCTATGTAATTGTCCAACCTGATTAACATCACATTCTTTCCAATAACAGACTTGAAGCTCATCAAAGCATTCAGCCCTGCTAAAATGTACAAACAATGTATGTGTATGGATTGTTACTTCCTGGACCATTTCTCCCAGTTTCTATCTCCCTAACCTTGCTCCCCAGCCAGAGTTGCTCGCATTTGCTACTCATGCACTTGTGCTCTCAAAGCTTGCCTCTGGTAGCTCTACCCTTGTGGGCCTCCCGAAAGCCTCACTTGCACCTTTGAAGGCTACCCTCAATGCTGCAGATAGGCTCATCAGCGGTTCAAAAATAAGTGATCCCATCACCTATGACCTTTGTGCACTGAATTGGCTGTCCCTTGAGGCCAGGATGCATATCAAAATCACTTACATGACCCATAAAGTGAGTGCTGCACCACAATAACCCCTCCTACATGTCCCAGAAACTGACCCTTTAGGGAGAAAATAGATCCTCCAGAAGCATGAGTTCCCAAATTCTCCACCACTATAAACCTTTATAGCTTCCTGAGAAAGGGGAATTACGTAAGCCTACTAAAGACCCTTCCCAAAACCTAAGGTTTTCAGACTCTGTGGAACCTTGTAATGCAATGGACCCGGAGACATGACCTGAATGGAGGACGACAGAAGTAATTTCACCCTTGCCAAATTCCCCAAAGTTACCACTTCCTTTGCCAGCACATGACTTGCTTTCTTCCTTATTTTCATCAATTTGTTCCGAGGAAGACACAGCTGGGTAAAATTGGTATCTACCTGAAATCCCAGTGTTAGAAATGGGTGTCTCTCGCTGGCAATGGTTTACACCTTTGTCCAAGTAGGGATGCTTGTTTCTATTCAGGGTTTGGGAGTTACCCTCTTAGACAAACCCTGCTCACCCCATTGGTAGCTTGGCATGAGCAGACAGGCTTATTTGTCTCAGAGGCAGTGTGTAAAGCAGTTGTGCACACATACAGCAATACAGTGAAAACACTATACATGGACACCACACAAGTTTAAAAAAAATAAGTACTCTTTATCTCAACCAATCAAGATCAAAATGACAAACATCCAACATGCAGTGATCAAGGTATGACTCTTAAAAGATAAAAACAGTTCTGTCCATAGCAAACTATAGATGCAACACTTTCAACACAAAGTATTGTGGATACATCAAAATCATTAACAAAAACAGCTGCAGGGAAGGTGATGCGTCAGTTCCTTACACACAGGGAAGGTGATGCATCGGTTCCTTGCTCCTGGGGAGGCGATGCGTTGGTTCCTTACTGCCACGAGGGGAGGTGATGTGTTGGTTCCTTACTGAAGAGAAGGTGATGCATCTGTTTCTTACTGTGAGGGGAGGTGATGCATCAGTTTCTTACTGCGGCTCCAGCGTTGTTGTAGCCTTGGCACACTGGTGCGAACACTGGGGATTCTGGGATGCGTTGGTTCTTGATGCAATGGCAGCGGCAACGGTGCTGCGCTGATCTCTCCAGCTGCGGCCCCATGATGCGTGGGTTCTTGCAGTCGCACAGCAGGGCCTGCATCAGAATCAGTACTGTGACGTGGACTTTGGAGATCGGTGCACGAGATTCGGTGTGCAGTGATTTCTCCAGCCACGAGCAGACGCTGCAAGGGTTTCTTTAGTGGCATGGCGGTACTGCCCTGGAAACTGGTTAAGATGAGTCACACTTCTTTAGTTGCTTCTCTTTTCCCCGCTCCCAGCAGCAGGAACAACCTCCAGAGGCCAAGCACAGGAACAGGCACCTCTTGGCAAGTCAGAACTCCCAGCAAGGAAGTTCAGGGAGCTGGTGCTGAAGTCATTATGTCCCTGAGACTTCAGAACAGGAGGCGAGCTCTAGTTCACGCCCTTGGAGATCTTCTTCCAGCAAGATACACACACAGTTCTTCTTCTTGGCAGAACCAGCCACTGCAGGCCACCCCACATGGCACACAGCAAAGGGACAGTACTTCTCCTGCAGCTTTCCTAGCTTTTCTCCTTGGCAGAGGTTCCTCTTGATTACAGAAGTATTCTAAAGTTCTGAAGTCTGGGCCCCAATATTTATACTGGATTTCTCTTTCTTCTCTTCTGGCAGAAAGGCTTTGTGCTCAGTCCAAACCAGTTCTGTCTTCTTTGGACCAGCTTTCTGGTAGAAGGTGGAGACATCATTGTGTAAGGCAGGCCAGGCCTATTCAGGTGCAAGGAAATCTCCTCCCCCTACTCTAAATACAGTCCAGGTCTATTCAGCCCACCCCTGACTCATTCAAGAAAGGCAGGACATACCTCAACCCCTCCCCGAGTGGCTGTCTGAGAGAATGCACATCCCAAGCCCCTGTTGCTCCAAAGCCAGGCAGTCAATCCGCAAACCAGGAGAGGCACACTGAAAGGCTAAGCAAGAAAATACCCACATTCTAAAAGTGGTATTTTCAAACACACAATATAAAAATCATGTTAACTAAAAGATGCATTTTTATATTATGAGTTCAGGCATACTAAACTCCATCTTACTATCTTGCCCCAATGGGAAATTACACTTATAAGATAATATAAATAAACTCCCATTCTTCCCAATGGGACAGGAAGCCTTTCCACAGTGAAAAACTAAATTGGCCATATTTCACTATCAGGACATGTCACACACACCAGTACCAGTAGCGGTCGGTGTTTTGAGTAGCTGCTGGGCGGTGAAGTGGGGAGGGGGAGGGGCAGGGTGGGGGGTAGTAATCTATGGATTACGGAGGATTACAGGTAGGTAAACATATTAATAAATAAAACAAATTTTGCTGCGCACACTGCGTCCCCAAATGCATTGCAGTGCACGCAACAACATTTGTTTCATTTGTTTATATGTTTAATTACCTGTACTCCTCCATAATCCATAGATTACTACCCCCCACCCTGCCCCTCCCCTCACCACATGACCACCTGGAAGCTGTTCCCACCACCGACCACTACTGACCAGTACATGTCCTACCTTTCACATAGTCTGTACCCTGCCCAGAGGGGTACCTTGGGCATACCTTAGGGGTTACTAACATGTAATAAAAGGAAAGGTTAGGGCATGGCAGGTGGGTGCACTTGCCACGCCGACATGGCAGTAGAGACTGGGCACAGACACTGCAGTAAGGGTGGCACAATCAGTGTTATATTCCCACTAGCAACATTTGACTTTAAGACCCAGGGCACACACAATGCACTGTACTAGGGACTTAGTAGTAACGTGTTAACAAAACTCTTGCCAAAATGTAGACCTCTTGGGTCACCTACAGTCTCTTTGTTGGCTAAATAGCCCAACTTTGGATTAATCCTAATAAGGATGGCTCATATTCTTTTGGCAAGCAGCCTGATGTTGACTTTTCCAAACAGGCATAAAGCCAGTTGACTCCAGCCCCGGCGAAACTCACCATCCACAGGCTTGTTCCTAAAGGCAGCGTCCTCAGCCATGCCCAAAATTCTGGCCAGTGGGCCTAGAATGTTTAATAACCTGTCCTGGCACGGTTTAAGTCAGTGCTGCAGGCCTTTCCTTGGGTCTTTCCCAGCCTTATAAAAAGGTCAATAATTCTGGGTCCAGATTTTGTGATATTACTGCTTTGTTATCCAGGAATGGTCTTGGGCACTCAGCCCTCTTAAGGTTACGTGACTCTTTATCAAGCGGCTTTCATATCCAGAATGTTCTTAGAGGTCACTGGGTCTAGAGTCCACCAATTTGAACTCTTTGGGTGTGTAATGAGAGTAGAATTACACATATCTGCACGTGATGGGTCCTAAAAAGCTTTCAAAGAAGAATCTTGCTCCAAATCCTGATCTAAAAAAATCAGTTTCTAATGTCTCCTGTGGATTGAAAACATATTTGTCCACTTGTTCCAAATCATTGTCTTATAAAATGTAATCTGCATCATCTCTAGACTGGGAGAGTATAAACTAGCTTTTGTGTCATGAAGTTCACTCATTCCAACTGCGTCAAGACGGTCCCTCTTGCCTATTGTGCCACTATGGACACTCAGGTCTGTTGTAGCGCCCAGGCTACCCTGTCTGTAGTCTCTGATGACTTTGCACTCCTCCCTTGTCAGATGTTTTGATTTTTTGGAGACCTACCTCCCTCGCTTATTAATAATAATAGGAGACTCCTTGTCCGAAAGAGAGAAAAACTCCTTAGAGGGTGTGTCTCCTTTCATTTTTGCGAAAATAAACTCTATGGCCTCATTAAGGCATGATTTGAGATCCCTCTCCAAATATGTTTAAATATGTCCTCACTGAGGGCGGAGGTAGTAGGGCCCTGAGAAGCTGCTTCATCAGCCAATACAAAGGAGGTTAAATGTCCTCAAAATAATAACCTAAACCTCTCTCCAAAAAAAGACCCTGACACTGTACTTGCTTCAAAAGGCAACAGTTACCTGCAGGGCATTACCAAGGCAATGCCCTCCGAGTGCCAAATACATTACAGAAAAGGGCGTTAAGTCCCCCTAAAAATTGCCGCCAAAATTGCAGAGTCTTCTTTTCACTTGGACTCAGTGGTCTGCAGGGGAAAGAACGGGAACATTTTCCGGTCGAGGCTAGGCCAGCGCGTCCCCAAGTGCTGTTGTGAGGAGCAGGGAAGCACGTCAGTCACCCTCTGCGAGGCGGATTCTCTCACCGTCCTCCCATGCGTCTTTCCAAAAGACGTTGCAGGGCGAGGGAAAGATGCTGGCAAAGCACAAGGCATGTGCCGGCCCTGCAACAGGCATAGACGCCTGAAAAACCAGATAAGGGCCCAAGACTTTTTTGGAGGGGGGGGGGGGCTACCTGCAACGTATAATAGAGAACAAGAGCATTGATTAGGCGCAAAGCAATGAAACAGAGAAACAGGTTAAACCTGACCATAAATTGGAGGGATGAAACTGAGAAACACCTACAAACCAACCAGTGAGTAAAGGTGATAAAACAAATTATTATATAGACACAAAGTATAGGTTTCCATAACAACAGATAAAAAGTACTGATCTTGTTGAGGAGAAGTATATAAAAAAGAACTATGAAATAGTGACATGGCATTATAAACAGTTTTGAATATTCTGAAGTGGAATGCTTTTTTTATGTTGTGTCTAATGTTCCTTAAAGGCTGCATGTTGGGGCAAGAGAAAAAAGTTCATACATAATGGTTGCCTCCGGTCTATAATAAAATGCATGTGAAGTAAAAATTAAACAGTTAAAGTCAAAGTCCACACACTTCTGAAAAGAGCAATCACATGCCAGGCAATTGATAATTTTCAATGCTGTAATGGTGAGGACTCCAAGAAAAATAGAAAGCTGCACCAAGGTGGCAGTTGGGTTCTTCCACACCACTTGATATTCTTGAACTGCCCGCGTTCATTTCAAAGTGAATGTGATGGCGCGCGTGATTACCAGCTCAATTCACCATACTCACCCGGGCCATAAACTTTCACCCTTAGAACTAGTAATCCTGCGTCTTCTTACAGACTATCAGTTTCTTAATTCCTTTTAGGACTTATACCTGTACATCATGACTTGCCAATCTTTGTCACCTATTTTATAAGTTCTAGGGATCAAAAAGGGAGTTAGCATAATAAGTAGTATTTAATAATTTACCTTTCCTGAAATAAGCACAGACTCGGGAGAAGTTTTAAACACTTTATTGATGCAAGTTTTGTTGAGTCAGTATCCATAATACAGTGACCATAAATTTTACAAGAATATGATTGATAGGACATAAAGTTTGCAAGAAATCACAGTAACACCTTTAGACATTGGTACCTGGGAAGGGTGAGAAAGGGAAATAGCACAAGGATATACCACACAGATCATATTTACCATGAATGGTGTGAGGACCAACCCTGGTCTTGGGCTGGGGCAAAGATGAGGGATAAAAGTTAGATTTCCCCTACACGAGAAGTATCAGACATATATTGTGTTAGCATGATGTATATATATATACTCTATCCTTAATATGCACACTGCATAACCTCTATTTGCTTTAGCTAGTAGGAAAAGGTTTATTCTGTCCGTTTGTTCTATACTAATAGAGTAGGCCAAGAAACCGAACAGACGCCATCTTTTCTCTGCTTGTGTCAGACACGAGCTGTGATCACGTGTTACTCTGCATTAGTTGTCAGTTCCCAAGTCCATTTGAATCACTGAGAGCAGCTGAAAGTAAACTGTTCTCCCTCTGTCCTGGGATTCAAGGTCGCATCTGGCTTTGGGTGTGATAAGCGCATTCCTTGAGGCGCCGTGCCTACACTCCCGGGCACCATGACGAAAGGGAGTCACCCCTCCTGACCTTCCCAGTAATAACTTAGTAAAGCTTTGAACCAATCATGTGTGCCATATATGGTCCTTCCTAGGGGTCCAAGAGCCAAGTGGTGTTTTTCCATTTACGGTGACTTCATGTGTTGAACTGAAAGTATATATGTGCGGTTTTAAATGTAAGACAGCAGTCTTCTCTGCGCACCTGATGGGTGAGGGTTGGGGAGGCTCCTCTATAGAGTATTTTGCATAATAAACGATTGAACTTTGTTCACTTCCAACTGACTGGTTATTTGGTAATTGGTATTGGGGCTATTGGTAGGTATAGCTCCTTATCTTATTTTTTTATGGTACGTCAAAGATAGGGCTCCCGACTAATCAGGTGCCCATAGGACAGGACAGGTGCAGATCAGGACTGATAACCTCCACTAGTGCAACGCCAGCGTCACACCCCTTGCTATGCCAAATTTGAATACCCCGATTGGGTAATCAATAATTCTCCCTCAACAACATCCCGATTATTCTGACAGAGTGCTGCACCAGAATCTCTGCTCTCAATCTCCTATAGCATGCATTGGGTCAGTGACATGTCAGATAATCGAACAAGTCGGACAATTTTCTCTAACTAAGCCTACCTTAGGTATACCATTTCCAGGGCAATGTACCACCCCTAAATGTTGCAAATCAATGTGTTTCCCTTCAGCGATTGGTCAGAAAGGCAAGGAGAGGTCATTACACCATAATAAGATGAGGTAATTTACATTAACTTATATTGATCAAGTTCCTGCCCATAATTTACTTTCCCATGATTTTATTCCACCCAGCAATATTATTTCATTTTAATATACACAGTTACAAATCCTTTTCCTTTCACAGGTTCCGTATTCATGGTTCCAAAGCGTGTTGTCGGAAAGACAGTCACTGAGCAATTTTCAATATGGCTGTTCATGTCACCCTTGGGCCCAAAATACGAGCTAATAACAAAGTCAAAGAAAAACACAGAATACAAATATAAATGAATGCTCTGTATACCTCTCATCTCTACTCTAACCCCATTACTTTATTTATACTATAGCATTAATAGTTAAGAAGATCAAACAAAGTTTATTTGAAGCAATAGCAGGTGCTTTAGTGTGTGAGACATGAAGCGGCCATCTTGGCAGTAGTGCGCATATGCAAGAATTTCCCACCAAAGCAGAGATGCGTCACACCATGTAGATGTGGCAGACTCATGCACAAAAAGGCCGTGTTTTCGGCGGCCATGTTAGGACACTCGGGTTACTATTAGTAAAAGCACATAGAACAGCTTCCCCTAGATACTAAATATGTCGTATACTATAAATATTAGTAAACAAAACATGTTCATTAATTCATTATATGTTATTTCGAGAGGGCTGAGTACATGCAAGTTTCTGTACGTATGAAACCTTGCTCCACCAATCAATCCCCTCTTTGATGATATTTTATATCATCACTAATTACGGAACCAGATGCCAACTTTAGCACTCTTCCAATTCTATTTCCTCTATTTCTTTAAGATTTCCTTGATCTCTTTTCTTTTGAAATCCTTTCATTCTTTTATAAATGTCCCCTTTCAACTCCTCCATTTGAATTTCATAACATTTTCTTTTCTTTCATTTCTCATTAACTGCATACCATTTTCTGTTTCTGCAGCATTTGCACCAAATCATTATCACCGAAATTAATAGTGATATCCCCAGTATTGGGATCAGTACTTTACCTGCGATGCTTCTACCAACATTAGAAAGCCAACCTACTGAGGAGAGACCATCAGTTAGTCTCTTCCACGTACTATCAACCTCCAGTTGTTTCAGTTCCTCTTCCAAATGAGTAATGTTTCCTAAATACCTTTCAATTTCAATACTTTTATCAGGTATGTAAGTGCAACAATGTTGCGCCTTCATCATTCTACAGACTCTGCCCTCTTTTGCCAATAATATATCAAGAGCAAGTCAATTTTGTAAAACCATCCATCTGATCGCAACTAATTCAGTATTGATCATTAAGAATCCTCCAGCAGTGTCAGTCGATAAGTGATCCACCACTGTAGACAATTTACAAATTCTTTGAGTGTTCAGAATTACTACCACTGATGGTATCAATGCGCTAAATATATCACCTACAATTTCTGAAAAACTATTTCTTTTATGTCCTGTTAGTTCATTATCGTTTTCATTGCTTCCAGTGATTCTTTTTACATGGTATACCTTTGGGAATACTATTCCGAAATAGCAACTCCCATAACAATGATTAGGCAGCTTAAAATAAGCTTTGTTTCCACAAATATAATAGACTCCAGGAAATACTGGATCAGTTCCCCCTTTTAGTCCCCAACCCCCAATTATCAGAATATTGTGTTCACATTCACTGGAACCGATGAATACATTGTTATACTCAGTTTTCAGTCTATGGAGACAGATTTTCCCTTTCTTTTCAAAATCCAGAGACATAACAGCATGAGTCTTGCCAGTTGCCATAAATTCTTCCCTTTCAGCCCATTTGGGTATTTGGGGTTTCGGTTCAGTGGCTTTTCTATGGAAATCCTCTCTCCTTTTCCCTACTAAATTCAAAAATATTTTCTCTTCTTCATGTAATCTACAAGTTAAATTGTCTTTGTGAGCTTCAGCTATATCTATTGTTTTCATTGTTAGAAAATATTCACCAATGAACTGTGAGTCTCTACTGTAAGGACAGAGTTCAGTTTTATGTGTATTGGAATTTCTGAAAAAATTACGTCTAGATTAGAATGTTAATACTGTAACTTTCGCATTTTATAAAACAGACTAGTTAATATACTACATGAAATACCATATGTCAGTGGTAAATGATGGTAAGTATCCCCTTCAGCTACTGATGTTGGTAATTTCATACAGGCATAGCAATCACTAACTTGCATTGTCTCTTCATAATGTACTAACAGATTAGCAAATACGTTCATATCTGTTTAATTTTTATTTCTAAAATGATGTAATTCTATCTCATCTGGTGCTTCTAAGTCTACTCTATCCTGTTTGTGATGAGCTACCTTTCCGTGTATACTTGTGTCATTCTGTTTCGCAGCCATAAAGTAAGGTATTGCTATTGTCAGTCCTAGCCATACCATAGCACTATTAATACACTACATATGCATATTCTACAGCATCACTTTTTACAATTTCTTTTCGAGTTTCCAGTAACTCTAGTATCAGCCATTTTCGACTAAGGAGACTTTGCCCCTCTTTGTAAACTTTACACAGAATGTAGCTATGAATTTATCTCAAGTTGGTCTCACTTCTTCGATAGACTGATCAGCAATCAATTTTTCATCACTTTCATCATTGATTTACAGATTCTCGAATTTTTCGAGAATAACATAGGTCCATTCAGGACCTTTAAATTTATTGTTCAGTCTTTTCAAGCGTGGACTTCTTCTTCTTTGATTACTTGTTGATGGTTCAGTTTGACTTGTTACTTCATCAACTTGTTCAGGTTTGTCATTAATTGTGACTAGGCGATATCTCAATCTTTTAACAAAACCAGGCCCTTTATTGCCTTTTCTAAGTCTTTTAGCTGGCACTGTGCTTTCGGATTCTTCAGATGTTCTTTTATTTTATTTTAGTTATGGCACAATTTGATTTTCGTTGTCTTCAAGTATCCCCTCTATCTGACCGTGTCCAGGGCTTATTACTGTTGATGTTTCTGCCTGGATGGGTTCTTCTACACTAGTCTAACCTGATTCAGGATATATCTTTGCTGGGCCAGGAATTTGTTCTTCTTCCTGAACCCGTTTTGCTAATCCTGTCTGGTCCTGCACAGGTCTTGGAAATTCTTGATGGTGTTTTGCCTGTGCGTTTTCTCTAATACCTGTCTGTCCCTTCCCAGACAGAGGTGTTCTGGTGAGTGTTTCGTTGGTCTGAGTATATTGCTCTTTCCTTAGCTGGTCCTCCTCAAGATTACCATTGGCTTGGATTTCTGTAATCTGAATGTGTTCTTCTATTCCTGTCTCATTCTCACTATCACTCTGACTATCTAAATATTTTGGCTTCTTGTTCTTATTCTTATTTCAGGAATGTCGACCACTGGAATCCATTCATCCTGACTAGTGCTCGGTAGTTCTTCATCAACTACTTCATGATCAACTTCTTGAGACCCTTCAGCTGCGCAACTTTCAGCCTCTACTTCGACAGGTTCTGTTACCCTTTTGGTATGCTTGGCATGGATCCATTTTGGAATTCCCTTGCACTTTACAGCTGTGGTGATAACCAGTATCACTTGGCGTGGCTCTCTCCACCTTGGTGCTAGGCAAGATTCCCGGGTGTAATCTTTTATCACTACCCAATCTCCAAGGTTCAAATCATGTGCTGGAGTTGATTGTCTGGCCACAGCGTCTTCTCCAACCTGGTGAGAGATAGAACGCACTTGGTCAGCCAACTCTTTGCGGTACTCCAACACTAAATCATCAGATATAGTTAGCAGCTTGTGTCCTGGCACACATGCCTGCCTCATTGCCCTTCCCATGAGTATTTCATGGGGACTCAAGCCTGTTTTCTTGTCTGGAATGCTTCTGGGTCCCACCAAGACAAGAGGTAAAGCATCAGGCCATTCCAATTGGGTAGATTCACACATCTTTCCCAATCTTGCTTTGATTGTGCCATTCAATTGTTCTACCACTCCAGAAGCCTCTGGG
Source organism: Lissotriton helveticus (assembly GCF_964261635.1). Lineage (NCBI taxonomy): Eukaryota > Metazoa > Chordata > Amphibia > Caudata > Salamandridae > Lissotriton > Lissotriton helveticus. The sequence goes on from NC_136059.1 coordinate 1,931,700,034, forward strand.
CGATATGCACAGTGCAGCTTTTGTTCAATTGTGAATGCTTCACAAATTAGTCTAATTATTTCATTATTAAAATGAGATCCTCGGTCTGATTCAATCAGGTAAGCAGGTAACTGAATGAAATCAAGTTGAAATCTGATAAATGGGCCTTATGCCTTCCCAATTTTCCCAGGACAAACCACAGTTTTTCTACCAGGGTTCATTCGTTGACAGATCAAGCATCTCTGGCAAAGACTCCCTGCTATGTTCCTGAACTTTTCATTAAACCAATCCTCTCTGAACAGTCTTATCATAGCATCTCTGCCTATGTGTGAGTCCCCATGATACATCCTGGCCATTGGTGCAACCATACAATCAGGTAGTACTGGTCTCCCATCTAAGTACACTATCACACCATCTTCAGATCTTATCTGACACCCTATTTTCTCCCAGTCTTACTTTTCTTTGGGTTCTACTTTGTTTTTGCAAATCTCTCACTTCCTCCCTTGTATTTACTCCTCTCAACAGCATAAGTTGGCAGCTGATTCCACATGCATCAATTTTCTTGTTTACTGCCATTCTGTATCTGGCACAATGTTGGGCCACTTTGTCAGGATAATGATTACCAGCTGTCACTTTTGTCATTTCCAGATTGGTGAGTAGCACACTTGACCACGGCCAATTCTTTTGGCAATTGAATTGCTTCAAGTAACTCTTTAACAAATTGTCCATTTTTAATAGGGGTTCCTGAAGAAGTCATGAACTCCCTTTGCATCCATAGTTGGCCAAAGTCATGCACAACCCCGTAAGCATACTGACTATCAGTGTAAATGGTTACTTTCCAATTTCTCCCAATTTTGCACACTCTTATTAAAGCAATCTATTCGGCTACTTGTGCAGACTTGACTCATGGTAAATAGGATGCTTTGACTATACCAGATAATGTACAAACAGAATAAACAGCACGTAATCCTCCTTCCTCATGGCGCATACACGAGCCATCTACAAATAGCTCATGTTCTGGGTCTTTTAAAGGTTCTTCTTGTATGTGTGCGCGTGGTTTAGTACTGAATTCAGTGAGGTCGATACAATCATGTTCAACTTCCTCCCTTACTTCCTCAAAATGTGAATTTGGTAACAGGGTTGACCGGATTAAGAACAGTACACCTGATTATTGTCACGTTCTCTGAACCAAGAATAATTCTTTCATATTTAGTTATCCGACTATGAGTTAAGTACTGAGTTTGTGTTCGAGTTAAACAGAATCCCGACTGCATGTGGGACATATACTGTCACCGGGTGTCAAATTACAATGGATTCCCTTTGCTCAAGACTCATGCAAGTTGCAGCTACCGATTTTAGGCAACCTGGCAATGCTGATGCTACTGGGTCCAATGTGGCAGAAAAATATGCCACAGGATGTTGCATTAACCCATGGGTCTGGGTTAGAACTGAGAGAGCACAATTATCTCTTGTGTCACAAAATAGTGCAAACTCTTTTGAGTAATCAGGCATTCCTAATGCTGGTGCTTCACACAGGCTGTTGCATAATTTTAGAAAAGCAGTCATGCTTTCATCATCCCATTCGAGTGGATCTTTTGCCTGTTTCTTTGTCAGCTGAATCAATGATTTAGCTAGCACTGCAAATCCCACAATCCACTGCCTGCAGTAACCTACAACTCCGAGAAACATTCTGATCTCTTTCTGAGTTTAGGGTAGTTTCATGTTTTGTATTATTTTGATTATTTTGGGTGTCACTCTTCTGACCCCTCTTTCTATCTGGTGTCCCAGATACTTGACTGAGGTTGTACAGTATTGCAATTTTTCAGGGTACACTTTATGTCCACCATTTGCTAAATGGTTCAATAATGCAATGGAATCAATCATACAGTCATCTCTGGTTCTTGATGCTATTAATATATCATCGAAAAACTGCACCAGAATAGATTGTCCGGGCAGCACCAGTGATACAAGACACCTTTTCAGAATTTGATTAAAAATGAATGGGCTTTCCGTGTACCCTTGTGGAACACGATTCCAGACTTAAACATGCTTGTTAAATTTGAACGAAAAAAAGAAACTTGCTGTCTGGATGCAATGGAATGGAAAAGAAGGCATGGCATAAATAAATTACAGTGAACCATCCTGCTCTCCATGGTATTTGATACAGAATTACTGCTGGATTCGGTACTACTTGGCAACATGGGATGACAATTGTATTAGTTTTTCGAAGGTCTTGGACCACTCTGTACTTTCCGTATTTTTTCTTCTAGAATACCTTGTTTAACCAAACGCTCTATTTCTTTTGCGACACCTGCTTTTATTTCTGGGCTCATTTTGTACTGTTGAATATTTGGGTACACTGCACCTTCTTTTACTGTCGCTTTTATGGGATCAACATGTGCCATCAGACCTACTTCTTTTCCCGAAAAATCCCACACATCAGGATTCACAAAGGTTTTCAGTTTGTCTTGTAAATATTCTAGGAACATCTTTTTAACTTTTGTTAAGCTAACATAATTTTGTACACTCCATCTTCCTCTGGAGTCTGAATTTCAACACCATTGGGTGTGCAAAAGATTGTGCAATTCGTCTTTCACAGTATATCCCTCCTTAGTAAGTTTACTGGGCTAGAGTTGCACAGTACAAACTTGTGCATCTCTCTAAAATTACCAATACAGACTTCCATTGGCTCTGTGACAGGGGTCCTAATTTGTTTATTAGAAACGCCTACTATTTGGATGCTTCTCCCGAGAGGTGTAGGTTTGGGATGTCTGCTGTTCTCACTGTAGAACGGGTAGCACCAATGTCCAACAAAAAGTTACCATCATATCACTCCACTTTTCCCTCAATGTAAGGACCTGACTGATCTACCGGTAAGGATGCGCCAAGTACGCATTCCTCTTCCTGCCTTCTCGGGCACCGTCAGTAATCCTCTGTTTAGAAAAATGTGTCTTGCAAAAGAAACTGTGGTGTTACCGTATTTTTCTTACCACTTCCCTCCCGAAATCCGGTGTCCACACTGTGTTTGGCTTGACTCACAAAATCTGGCATAGGGGCTTGAGTTAACTGATTATGTATTACCTGTTGCGGCTGTCTCATTGACACCTCATTCTGCGTCTGTGGATTTAAATTTGATTTTGGACATTAATATTCTGTATTAATTTACATTTGTTTCTCCAATGCCCCAATTTTTCGAACCCAGGACACTGGAACTTTTTCTTTGCTTCTTCTTTACTAATTTTCCCTCTGGGTTTACCCACACTATTTTCACCTCAGCCTTCCCCCTTTTTCTGATTATTTGCTTGCTGACTTAACTGAAATTCCTGTTGTTCTGCCATTTTTACTTGAGCCCACATTACTTTTTCTTTTAATTTCTTTCGCTTATTATCAATTTCATCCTCACAGTATTTTGCATACTAGAAAAACTCGTCGACAGGCTTTGCTTGCCAACATAATTTATGTTCTTTAATCGTTTGGGAGATTTCTGGTTTTAGTCCGGACACAAAACTATATATAAAATGTGGCATGTCCTTATTGTCAATGTTTTCTAAACCACTGTACTGTTTAAATACCTGCAATAGGCATTCATAATATGCATGTACAGATTCATCCTTATTTTGAGTGGTTCTGTCTATTTTAGTCCAGTCTGTTTCTTTTGGGGGAATCTTTCCCTTTAAATAGGTTATTAACTGATTATACTTTTTCATTACTTCTTCTGATGTGGCTCCTGTCTTTGCATCTCTCGGGTATTCACCATTTGGCCAATCTACTGTAATTTTACACTTAGTCCACAAATCAGCTGGAACAACAATGTCAAATAACCCATCTAAATCTTTTAAAGTACCTTTGAAACCTTCACAAACTTTTCAACTTGCCGGTACCATTCAACAGGTTTTTCTCTAAGCTTTGGGAAATCATTAGTGGATGATAATATATCCTGTCGGGACCTTGGGACATGTGCATAACCACCTCCTGGTACTTCTCTCATCGGACACAACCTTTCAGCCTTTTCTGTTTCTTTTAGTAAATACTCTGATACATTTTTATTGGCCTGCGCTTCTTCTTTTTTCTCTGTCCATCTGGCTTTCCATTTGTCTAGATCTAGATTTGTAACAACGATAACAATTCCTTTATCTGCAATTTACGTCCTGAAACATTCATGTTTTCCAAATCTTTGTCAGAAAATTCAGCTCTAATAACAAAGTCAAAGAAAAACACATTAGAATACAAAAATAACCCCATTACTTTATTTATACTATAGCATTATTAGTTAAGCAGAACGAACAAAGTTTAGTTGAAGCAATAGAAAGGTGCTTCAGTGTGTGAGACATGAAGCGGCCATCTTGTCACTAGTGCGCATATGCAAGAATTTCCCACCAAAGCAGAGATGCGTCACACCACGTAGATGTGGCAGAAGCATGCGCAGAAAGGTTCGACCCGTTTTCAGCGGCCATGTTAGGACACTAGGGTTACTGTTAGTAAAAGCACATAGAAAAGTTTCCCCTAGATGATAAATATGTTGTATAATGTAAATATTAGTAAACAAAACATGTTGATTAATTCATTATATGTTATTTCGAGAGGGCTGATTACAAGCAAGTTTCTGTACGTATGAAACTTTGCTCCATCAAATGCAAAGCTTTAAGGTGAAAACAGGAGCATCAGAACACTTCTTTATGGCAATAGCTATAGTGAGATCTCCAGGACAGAAAGCAATACACCTCCACTGTAATCTCAGTCTTAAACTATATATTTAATAGGTAACCACACTTTTTTCATGCAACTACTACACTAGCGACTTTCATAGCACACTTGAATAAGGTTTAACCATGTAATCAGCATCTTTAAAATAGGGCCTGATTGAAAAAGGCAACCTACACTTTAGAGTAAATTTACACTTTGAAGTGAATGTACCACTTTCTGTATTCATGATCCTTGAGTTTAAACGTACTATAAAAGTGTAGGTTACATGTCTCCACCCCCAGAGTAATGCAATTGACTTACTCTTGTCTGGATGGGTGAGGACCCTCCCCAAACCCTTCCATGAGCCTCGCTAAACCCCTCTTACTGTTCCCTAATCTCATCCCCTTTTGTAGTAAGTCTGCCCCTTTTCCCACCAATTCCAATTAAAACTCGTACTGAAGTATGCAGAGATTCCGAAGTTGGGGTGGAGAACAGCTGAACTGGGGTAAGAAAAATGTGAATGACACATCAGCAGACTAATGGATGAAGTCTGGCTGAAAATCTCTATAACTGTCTACATCATGCACATAATGTTTGTAAAATCATAAAGTCATGGCCAACTCCAGACCTAAAAAGATAATCGGTCCTCTTGCCTTTGCTAATGCTTTTTCGTAATGTTTTTGTATATCTTTATTAAAAATAGTTAATGAGTGCTGGAAAGGTGGAGAGTGTTGCATACTTAGACACAGATAGCTAGATAGATAAATAGATAGATAGATAGATAGATAGAAAGATAGATAGATAGAAAGATAGATAGATAGAAAGATAGAAAGATAGAAAGATAGATAGATAGATCTATCGATAGATAGATAGATAGATAGATAGATAGATAGATAGATAGGTAGATAGATAGATAGATAGATAGATAGATAGATAGATAGATAGATAGATAGATAGATAGATAGATAGATAGATAGATAGATAGATAGATAGATAGATAGATAGATAGATAGATAGATAGATAGATAGATAGATAGATAGATAGATAGATAGATAGATAGATAGATGGATGGATGGATGGATGGATGGATGGATGGATGGATGGATGGATGGATGGATGGATGGATGGATGGATGGATGGATGGATGGATGGATGGATGGATGGATGGATGGATGGATGGATGGATGGATGGATGGATGGATGGATGGATGGATGGATGGATGGATAGATAGATAGATAGATAGATAGATAGATAGATAGATAGATAGATAGATAGATAGATACTGCATAACCTCAATTAGTAATATAATACATCAATGTCCATATAAGCATGACATACAAAACAAACCACAAAGCCAAACAATCAGGATATACAGCCTTAATTGCTTTACAAGTATAAATGTAGCCATTCACAATATATACTTGAATGACATACCGGAGTGCAGTTATAAATGCACTTCATTGCATCCATACTAAAAAGAAGATAGCTTCATAAAGAGCAGTTTCAAAAAGACACAATTTGGAAGAATGTATAATAGCAGCAGTCAGATACATAAAGAGCATGCCAAAAGGAATTTACATCAGCATTTGCAGAAGATAGTACTAATAAAGCTAGAATGCGCCCTCTGCTCAAATCAAAAACGTCCTGCTATCACATTAGGCTCTAAACAGTAAAGTAATAATAAAGTAAAAACAAAAACGTCAGCACTGAAAGGAACTATCCTATGTTCTGATGTACTCCTTGTGAAGGAGCAAAATGCTATCATTCAAAGTGAAGTTAACCAATGATTGAAGTAGGTTGACCAATTGCTCCATATTGTATGCTGCAGTGGGCACAAGCAGAATGTGAATGACACAACAACAGAAAAATGGATGAATAGAGCTGACTAAAAGCCCCTCTGAGTATGTATATTATACATAAGGAGAAGACTTACTTACAATTCATGCAATCCAGTGCAGTAGGAAAGTTGAACCGCTGCATTGGGTGAATGGGAGAGAGCTCAAAATCACCATATATGCCAAGCTATGGAGCTCTTTGGCCCTCTCCCCCCTCAGATGCACTTGTGACTGCCTAGTGCCAACGCACTTACCCTTGCACCATGGTGCTTTAGGGAGGCATATCTTTTTGTAGCATCCCCAGGTTTACAAGTCTTTGTAAGTCTGGGAATGCACCAGAAATCATGGGTGTATGTATGGGAACGCCCATGCTCCACCTATGTGACGCCTCCCTGACACAAAGTAACCAAGGCAGAGCTATGCGCTGCCTTGTGTTTCTTTGTGTTTAATAAACCATTCAAAGGCACACAAAGTGGCTTTGTGTGGCTTATTGAAAGCCAAAAAGAATTTTGCACCCGGGCTGTGTCATAAAGGTGACACAATCCCAATGCAAAACCTTAGTAAATCTTCACCATAAGTTTAGTAAAATGAGAAGGTCTTGGCTAACACCAAACTTAATAATCAACACTACCATTAAAAACGCACAACTGTAAAATAAGCAATTCGAAATAAATCATCCCCTCTCCCTCTAAAATAAAGCAACTGTAGGTGGCAACGGAGGAGGGCCTTCAGGCCCTGCACTGATGAGAAGCTGTCTGGTGGAAGTGTGGGGTGATGGACCACAAGGCAGCAGGGTGGAGAGACCTGCTGAGCGTTCGAACTGATGAGCAGCTATTTGGAGAGGGGAGGGAAGAGACCATGTTGATGCCATGAAGATAGTTTCTATTTTCCGTTGTGTCGAAAGTAAAACCAATGCCGGATTTGTGATGTGTACTGGTTAGCTGGTTCACCCACAGGTCTGCACGATGCCTGCGACCAGAGAGCCCAACACAGACGGCTGCAAAGCATCAGGCATCGGACAAAAGGGCAGACAAAACAATGACTGGGAGTGAGTACAAGGTTGAAAGTGGAGAAGGGGACATTTAATACAGGAAGCATGGGTAGCACTGAGAAGCAAAGGACGACCCTGCAGTGGCTAAAAAATGGAGATAGCATTTCAAGGCTCCTTGGTGGTTATAAGGTACTTGTTCTAGGATGTTGTGGCTCATCTCATAACCAATGCCTAAATCCACCTGAACCATTGTATCCAATAGCTGAAAGGGGATGCGTAAGAGCCCCTTTCCATATATGTATGTGTGTGCTGTGTGCTGTCTATTATATGGTGTGTGTGTGTGGTGACAATAGCTTTTGCAAGACAGCTAAAGCTACCCATAGGCAAGACCGAAAAAGCGGTTCTTGAGAGAGACCAATCTCTGTTTTTGTCAGTTTTGGGTTGCACTACGATGCGAATGGTGCACGACATGACCTATAGTGTGCTATGGGTTACTGTAATGCATGTGGCACTCTTGAAGGCAAGAATAGAACTTCAGGTATATAAATGCCCCGTTATTCTTCTAACAAATCTGCACCCACCGCTGCTCGACAGCGTTTGATAGCTTTACTGGAATAGAGCAAATTGTTATTCAGATTAATTGTTCTGTTGGACATGAACCAACGGTTTCGTTGAGTTGTAGAGCTGATTACTGTAATGAGTTTTCTAATAAATCCCTGTATTATCTGTGTGAATTGCTAAAAAAAATATTTCTGAGACCCAAGGTAGTTCCATAAAGCAGTTTATCTGTAAGGCATGCCATGCATTTAATTTTTACTGCAATAAAAAGCAATGGTTCTGTGATTCTTGATGCATAATTTGAATGGCACACAGCACAATGGTTCGCTTAGTATTCAGCGCAGTATCTTTAATTCCAGGACAACTCATAGTGACATTTATGGAGCCGGGAACACTAAGCACACGTTCTCGAACCAAACGGTCCAGTTCAATTTATGCATTAAGTTAAACCGCTGAAGACCCTGATCATAATTGCAGCAGCAGTTGTAAATTGTGCATAATTTCTGCTTGTGACCCCTCCCCCCAACCCCCCCTCTCCCGGATCTAATACTAATCATGCACAAATTGCCCATAATTCCGTACTCCAGAGCAGTGCAATTTGGCATGGGGTGCAGATTTTCACCAGCTAATTAACCTGCCCCGTGGTATTAGTAAATAGGAGCGGTGCAATTGGCTTAGGACATGTAGTTAGCCATTAGTTAGAGGCATTAGTGTTTATCAAGTGCTCACCTCTTGACCCAGCTTGCTCTCTTCACCCGCCTCCACTGTCCTGGTCCACTTCATTACTCTTTCACTGTGCACATAATGCTATGGGAACTTGGGCTTGGTAGAGAACCCTGACACCCAGTGGCGGTTGGTGGCAAATCACATGGGGGAGGGGGTGCAAAAAATATGCACATAACAAATACACATACAACACATAATTCACATAACAAATACTCAATAATATACACAGTAACAATAAATATACCCATAAAAAAAATCACTTACCTTACACTGCTGCTCGATGTTCTGCAGTACTTCCTTGTTGTTCTGAAGCATGTTCTCTGAGCGCGAAGCCCACAGCAAATTCTCTCATCCAATCAAGAGGCTGTTCTCATGCTGTTAAGCAGCATGAGTAAAGGGTCTTGATTGGCATGCTCCAAAAGGTACTGTAGGCCTGTGCCTGCTCTCAAGAGAGGTTTGAAAAGTGCATGTCGGTTTGGCCGAAGCAAGGTAGCCTGCCAAACCAATATGCACACTTCAAACTTAAGCTCCTGCAAGTCCTCACTGCTGATGTGCTGGCCCTGCCCCCATACTCCATTTACTGGCAAAAATAAAATGGTGAAATAATAATTTTATTACCATTTAATTTTTCACGTTTTCTGCCCAGCAGTGTGTGGGGGAGAAGGAGGGGAGGGGGCACCGCTCCTCCGCTCCCACCAAGAAACCGCCAACACAAATAAACTGCATCTGCTCACGAAGTCCAACTAAAACAATAGATCAGTAGCTTCCTAGCATAGTGGCCCTTAACCTGTGATCCATGATTAGGGCAAGGTCTAATGAGAGCGTGCAAAATTAAATAATATAAAATTAATGAGCTAAAGTTCAAAAAGTATATACAAATAAAGAAGCAACATTAACATTTGAAAACTTTTTATATTTTTGATAGTGAATATGTGAGCATTTGTTTGGTGCATGCTTGTTTTTTTTTTTGTTGTATATGTGTTTTGAGGTTCAAATCATAAATAATTTCTTAGAGGTCCTCGGCTTCCAGTACTAACTCAGTGTGGGGTTCTCGGATTGCAGTAATGATTAAGTGAGGGTCAAAATGTTGAGATCAGCTGCCCTAACGTTATTTAAAGTTAGATGTATAAAATATAAACATACAACCACCATGTTTGTAATGTAATAAGTAACTTCGACCGACCTTTTCTAATCTTTTTAGAAAGCTAGGTAATCGCTATAGTTTGTGCTTTGCAAAGCACTCAGATGCAGCACATTGATATTTCAAGAAGCCACTGAGTTGCATCCTCGTCCAGACCATGGAAGGGAGCATTCAGAAAGGAGAGTACTAAAGGTGAACATTGCTTCCTGTTTTTAATTCAGCATCACCTTTCAAAAGGAGAATGCTCCAAAAAGCCCACTCACTGTTCCCTTTTCATATGTGCAAAGTGGAGAAGCAAAATAGGTCACTTGAGACCCTGTTCTTGTTCTAAAAAATCTCAAAGGATGACTTTGGGAACTCCTTGCTGTGCCATATGACTGGATAACCTTAATGTGAGGTTAAAGTTTCCATGCAACCACTGGGCAGTCACAAAATGCTGTACCAAAACCCCGATCTATTAATATATGAAATTGTGAATCAATAATTGAGAACAATATTGCCAATTTAACTTAAACAGTGGTTCGTTAGCAATGACAATTTCAATAATTTGCTATTTAACATCAACCACAAATTGCAAATCAGACGTCGCAAAATTGCGACTGTTGCAAAGGCAGTGATAGGTGATATCACAAGCAGGAAGATGCCCACATTACTACACCTTAGACGCTGCAGGTGTGCTGAACCTGTGTCAGATGGAAAGAACACTAAAAATCGCAAATACCAAGTGGAAAGTAGAGAAATCTTGAAAAAGAAACATATGTTCAGTGAGCATGAACTAGCGATATTGACCTTTGCAACCCACAAAGCCCAACTGTTCAGAGAGGGATCAGTGGCAGAGGCCACCATGGAGAGGATAAGGCAGAAAATACAGGAACACAATAATGCTGTTGGAGGGACCACTAGAGGTATTGAAGAGATGTGCAAAAGGAGATATGAACTGTGTACCAGGACTTAGGAGAAGTTAGCCAACAGGAGGAAGGAAGCAACTGGTAATGAAGGAGGCACATCCACTGAACCACAATCTACACCTGTGATATTCAAAGTATGTCCCCTTTCCATGCGGCCCCCTGAAAAACAGCAGCACTGGGCTGCTGTTTACTTGCCTTAGCACTAACATTTAAAATATGTTAAATAAACAGGCAAGCCTATAGTTAAAGGTTAATTGAAGTTAAAGTAAGGAAGTAATTAGATTGTCCTGAACCACTTAAACTTTAGAAACACCTTTATTTTCAAAGTCATCTTGCAGCAAAAGTGTAGAAATTATTATTAGGTCTCTCAAAATTAAAATAATGTGTATTTCATTACCATGCAAACCATTTCACCTTAACACATCAGATTATATAATTACATTGAGCAGTATTGTTTTAGAATGATAGTTTTCAAATACGAATTTAGAAAACAATGTATCCCCCACACACTAACATTAAGGCCAGTAGTGAACTAAGAGGCAAGGCAGTGTGTAGTAATTTCTATCGTATGGAATGTTTTATGTGTCATCTCCAGAACTTTGCATGTTGCTTAGTGCTGTGGAATGTATTTGTTTGACTGTTGGTCTTGGGCTTCTGAGCCTGGTGGAGTCCCTGCCTTCTGGCTCCACAACCATGTAGTTACTATTAAACTCATCAAATCCTGCTCCAGTTTCCGGCTCCATTTCTACAGAAATGTTGGAGATGAGCTTGAGAACTACATGTCCACACTCTGCGTGCAGCAGCCTTCGGCTTATCATTCATGAGGTTACAATCTTGTTGAAGAAGCAAGAAGTTTTTACCCACTCCATGGAAGGAAGAGGTAGAGGTAACTATGTTATCCCTACTCCTACAGACTATTTTGTGGAGTGGTGCCTCTTGATGCATGGACTTGGAACTTCTACTTTTATGGTAGGGCGCTATTGTGTCTTTTACTAACAGTAAGCCACTGAGTGACTGTGAATTTCTGCTTTAATCGTCAGCGTCCCGATTTTGTCCCATTTTTTTTGCCTAGCTCAGTATATTGCCTCAAGGTTTTGTCTCTTTCCTGGTCATTTGGCAGTGCGTTTTCTGACCCTTGTGCTTGCTTCTCGAGCCAGACGGCATTTTTCAAACGTCCTTGCACCTGCAAGCATTCAGTATCCTACCTGGCAACCGAGAGACCCTTACAGCCGAGGGCATTCTGCGCTCCTATTTTCAGCTTCTTCATCATTTCTGTGATACAGCGCTGCGTTCAAGCTCCGTCATCATGCCACGCACTTGCGGCCATCTTTGTTTGGGAAATCTCTATGGAAACGATCTCAGTGAGATGCATTGTCTTCGTTAGTGAAGAAGCTTCTGCTGTTGAGTGTCACTCGGTGATACACACACCCTTATTGCTAAGCTTGGGATGCAATGTTTTCAGTATTAAAAAGTTTTCTACTGTCGTGTGACACACACCCTTTCAACGATACACTTGTCATTTCTCTTCAACGCTCAGTTTTTCAGGTACTCATTCTGAATCATTATTGTGTGTCGAACGGTGATGCTGTTCAATTTATTTGTTTTGTTGTGTATCACACTGTGATACACACACATTTGCCATTTCATCCTTGAGTTGTGTTTATTATTTTGTTAATATGACATTATACAATTGATCTTGCATATATTTTTATCTATATTTTGAGTTTTTCACTTGTGTGTCACACGGTGATACACACACCACTTTATTTATTTTAGTGTTATAGGGTTTTTCTCTTTTTCTATTTATTCAGTGTGATTCTCTTCCATGAACACCATGCAAGCTATCAATCCTCCTCCTGCATTTTTAGACACTCCTGTTGAACCTACTGTCAGATGGGAAATCTGGTATGATGTTTTTGAAACTTACCTGGGAGCCATTGGAGCAACCAGATTTAGTGCCTACAGAAAAAAATGGCTTCTGCTCCACTCGCTAGGGTTTGAAGGGAGGTCGATTTACAAACATTTGCCTAATTTATCGGTGGAAGAGAGCGATGGTATAGATGGGTATTGTGAGACCGTTCTTAATTTGAAGAACATATTTGACAAACAACCCAGTCTCATGGTGTTAAGGCACAAGATTTTCAAAAGAAAACAAACTGAGGAAGAAGATGTTCACTCTTATATTTCTGTCTTGAGGAGGTTAGCAACAGTGTGCAAATTCGGAGACCAGTTTGTCTGCCAATGCAAAGACAAAAACATTAGACAAAAGCTTTTAAGTTTGGGTGATCCTACACTTGATGAAGCCATCAAAATTGCTAAGAGCATTGAAATATCTATGGTTTCTTTGAAAGAACTTGATGACAAAACTAATAACAGAAACAATGAGAGTGTTAATGTTGTTAGTAGTGGTAATGTTACATTTTTACATTTTTACATTTAATGTTAGTACTGGTAAAACACAGGTCAAATCTAAGAGTTTTGGTACCATAGTCTTTCCCAAATCTGTCAGGACTGAGGGTTTTAACTCTAATATCTGTCTTAGGTGTGGTAATTCCCCACACGGTAGCAATGGAAGGCGTCATGGCATTAACGTCACGCGCAATTGTTGCAAAAAGGTGGGACATTTCGCCAAGGTCTGTCTTAAAAGAAGAAACTCCAACTCCAAGAAGCCTGTTGTGTGTGCTGTTGATTCTGATTGTGAGAGTGGTGCTGATGTCATATCAGTGATTTGTGAAGAGCCCGAATCTACCATGCGTGGTACGAATGAACATGGTAATACCCTTGCTAAAACAATCAAAGGGGATCTTTCCATGTGTGTGGACCCCATTGTCGATAGTACTGTTGGGGGAGAAGGTTCTTCTGTTGCTTGTTGATTCAGGCGCTCGCATAACAATGATAACCAAAAAGTTATTTGAGGAGACCTGGTGTGGTTCTATAGAATTATCTCCTCCTGATTGTTCCCCTTGTGTCTTATGAAGGACGCAAGATTGATTTATTTTGATGTTTCGAACAGGACATGTTCAAAGGAAGGCGAATAAAGGGAAAGATCTACATTGCAGTCAAGGGTCTGAACATCCTTGTCTGGTTCCATCAGGGACTTTTTGGTATGAGCTTAAGACCTGGCACCCTTGAACAAGTGTTGGTGGTGGATTGCAGCAATGATGTCAAGCAGACATGGAAATCTAAATGTCCCTCTGTGTTTGGGGAACAGCTAGGAAAGGTTAAAGTGTTCAAACACAAAATTGTAGTCAAGGATGGTGCCACACCGATCAAACACAAGCTTGGAGGAGTACCTTGCAGTGTTAGGTCAGATCTAGAGAAGGAACTAAAGGACCTGTGGGCTATAGGGATCATTGAACCTTCTGAATCTTCCTTGTGGTTTTCTCCCTTAGTGGTGGCCCCTAAGAAGAATGGTCAACTTGGAGTCTGTGTCGACTTGTGATCGCTTAACAAGTAGATATGGGTTGATTCACATCCTCTACCCAAAAATTTTGATTTTTTTGCTGCCACACAGGGTGCCAAATGTTTTTCTAAGCTCGGCCTTGCCAGTGCATACCATCAGGTTGAACTCCATCCAGAGTCTAGGCACTTTGCTGCTTTTGTGTCCCCCTTGGGTACTTTTTAGTACCGTTGCATGCCCTTTGGTTTGGCGTCTACGGCCTCCGGTTTCAAAAGGCTCGTGAACAACATTCTTAAGGATCTAGATTGTGTCCTTGTGTTCCAGGATGGCGTTTTGCTTTTCAGGGAGGACACTTGTTCTCATGATGCTATGCTTCACAAAGTCTTATCCTTATTCAAGGAGCACAGAGTAGTTCTCAGATCTTAGAAGTGTGAATTTTGTTGCGAAAAGGTGGAATACCTGGGACATGTTGTGTCTCAAAAAGGTGTGAGTCCCAAACCAGGTTTATTGGAGGCCAATATCAAGGCAACTGCCCTTTCTGACAAGTGTGAGCTGAAATCCTTACTAGGGCTATGTGAATTTTATTCTAGATTTATCCCAGATTTTGCCACCATTGTTCGACCTATTAGTACTCTACCAAAGAAAGGTGTATCTTTTGATTGGGGCAATGAATGTGTGCATGCTCTGGAACGTGTAAAAGCTATTTTGGTTGATTGTAAGGATGTTAAGCCTTCAGATCCGGCTCATAGCTGCTGTATCACTGTTGATGCCAGCCAGGTTAGGTTGGGAGCGATATTGACTCTAACTGTGGATGGTGTGGAACAAACTGTTGGTTTTGCCTCTAGAGTGTTGAGGGCAGCAGAACTTTCTTACTTGGTTATTGAAAAAGAGCCCTTAGCTTGTAGATGGGCCATAGAGAAGTTCTGCCCTTGTGTTTGGGTAGGCGTTTTCTGCTACTCACTGACCACAAACATCTAATGAACATTTTATGTGACAACATGAGAACATGCTGTACATCCAGGATTTTAAGAATGGTTACTAGACTGTTGCAATACCAGATTGACGTCAGGCACATTTCTGGGGGAAGAAATGTCAGAGCAGATTTCCTGTCTCGATTTCTAGTCTTCAGTAATGAGCAAGGTGAAATTGAACTTAAAGATCTGGTTGATGAGGACTGTGATGATTGCTTTGTTGCTACCTTAGATATTCCTGATCTCAACTTGGGTTCCGAAGAAGAATGGAGGTCTGCCTTTCTTGCTGATCTGCAAGATGTTTGAGAGTTGGTTGTGAAAGGGTGGCCATGTGAAAAGGTACTTTCTTCCTTCTTGCAACCTTTCAGTAAAGTTTAGCGCAAAATCTCCTTAGAGGATGGTCTACTGTTGAGAGGTGACAAGCTTATTCCTCTGTCTGCTGTCAGGTTGAACATCATGAAAAGAGTTCATGAAGTACACCTGGGTGCCACCCTTACCAAGCGTCAAATTTGTGATGCTTTTTGATGGCCGTGCATGGATGCTGAAATTGAGAACATGGTCCGTGAGTGTTGTGTTTGTAGTGCCTGTGACAAGAGCTTGAAAGTGTTTACTCCTCCTTTGCATACAATTGACTGTCTTGATTTTCCGTGGGTGAAAGTTGGGGTTGATGTCCAAGGACCCTATGACGTTTTGTGTGTGCAGAAAAAGTACATCATTGTTATTATGGAATATACTTTCAATTGGCCCGAAATAAGGCTTATCAAAAAAGCTAATACCAAAGTCATCATTGACTTTCTCAAGGAGGTGTTCCTGAGGGAAGGGTTTCCATAAGTGATCGTTTCTGACAATGGCAAACAATTTGTGAGCGGTGAATTTCAGTTCTTCTTGCAATCGTCAGGTGTCAAACATATAAGGAGCTCTCTCGATCACCCTCAAACATATGAACTTGTTGAGAGGATGAATTGTGTTGTTGGGGAGTGTGTCAAATGGGCTAGAGCTGGGAATCATGACGTAGTCCAAGCCCTCAACAACTTAATTTGGTTTTACAGGACCATGCCTCATTCCTCCACCAAAGTTGCACCTTTTGTACTCATGAGTTGAAGGAAAGCAAATACCACTTTTAGACCTGGATGGATGTCAAAAGTGCTGAAATCTGACTCAGATGTCGATAAATTTATGTCTATTGCTAAAGAAAATGTTTTTGAAACTCAATCTAAACAAAAAGAATGGTTTGACGCCATGAAGGGAGTTAAGTGGTCTTATCTTAATCTTGGTGACTTTGTCAAGAGTAAGTTTTCAGTCTATGTAAAGAAAGTGGAAAGCAAGTTTTCCAAACCAGTCAGTGGTGTCATAAATTGGTCATAATGCAGTTCAAATTGAGGGTGGGCATTGGTGGAATTTGTCCAAAGTGTCCAAAGTTGTTCCTCATTCTAATGTCTCCCTAAACCCTGCCAGTTTGTCAAATGTAGTTCAAAATTCTAGGGTTTCAGACACATTTGTCCAACAATATTCCGCGCCTCTTGCTTATGTTGGAAAGAGTGCCAGATCCCTTGCAAAACCTGCTCGTTTCAGGTAATTTCTTCAGGGTTTATTGTGTTTTTTTTGGTTTGTTTGGGAAGAAGAGAAGGTGTGTAGTAATGTCTATTCTACGGAATGTTTTATATGTCATCTCCAGAACTTTGCATTTTGCTTAGTGTTGTGGAATGTATTTGTCTGACTGTTGGTCTTGGGCTGCTGAGCCTGGTGGAGTCCCTGCCTCTAGCTCCACGACCATGTAGTTACTATTAAACTCATCAAACCCTGCTCCAGTTTCCGACTCAATTACTACATAGTTGTTTTGTGCACTCTTAGGGTGGCCTGTGTTCTTATTATACATGAACATCATTATAGTTTGTTAAAATCAAACACAAGAGAAGGTTTTGTTCAACACACATGCTGAAGTCATGTTTTTCGTGCTCCTCTTATATGTGATGATGAAATAAAAGGAGGGAAAGTGAAAAAAAACACTTGCCTTGGATCACACAATTTGGTAAAGTCAGTATGCTGGGATTATACCAGCTTTACTAGATTCACCTTTTGCAATTCAGCCACTGGATGTATATGCTTTGTTTCCCCTATACCCACCTTACCACGCCCTCAGCTAATATTAGTTCAATGGTTGGCAAGCAAAGCAATTATAGCTGTGCAGAGCATACGCGCTCTGTTTCACACTCATGTATGAATATATGACGTAATCCCGCATACCATCAGTCCGCATACCATCAGTCCGCAAAAAAAATCCCGCATGTACTATTAGGCCGCAAATTAAAATAACGAAAACCTTTAGAACGAATATGCCTTTAACATGCATGCCGCATGTTAAAGGTATACTTGTTGTAAAAGTTGTAAAGGTAAGTAAAAGTACACTACCCTACCCTACACTACCCTACACTCTAATGTAATACCCAGCACGACCCCCAACACTACCTACCATAAAGCACTTTACTACCCTACACAAACACTACAACAGTACCTTAATACACTACCCCCAGCATGCCCCTACACAAACTCTACAATACTACACTAAACCACTATACCCCCTAAACCCTAAAACACTACCCCCAGCATGACCCTACACTACAACACTACCCAAACCCTAAACCACTACACCCCAGCATGACCCTACAGTACACAAACACTACAACACTACCCTAAACCCTAAAACACTACCCCTGCATGCCCCTACACTACAACACTACCCAAAACCCTAAAACACTACACCCCAGCATGACCCTACAACTACGCAAACACTACAACACTACCCTAAACCCTAAAACACTACCCCCAGCATGACCCTACACTACGCAAACACTACAACACTACCCTAAACCCTAAAACACTACCCCCAGCAGGACCCTACACTACACAAACACTACAACACTACCCTAAACCCTAAAACACTACCCCCGGCATGACCCAACACTACGCAAACACTACAACACTACCCAAAACCCTAAAACACTACCCCCGGCATGACCCTACACTACGCAAACACTACAACACTACCCTAAATCCTAAAACACTACCCCCAGCATGACCCTACACTACGCAAACACTACAACACAACCCTAAACCCTAAAACACTACCCCCAGCATGACCCTACACTACACAAACACTACAACACTACCATAAACCCTAAAACATTACCCCCAGCATGACCCTACACTACGCAAACACTACAACACTACCCTAAACCCTAAAACACTACCCCCAGCATGACCCTACACTACGCAAACACTACAACACTACCCTAAACCCTAAAACACTACCCCCAGCATGACCCTACACTACGCAAACACTACTACACAACCCTAAACCCTAAAACACTACCCCCATCATGACCCTACACTAAACAACCACCACAACTCTACATTACACTAACACAACACTACACTACACAACACTACACTACACAATCACTAACCCACGAAAACAATTAACACAAACCCACTTACGTCTCTCGTCATTGTGGTTTTCACAACGCAAATGCATTTACCATACATGCCTTGAAAACGTAATTCGTTGTAAAGGCGTGCGTGATAAATGTTCTTCTTCTTCTTCCTCCCATGTACCCCCCGGGACCAATGCCTCTATTTGCAGGCAACCAGGGCCCACACATTCCTTTTTTAGGACAGGGCCGACGAGCTCGGGGCCGACGAAGACCAAACCAACAACACACACAGGTCCAGTGGGCCGGGGAAGAGAACCCAGTGAGCTCGAACACACGCCAGAAGGCGAAGGAAGCAACCCCAGGGCCGAGCAAATCCTAAACCAAGGCGAATGAAGCAACCCCAGGGCCGAGCAAATCCTAAACCAAACCAACCGACCATCGCTGGTATTCAACCTATCCAGCACCCCATTGTCCCACAGAGAACAGTCAGTCCTAGAGAAGGGACTGTCTTTTGTGCCGACCACCAGACTCGACAAATTCCAATTACATGTTGAATTGGCACAGTTTTTTAGAAAGCTCAAATTGAAGTCTTTCTTTGAAAAACCAACCCCAGAAAACGAACAACCTCACGAAAACCCCAACGTCACCGGCCTTAGAACCAAATCTACATTTGTCCCTCCTCCCTCCACCAAACCCTCCCGAGATCACAACGTTCGAACAAGCCGTGTACCATGATATTGAGAATCTGAACCCAACCAACCATTTCAACAACCTGTCCTGGGATGACAGACAAACAATACAGCGCCTACAAAACAACCCCACACTTGTCAATAAACCTGCAGACAAGGGGGGAGGCATTGTCCTACAGGACAAGAAAGATTATGACACCGAATGTCGCAGACTCTTAAGCGATAATAGGAACTATCGCAGACTGGAACAGGACCCATCCGAAGAACTACGGACAACTATCCATGAACTTGTCAAAAGGGCAGCGGATGCAGAACACATTTCCAAACAGGAAGCCGAATACCTATGTCCTGAACACACGAGGACCCCGTACTTTTACACAGTACCCAAGGTACATAAGGGCAAAATTCCCCCTCCTGGCAGACCCATCGTGTCAGGCATAAACTCCCTTTTGGAACCACTGTCACGATACTGTGACTTTTTCTTAAACCCCTTGGTGCAAAAAACACCCACGTACATAAAAGACACCAAACATTTGTTACAGGTCATAGACAAAATGGACTTCAACCCTGACACGCAACTCCTGGTGGGGTTAGATGTGGAGAGCCTATACACCAGTCTCCCACAGGACGCAACTTTGAAAGTTCTTCACGACGTCCTAATGGCATCCCCCTGGCCCTACCACACCCCTAGGGATTTCATACTGGCGTGTGCCACCCTGGCCCTTAAACGAAACTATTTCGAATACGAAGGCAACTTCTATTTACAAACGAATGGAACGTCCATGGGCAGCGTTTTTGCCCCCAGCGTGGCAGGATTGTATGTACACCACTTTGAAAGCACCAACATCGCTGCGGCCACTAACCCGTTCAACCACCACATCCTGAAATGGCACAGATACATTGATGATATCCTGGTTATTTGGCAGGGTTCACAGATTGACCTTGACAGATTCATGATCTGGCTCAACACCAGGGATCAATATCTGAATTTTACAGGGACAGCTAGCAATGAACTACTGCCCTTCCTGGATTTGGACATCAGAGCAAAAGATGGGACCCTGATCACGTCCACATACTACAAACCAACCACAAGGAATGCTTTGCTTCATTTCACAAGCTTCCACCTCCGTCCTCTCAAGGAAAACTTACCGTTTGGCCAGTTCCTAAGAATCCGGAGAAACTGCACCAACGTGAGTGACTACAAATCACAATCAGCCGATCTGGCCACAAAACTAGAAAACCGTGGCTATCCCAAAACCATCGTCCGTAAAACCCAGAAAAGGGCGAGAAATCAGAACCGTGATGCCCTTCTCGAGACCCACGCAAAGGAGGATCAGGAACAACCAATCACTTGTGTTAGCACCTACAATACGGCGTCAAACGAGGTAGCGAAAATCATTAAAAAACATTGGAGGATAATCAACTCTGGCCAAAGGAAATGGGACACACCAAGATTTGCCTATAAAAGGAACAAGAACCTCAAGGACCAACTGGTGAGCACCCGACCCAGACCACCGCCCAAACAACCTATGAACACCATTCTGAATGCGTGGGGACTGCCCAAAGTCATCGGACACTACCCCTGCAACGACTGCAGTGTATGTCACCTGACTACACACACCAAAACCCTGAACCTTGAGCCCAATAAAATCTGGACCCAGCTCAACCACACCAATTGCAACTCACGCAATGTAATATACCTTCTAACCTGCACATGTGGCCTCCGTTACGTGGGGATGACCACACGGAAAATCAAAACCAGAATCACTGAGCATCGAAGTACCATAAGATGCAAGAAAAATATGAGCAAACTGACTAACCACTTCATCACCCACTGCCACACACCCAATGACTTAAACTGGACAGTGATTGAGCAAATCCCCGAAAGTACCATTGAGAATGACAAGAAACTCCTGGGCAAAGAACAGCGATGGATATATCGCCTTTCAACAGCTACCAATGGCCTTAACGATGCCATCCCCTGGAACTCCCTGGCATATACGTGACCGTTGGACCATGTTGCCAACTTCCTGACCCCACTAGAAACCCCTTGTATGGTACCCCTGAACATAGAGTCTCATACCTCAAAATACTGTTGTTACAAATCCCATCTTAATCTATGGCCCTGACTCTGTGCCACCATGTCTGAACATATCATGATATGTACCAAGGCGGCACTCATTAGATACTTAGACACTTGCGAATGCCTTAACCACCTCCCTACATATGCGCGAATGCGGCACTTATTAGATAATTGTGATCGCGCATGCGCTAATATATAGCGCACGTACGCTCAATGAGGCGCACATGCGCGGAGATAACACTTTTCCGTGCATGCGCGATGCTAGCGCATTGTACCACTCATGCGCGAAGCCCCACCACTGCTCCTCGCACACCTGAGCGCTCGCGAGCGCGATGACTCGGCAGATCGAGTCTCTCTACTCTTTCCCCTACTATGCAGGTGATAACAATCATACAATCAACAACAGTATAAAACCTCCACCACTATGGCCATTACTCACCGGTTCTGCGAAGGAGGCACTACAGGTCCACAGCAGGCTCTGGCCAACAATTCTGTGAGTATCATGATCGACCATCTTCATCACTGGTAAGCGTTTTCTCTCCCACAGGTTTCCTCTTAATCTAAGTGGCAAAACCCTTGTTTTTTACCCCACAGGGTCAATCCTTGCCACTTTCAACCTTGAAGTAGCACATTTCTAAAACTAGCGTAAGAAAGAATTCTTGTGTTTTCCTTTTCTAGCACGATGCACTATTTATGTACATACCGTGTTTTAGCCACTTCACCTTCGAAATCCAGTGCAAACCCCACAATAATGGTATCACCAATACCATTACACTATAGCCGCCTATAGCCAGCACCTACAACGCTATAAAGTCGGCAACCAGATGTATACATTGCTATACAGTCAAGTGACTTTATTTTCTCCTTGTGTGTTTTGTCCTTGTTTTTATATGTTATATGTACAGGTGTTTTGAGATGGGAATCCCCCACTCACACATAGAAAAACACTTTAGGGCGTGTATACACATAGTCTGAAATATACACCCACTAGTTTTAATCACACACACGTATTTTATCTGTCCTGAAGAAAGCCAGCTTAGTCATAAGGCATTGGCTGAAACATGTTGACATATCCCAGGATGTGGGAGGTCGTAACCCGCCTCTAACATCCAACAGCCTTATTTTTAACCGCTGACGGTGACCCAGCTATTAAAGTATAATTTGCCTCCGGGCACTGGGATCCCCGCAAAGCCGTTTTAAACTCACTTTCCATAACACTCTTCACCGCACACTCAGCGACATACCTGCTCCGCTGTAATCAGGCGTCGAAGCACACCCGGGACACGCTAGGTGTCACTGGGTGGGCCCGATGATGAAGCATGCCACCAACTAGGTTGGTGGGTGAGGGCTTCATGAGCACACCTACCAGGTGCCACTAACCCGTGACAAAGCATACTTGAGTCCTTGAACTAAAAATTAAATTAATTTTTGTTATCTTTACCTATTTCGAGCTAGTCTCTTTTTGATTAACTACGTGCGTGATAAATGCACATGCGTTTTGAAAAAATGCGGGATAATGGTATGCGAGGTCAATGACCTTGCGGGATAATGGTATGCAGACTGAAAGTCCGCGGGATAAAAAATGCGGGAAAATGGCTGCAAACCCTCATGTATACATCCAAATTCTACTTTCAATAGTATAGCCATCAATGTGCACCTGACAACCATGAAACAATGTTCTTGTTCTTGCTCTCACCACATCCTTCTTATAGTATCACATCCAGTTCTTCAATATATATGCAGGTAGAATGTGCTATATATTATAAAGATGTGGGCCAGAACAGGGCAACTGCAGAATACAGGGAAACACCCAGCATGATCATCCGCATCATCAGTTGCCATCAATGATAATGTCTATGTTGTCTTTTCAGGTTCTGCTTCTAATGTCATGTTTAGGGTTATCATCAATGCATTGAAGGTATTCAAAACTGCTTTGTCCCATCAAAGGGAACACACTCCAGTATAAACACCCAAAAAAATCACCCCTTGTCATCTTTACTCCAATGGACTGGCCACATTTGGTGTGTAAATGTTCCTGATGACCTCTGCACATCAATGGAGAAGAAAGCAAGATGTGCTTAGAAGCAGAATGATGGGCTTCCGCCGGAGGCCATCCAACAATTCCCAAATGTGAACCTGTCCATTTGGGGCAGCTTCTTCTTTTTGAATCAGTTTACAACTACAGCTGAGGTCACACACCTTTAGTACATTCCTTTGCAGCTCATAAAATAGAGCGGAACCCCTCTGTCATGCCCCCTCGTAAAACACATTTCACTAGTCAGGGGTTTTGCATATTGTGAATAGGTGCTTTGTGATCACAAACCTTGAATTGCATGATTTTGAAAAGCAAAAACCTGTAGTACTTGATATGTAATATTTACTAAACTAAAAAACATAAAAATATAAAAAGGTAAAAACATGCATCAAATATTGCCAATTTAAAAAACATAATTCAGAGTCCATAGGCTTTATTCCCAGATCCTAACTGCTTCCTAAAGTACGCATGAAGATGCCTTTCAAAGGATTGACTTTATAAATTATTATTTTTGAACATACATATACTTATACATGAAGACTGTGTCAAACTCAGGGGAAAAATGCGCCACAGTTCCCACCTAATACCCCAAGTGTGTGTATAACCAGTGGGGGGTTGTACATCAATATAACAATAATTTGTTATTACTAATTCACCCAGTGTCTTGACAGTTTACAGAACTGAAAGAGCAAATTCATGCCAACAGGAAATTCAATTGAGGACTCCTATATGCTAATTTTTTAGCATATGGGGTCTGAGTTCTCTTTGGCAGGCTACAGGCCCTACCAAAGCTCCAAAATGCAAAAAGCAAAGGGTTCAAAATGAAAATATCTGGTGGGTTGGTATTAGAATAGTTATTAGGAAGAATGAGCATTGTGTACGTCTTTATATATTTTTGTTACAGTTATTAGAGGCGATAATTTGTTTCTGTTGGTGTCCGCTCACATTGGGAGAGAAAGAGACCCTGTGCGTGTGTGTATCTGTTATACCTGTCAGCATTAGTGTGGTCCTCCACTCAACATTTTGCCTTCCTCCTCCATTTTTGCTGATCTTGGTTTTGCTGGCTTTAGGATTCTGTGCACTTGACCACTGCTAACCAGTGCTAAAGTGAGTTAGCTCACTCCTTAAAACACAGTAATATTGACTTCTCACCAATTGGCCTATTTAATTCACTTTAATTTCCTAGTAAAATGGCACTACATGTGTCCAGGGCCTGTATATTAAATGTTATGAGTGGGCCTCCAGCACTGATTTTGCCACCTACTTAAGTAGCCCTCTAAACATGCCTAGGGCCTGCCACTGCAGTCTTTGTGTGCATTTTACACTGTCATGTTGATATGGCAAAATGAACCTTTTACCAGGCCCAAACCTTCCTTTTTAATACATATAACTCACCCCTAGGTTAGGCCCTAAACAGCATAGAGGGCAGGGTGCTGTTTGTTTAAAAAGTAGGATATGTACTTTTGAGTTTTATGTGTCCTGGTAGTGAAAAACTCTTAAATATGTTTTTCACTCCAGTAAGGCCTATCTCTCCCAATGACTAACATTGGAGTTCCTTATTATATTTAAGAAGTGCAATTTCCAAATGAGAATATGTTATCAGTTCATGTTTGGAGTCTCTTGAATCATAATATAAAATACAATTTATGGTAAAGTAAGATATTTAATTATAATTTGGAAAACGCCACTTTTAGAAGGTTGTCTGTCACGACGGGGAGTTGTGGTGGTCCGGGACTAGGATCAAATAATGTATTAAAAATGTATGGACCCCCTATGCCATAAATCCTGATCTAATTGTTAACAAGGTACACCAGTTATTTGTGTCTGTAATAGTCAATCATGACTTCATATTATTTTCTAGACTTTTTCTCAGCCACTCGGCTCCCACTCATCTCTATTAAGTGTGGATCTATGCACTATCACATTACATGAGATAAAGAAAGAGAGAACATTGCATGCTTTTGCTCTCAGTTAAGTGTTTTTACTTTAGGCACCACCGTAACACACTCAATGTTGTGCAATAAACAATAGTACACATTTATAAAGGTTGTTACATAAACTCACATTAAACAAAAGTGTATACACAACATATCCCATTGTTACATGATATAGTGGTGACATTACATTTATAAGTGTCCAACACATATAATCACAATTAGTGTTTATAGTGACAAAGTGTCCAGGATTATAAACAAGTGAAGGTTACAAGTTTCCATAACCTGGGGACATATTATAGTCCTCAGAAATAAGGTACAAAAGGTACCAGATGGCCCTCAGTAGTCAGAAGTCATTCTAACAGTCATATAGGTATCAGCACTCTCTTTGCCTTCACATATATATCACTTCTTTCCTTGCTAAGGGATGGCTGTCTCCTGTCCACTTTAATGTGTATGCCGACACGTTTTAACCTTCTTGTGTGGTCTGGGTAGTCTTTGCTAAGGTCTTCCTCAGAACAGGTATGTATGAAGGACACATTTCAAAGAGTGTCACAATGGGGAACTCTATCTACAAGAGGCGTACACTGGGTTGGGCGCAAAACCTTTTCCACATATTTACTTAAGCTGTTCACTGACTGGTTATTTTCGAAGGGGGTTTTTGTCCTTACTAGGGCGTAAGTTCTTGTTTGTGGACTGTTTCTTTGACTTGAACTTGGTCCTCACAAAATGCTGTCTTGAATCAGTTCCTGGTGGGTTGTGTCACACCCACTGGGGACTGATTCAAGACGGCGTTTTGTGAGGGCCGAAACCACCTTCAAAAATAAGCAGTCATTGAACGCCTTAATCAAATACACATAAAAGGTTTTGAGACCAAGTCAGCCTACACCTCTCGCACATGGAGAATATGAAGTCAAGATTTACAATTACAGATATATACAACTGGCTTATGTGGTTACAAATTACATCGGAATTTATGGTATTTGGGGTACAAATATTTTCAATAGTTTTAAAAATTGTCACTTTTCTGCCTTTAGTGCCTGTAGCCTGTAGCTGGTCACAAGACTAGGTGTAGTTGATAGTTGAGCATTCAATCAATCAATCAATTAATTTGTAAAGCGCGCTACTCACCGTGAGGGTCTCAAGGCGCTGAAGGGAGGGGGGTGCATACTATTGCTCGAATAACCAGGTCTTGAGGTGTTTCCTGAAGGTGAGATGTTCTTGGGTTAGTCGTAGGTGTGCGGGGAGGGAGTTCCATGTCTTGGCTGCTAGGTAGGAGAACGATCTTCCTCCGGTGGTGGCTCTGCGAATCCGTGGGATGCTGGCGAGGGTGAGGCTGGTGGAGCGGAGCTCGCGGGTGGGAGTGTGGAACGAGAGGCGGCTGTTGAGGTATTCGGGGCCCATGTTGTGGAGCGCTTTGTGTGCGTGGGTGAGCAGCCTGAACGTGATCCTCTTGCTGACGGGGAGCCAGTGCAGGTTTCTCAGGTGGGCGGATATGTGACTGTGGCGAGGGATGTCGAGGATGAGTCGTGCCAAGGCGTTCTGTATGTGTTGAAGGCGTTTCTGAAGTTTGGCTGTGGTTCCTGCGTACAGAGCGTTTCCGTAGTCCAGTCGGCTGGTGATGAGGGCCTGGGTGACCGTCCTTCTGGTTTCGGTGGGGATCCACCGGAAGATCTTTTGGAGCATGCGCAGGGTGTTGAAACATGAGGATGAGACTGCAATGACTTGCTTGGTCATCGTGAGGGAGGAGTCCAGGATAAATCCCAGGTTTCGTGTGCGGTCTGTGGGTGTCGGTGCGGTGACCAGCGTTGTGGGCCACCAGGAGTCGTCCCAGGTGGATGGGGATAGTCCGAGGATGAGGACCTCCGTCTTGTCCGAGTTGAGCTTCAGACGGCTGTGATTCATCCATTCTGCAACATCTTTCATTCCATCCTGTAAGTTGGCTTTGGCAGTGAGAGGGTCTTTGGTGAGGGAGAGTTTCAGTTGGGTGTCGTCGGCGTAGGAGATGATGTTGATGTTGTGTTTGCGTGCGATGGTGGCGAGGGGGCTCATGTAGATATTGAAGTGAGTTGGGCTGAGTGAGGAGCCCTGGGGTACCCCGCAGATGATCTTGGTTGCCTAGGAGCGGAAGGGAGGGAGACGGACACTCTGGGTTCTGTCGGAGAGGAATGATGTGATCCAGTCCAGGGCCTTTCCTTGGATCCCAGTGTTGTAGAGGCGGGTTATTAGGGTGCGGTGGCAGACGGTGTCATAGGCTGCCGAGAGGTCCAGGAGGATGAGAGCGGCTGTCTCTCCGTTGTCCATCAGGGTCCTGATGTCATCCGTGGCTGCGATGAGGGCGGTCTCGGTGCTGTGGCTGGCTCGAAATCCGGACTGGGATGGGTCGAGCGAGTTGTTTTCTTCGAGGAATGCAGTCAGCTGTTTATTGACGGTCTTCTCAATTACTTTAGCCGGGAAGGGGAGAAGAGAGATGGGGCGGAAGTTCTTGATGTCTTTGTGGTCCGCTGTTGGTTTCTTCAGCAGGGCGTTGATTTCTCCGTGTTTCCAGCTTCCCGAGAAGGGGGCTGACGTGAAGGAGCTGTTAATGACGTTCCGGAAGTGGGGTGCGATGATGGTGTCGGCTTTGTTGAAGATATGATGAGGGCATGAGTCGGAGGGGGAGCCGGAGTGGATGGTGTTCAAGACGCTGGTGGTGTCTTCAGTGCTGATGGGGGTCCATGCGCTGAGGCTGGTGGTGCGGGTCGTTGGTTTGGTGGCTGGAGGCGGAGTCTGGGGTCCGAAGCTGTTGTGTATATCTGCGATCTTGCGGTGGAAGAATGTGGCGAGGGAATTGCAGAGGTCTTGCGACGGTGTGATGCTGTTGTTGCTGGCGCTGAGGTTGGAGAGCTCTTTGACGATGCTGAAGAGTTCCTTGCTGTTGTGGGCATTGTTGTCCAGACGCTCTTTGAACGATGTCCTTTTGGTGGTATTCGCGGGTGGCGCTCTTGAGGGCTGTCATGTTTTCTGCTGTCCGTTTGTTGCGCCAGGTTTTTTCGAGGGTTCGGCATGATTTCTTTGAGATTTTGAGGGCGTCTGTGAACCATATGGTTTTTCTGTTGCTAGTCTTGCCTGGGGGTTTCTTTAGAGGAGCGAGGTCATCGGCACAGTTGGTGATCCACTTTGCGAGATTGTGTGCTGCGTTGTTGGCGTCGGGCGTGTCGACAGGTGGATTCTGGCTAAGTGATGTAGTCAGTTGGTCTGCGGTGACTTTGCTCCAGCATCTGCGGGGTTCTGTAGCGTCTGGTGGTGGGAGGTGGTCTTCTTGAGGGTGAGGTGGATGCAGCTGTGGTCGGTCCAGTGTAGTCCGGTGGAGTGGCTAAAGGAGACGTGGTTGCAGGCGGAGATGGGGTAGAGCGTGTGGCCGGCAAGGTGAGTGGGTGTGTCCACCAGTTGCTTGATTCTGAGGTTGACGAGGTTGGCGAGCAGGGTGGTGGTGTTGTTGTCGTTGTTTTTCTCCAGGTGGAATTTCAGGTCCCCTAGGAGGATGTACTCTGGTGAGGCTAGGGTGTTCGGGCTGATGAAGTCGGCAATGGTTTTGCTGAATTGTGTCCATGGGCCCGAGGGTCTGTAGATGAGTGTTCCTCGGAGGGTGGTCTGAGGGTCGGTGTGGATCTGGAAATGTAGGTGTTCGGCGGTGGTGAGTGTGTCTTCGGCGTTGGTCGTGACGCTGATGGTGTTCCAGTAGATGATGGCGATTCCTCCTCCAGTTTGGTTGACGCGGTCCAACTGGGTGATCTTGTAGCTGTCTGGGATGCCTATGGCGATGTCGGGGACCGAGGAGGCGTTCATCCAGGTTTCTGTGAGGAAGGTGACGTCTGGTGCTGTGGTATCAAGGAGTTCCCAGAGTTCGACGGCGTGTTTGTGGACGGAACGGGTGTTGAGCAGGATGCACTTGAGGTAGTTGTTGTTGTCGCTGCTGTTTACCGTGGGCGGGGTGCAGGTTTGGAGGCAGGTGAATTTGCAGGTTTGGCAGGTGAAGGGTCCGTGGGTGCGCCTCGGGGTGTCTCAGTGGCAGGCGGCAGGTCGACCGGTGTTGAGTGCGGTGAGGGTGGCGGTGTCGTACCTCAGTCGGGTGCCCTGGCATTGGCTGGGGCCAGGGGTTCTGGTGCTGGGCGTGGTCCAGGCGCGGACAGGCAAAGACGGGCTTGCCTTAGGCAAGCCTTCGGTGCACCAGCGGCGCGCCTGCTACGCACGTCCGCTGCGCGACCTTGCAGCGGCCGCCATAAGAGGGTAGAAGGGGAGGAGGGGTCAGCTGGGAGGCGGGAGGTGGGAGGTCAGGACGGCCAATGGGCACACAGGTGGGCGGGGCCGCACGGGTGTCAGCGGCAGGAAAGAAACGGGGGGCAGCAACGGATGGCAAGGCGGCAGGAACCAGGAGGCACAGGTGGAGCTAGCTGTAGTGGTGGGGAAGCAACCTACCCGGAGGGTCAAGGGTCGCTGTCTCCACCGCGCAGCGGCCGCCTTAAGAGGGTAGAAGGGGAGGAGAGGTCAGCTGGGAGGCGGGAGGTCAGTACGGCCAATGGGCACGCGGGGGGCGGGGCCGCATGGGAGTCAGCGACGGGAAAGAAACGGGGGGGCAGCGACGGATGGCAAGGCGGCAGGAACCAGGAGGCACAGGTGGAGCTAGCTGCAGCGGTGGGGAAGCGACCTACCCGGAGGGTCAAGGGTCGCTGTCTCCACCGCGCAGCGGCCGCCTTAAGAGTCAAGGGTCAAGGGTCGCAAGCGTTGTGTATTCTTCCTAGCCAACCACACACAATATGGAGCTTAGGTGTGCCTTGATGGGTCATCACTGCAGGATTGGAGGAGGGGCTTGGTACAGTTCCAGTTACACCTAAATAGGCTGTGGTCTGCCTCCACACAAAGGTCTGCATACCCCCTATAGTTAGTCTGGAGCAAAATACATGAAGGCAGTATGGCTGGGAACTTTGAAGGGAAACCTCTAGAACATTTTCTCCTACTTCAAAGGCACAACTTGCTAGAAATACTGGACCTGAGGCACTAACTCTTCAGTACCCTTTAGACCTATGGATACTCTGACAGGAAGAAGGACTGCTGTGCTGCTGAAGGACTGCCACTCTGCTGACCTGTACTCTGCTGGTCTACTGCCTTGTTGCTGCTTAGCTGTGCTGAACTGTTGCCTGACGCCCTCCTCCCTGGGTGAGAAGAACTGGACCTGCATTGTTGAACCCAGAACCCCGGACTGATTTTAAGGGCAAGTTGTTTGGCCTCCTGGCTTGAGTCTCAGTGACAGAAGGCTCCAACAACCTTGCACCTGGACTCTGCCATCTGCTGCACAGTGCAACCCTGAGCAGTGCCAATGCATCACCACTGATGCATGGATCAGAACCACCTCAAAGACCCACAGCTCCTCAAAACCAATGCATTCCTCCAACTGCTAATGCATCCTCGATTCCCGACTTCGCATCGCAAGCCCTTGTTGATGGGATCTTTGACAACAATGGAACAATACCTTGTACTACACCCTTGCCACATCCCGGAACTGATGCATCGCTTTGGCTGTGCGAAACATCTTCGGCGTGGATACTCGCAACACTCCTGAAATGAGGATTGAAGGTACTTTGTTCAACAGGCCTATTTGCTCGCTGTAGCCAGCCTGTTCCAACATGGTTGGCCTAAACGTGGTACTTTGTCCAGGTCCGGCGCTCAGATATCTGCCGTTGGCACTTTATGCCTTTTGGTGCTATCTTTATTAAAATCTTCCAAAATAAATATCTCACGTTCTACAAATTGGACTTTTATCTCTTGGGTCTTGTTTTAGTCATTAAAACATACTCTATATTTCTAACTTGGTTGTGGGCTCTGTTTGTGGTGTGTTTTTACTTTGTTACTGTTTGAAGTGTTTCACAAATACTTTACACATTGCATGTGAGTGCAGACTGACTGATCTGTGCCAAGCTACCCAGGGTTGAGTACAGGTTAACTTAGGGTTTGCATGTGACTTCACCCTGGCGAGAATGATGGTTGCCTCTTGAGAAGGGTTTCACCACCTCAACCAGTAATGTTGTGTTACACTGCCACCCGACATAAACAATTTAAGACCAATTCAAGTTTAAACTCTCCTTAAATGCCCTTTTTGATTTTCTAAATTGTTTCTCTGACTTTTGTACCTGAATCCGCCTTTACAAGTATGGAGTTTAAGCTGGCAAAATGGAGTGACTATGGGCCAGGTCAAGGGGTTCTGTAAGGAGAGAGAACTTCCAGCCAAGAGCACCACCAGGAAGGTGGAACTGCAAAAAGCCTGGGCCTGGGCAGAAATTGACCACTGACTGGCTACAGCAGCTGAAGGAGATAGATGTTGAAATGGACAAGCAAGGAGAGGGTTTGTATATCAGTCCTGAGAGGCAGCAGCCTGCTGGGGGGAATGACTTGCCCCTGAGTTGGAGCTCCCTGCCAGAGCAGGGAGCAGTGTGTCTTTCTGTTGTCTATCCACAGAGGAACTGGTGGAAAGGAGGGATGAGAGAGAGTTCATGCTGGTGATGGCCAAGCTCAGGATAGAGGAGAAGAAACTGTCATGAAGGAGAAACTGGCTTTGGAGCGTTTGACTCATGAGTGGAGCCTTTTAAGAGCTGGAACTGAAAGCAAAGCAGGCAGATTTCATCAGCATTGGTGGCAGCATACCTGCAGTGCCATAAGACAAAAAGGTTCACATCTCCAAGGACCTGCCACCCACAAATGGTTTTCTGCCTACGAGGTAGCTCTGAGGGTCCACTAGATCCCAGAAGAACACTGAGCGGGTGGTTTGTGGAAGCACATGCTTACAGTGGGGCAGGATACACTTCTTACTTTAGAGGCTGTGGAACCAAACTAGGTACACCCCCATGATAGTCATCTTGATTGCTAATTTTGGGCTGACCTCCAGAGGTTCAGGGACAGCCAGAAGCTCCCCAACCAGTCATGGGTGGAATTTGTGGACTACTCTGGGAAAGTGCAGACTGGTTGGGTGTGGGGCAGCAAAGTCAATGTCTACAATGGGATATACAATCTATTTTTGCAAGAGCCTATATTCAGCATGTATTCAGCCAAGTACTGGCAGTGAGTCACCATCAATGGGCAACGGGTGGAGGCTCTCAGGGACACATCAGCCAGCAAAACTTCTGTAAGGTGTCATCTGGTGTACTCAGAACATGTCCTCCCTAACACATTCCACCAGGTCATAGTCGCAGACAATCGAGAGAGTCACCTACCAGTGCCTCTTTCAGTGGGAACCAAAGTAGCTGTGAGCCCTGCCATGCCTGTAGATTGTCTCTTAAGCAACAACCTGGGGCACACTATCAAGAGGGAGGTAGCGCTCAAGTCACAATTGGAGGCATTGGGGTTGCCTGAATGGGCCTATATGACAATGACGCCTATGGCTACCCAGGAAGTGAGTCAATTGCACCTGGAGCCTGAAACAATGGCCCAAGCAGCTGGAAAGAAGCTCAGGAGCAAGAGGAGAGGGATACCAGCCCCTGAAGTTCCCCCGGTCCAGGTCGATGGGGCACCTATGGAGGTCGCCGCTGAGCCACCGCCACCCTGTGTGACCTACCTGAGCTTGTTGGCTCTCAAGTTGAGAGTTGGCCCAGTAGAAAGGAATTCTGAAAGGTACAGAAAGGCCCCCACTCTAGAGGGTTTGAGGTGGCAAGCTGAGGCCCAAGCAGCAGGTGACACTTGAGATCACAGGATCTATGTAAATGTAAATGTAAATGTAAATGTAATTCGATTTATATAGCGCACTTATCACCCAGGGGTCTCAAGGCGCTTGCTTAGGGAACCCGTCCTGGTATTCCCCTGTGAGATACCCCGGCAGGGTATTCACAAGGTGAAAGCCAGGCATCCCGCCGCGAGGGGCCATAGTGGAGATTAAGCAAGCTATTGCCCAGAGTCGCAGAGTGTGACCCCGTGAGTCGAGTAGGCACCGGAGCGAGAATTGTCGAGTCCGTGGAATTTTTGAGCCCGAGACCCGCCGAGGCGGGGAATCGAACATTGGTCCACGGCTGATCTCAGCTTCCAGGTCTGCCGCCTCTAACCACTGAGCCACGCTTCACCACGCTTCTATTGTTAGAATGACCTCCTACACAGCAAGTCCAAGGTTCCTGGGCCTAGGGCAGCCCATGTGCTGGTGGTTCCCAGTGTTACAGTGCCTTCCTACTGGGGATGGCTCATGACATTCATCTGGTAGGATATGTGGGGCAAGACTTGACCTTTGTCTGGCTTGTTGCCCACTTGTATTTGCCTCGGAGGAAGACAGTCTCAGATGCATTCTGTAAGCCCTGTACCACCTACCAGGTCTGTGTGAAGTCAGGGAAAAAGCTCAAGGCTTTCCTGACCCCATTACCTATAGTTGGCCTTCCTCTGAGCGGGTAGGCATTGACATTGTTGGACCCATGGACTCCAAGAGAGCTTTAAGCAACAGGTTCATCCTGCTCTTAGTGGACCCTGTCACTTGCTCCCTAGAGGCCATCCCGCTGATATCAGTGACTGCACCTGTCTGTATTTGAAAAGTTAAATCTATGAATGGAAACAGAATCACTGTGCACGTCTGAAAACATGCTGCAGAGAATAGAGTTGTTCAGTGATTCCAAATATCAAACAACAAAATAATTTATGAGCTATCCCTTTCATACTTCCACCAATCATAGGGGCAGGTAGATTTTATTATATTTGATGCACTATTGTTGAAAGGGTTTCTGTTTTATTTTGTATGACTTTTTTCAATCATCTGAAACCCTTTTTCCATTCAAAGGTGAATGAGTTAGGATTGCGTCTGAGTTGACTCCTAGATCAGATTTGACTTTGCCGGTTAAATTAAAACTTTAAATATTTAACATGCAAGGCTTGCTATATATATATTTACATGTACAATCAGCAAAATAAATTCTAGTCAAACCTTATATTGTGAGAGAGACACTAATCTCATTAGAAATCTTCTGTGAATTATTTTCCTATTACAGATCCACTGTCACATTAGAACATGCCTTTAACCCCTTGGCGTGGCCGCGATTCTGCGCCTGTGCAGCCGTTTTATTGAGTGGGTGGGTTCATGACGGCCCCCAGCCGTCATCAGCACACGCCCACCGTGATGCATGACGGCCGGGGGCCGTCATCAGCATGGAAGGGGTTAATAAGAAAAAAGCCACAATATGCTGGTAATTAATTATCACAAGGGTCAAATGACATCACAATGCCAGCCTCCTGCTGGGCTAATACTGACAAAATTGATGGCTCTTTTCTCTCATCACACCTGTCGCGATGATAGCCACACTAGCTGGGCAGACATTGAACGTCGAAAAGGTATGAACACATCTCCTGTTCCTCCCTTCCAGGCTGAGACTGGCATGGGTGGCGCTTACAAAGGGTCTGAGTGCAGTTGACATGGAGTGATCCCTGTGGGCGAGGTTTAAATGTCACAAGATTCTATTGGCCTGAGCACAACTCCAATCAATTCTGACCCCGCCAGCTCTGCCAAAATGAAAATGGTGCAGAGGGGCTGAGAATGGCTCCCGTGAACAGCAGCAAACAAGGCCCAGACTATTCCATTAGCCTCCCCTCACTCTTCCCTCTTGACAAGATAAAACAGCGGAGATTCTGTAGCTGCAATGCAGAGAGAGAGAGAAGTAGACATATATGCAGAATTACCTCTTCATCCGTTTTTCTTGCCCCAGTCTTTACATAGTGTTGTAAAGGTGAGTATTGCCGGACTTGAATCAGGACAACAAGTAAATGAATATTCAATAAAGAATTTATTCTGATACAGCAAATCACAGGAGTGCTACTGCTCTCGATGAAGCAAAACTGCCAATTGGCAATTCAACAGTTGTGAGTAACATGAGAGAACAAGACCTCGAGCGAAGCACCTTCAAACATAAACATGTTTGAAGGTGCGCACGCCTAAGATCCACAAGTGGAATGTAGAACATGTGTGAACATAGAAGAAACACAATAAGCAGAATTAGCTCTTTACAGCATCTCCGTTCCCATAAAAATTAGAATAATTTTCTGAAAGAAAGAAAGCATTAAGACATATAAAAATCTTTAAACCTTACAGGAATTGAACAATTGCGCGATGATCTATGCGAATCTGAAACTGTGGAGGAGGAAGGAGTGTGGGAAGTGTTGGCAACCTGAAATGTGGAGATGGGTTGGTCTGAAACAGAAGAATTGTCAGATAAAGTATCTGAGGGAAAATGAGAACGGTCATCATCATTATCGGGAGAATGCTTGCAAGCTATAAAGATAGACCCTTTAGATATTTTGATGACTTGAGTTGGTAAGGAAAATATAGATTCACCTTTCTTGACCTTGATAGGACTTCTGATAAAAACCCAATCTCCAATTTGAAAATCCACAATACCAGAAGAATAAGCAGAATTAAAATGTTTCTGCTGAACATTCTGTTTAGTAAAAACATTTTTCTAAATAACAATTTTGTCTGACAAGCTAAACATGAATTATCATTTCTCTTTAAGACTTTAATCCAATTAGGACAAATGTCATTTGGTTCTCTTTTCTTGAGTAATCTGAACAGAGAGATACCTGTGGTGGAATGAGGGGTGACAAGATACGACCATATATTTTTCCTTAAAAATGGTTCAATGGGAAGATTACAAGCCAAGGCTGACTGTATTCCTCATTCAAAAATCTGTTCATTCTTTCAATTAGTCCATTTGACAAAGGGAAATACAAAGCAACCTTGAGATGCTTAATATCATGCGCATTAACCAACTCTTATAAGGATGAAGAGCAAAAATGTGAGCCATTTTTGGAGACAAAGGGCCAGATGTTGGTAGCCAAATACCGGTCGGTAATGGCCAAAATTTAATAATTTTGCCGTTACCGACCGGTATTTGGAAAATAAGATGTAGGAGTCAAAATACTACTGAATTGGTAAATATGAGTTGGTATTCTACCGATTCGGAATATTCCAAATCCTTATTTACCGAATTCCTAATTACCGAATCGGTAATTAAGAAATGGTAAAAAATGACTTTCGAGATGTAGGAAACCTAAAAAATACAGAATTTCATGAAATTCGGTATTTAAGAGTTGGTAAATACCATGGATTGAAAGCAGGTGGTAACCAGGTGCAGGCTATAAAATAAGGACCCAAAATGCAACAGTGCAACCAGAATGGTGGCATTCTACATCATAGCAAGGGGGCTACGGCTACAGGCAGCAGGAGAGAGGGTATGGAGAAGGGAGGAGCAAGTCTACAGGCAGAGGATAACGCTCTTCCAACTGACTGAGCCAGAGATACTGCAAAGGTACAGGCTATACCCCCAAACCATCCTGAACTTGATCAGGGACCTCCACCCACTCCTGTATCACCCAACACCAAGGGCGTACGCCATTCCACCCCATGTGCAGGTGCTGTGTAGCCTACACCTACTTGCCTCTGGGAGTTACCAGAGTGTGATTGCTGCAGTAGGTGGTGTGTCCCAGAGCTGCCTGTCCCGTTTATTCAGGAAGTTCCTTGAGGCCATGATGCAGAGAATGCATAATTATATTAGGTTCCCCGACACACCTGCAGAACTTGCGAAGACCAAAACAGATTTCTATCAACTGGCACACTTCCCTCACGTCATAGGCTGTATAGATGGCAACCACATCCCATTCTGCCCACCTGCAGCCACAGAACACATTTACAGGAACCGGAAGTCAACGCACTCAATCAATACGCAGGTGATATGCAACTCTGGCAACATCACAACAGACATTGTGGCCAAATTCCCAGGGAGTACCCATGACTCGTACATCTTCCAGAACAGTGGGATATACACACGCCTTGTTTCTGGCGATTTCGGGGATGGATACCTGTTAGGTAAATAACTGTGACACACCCTGATAGTCAATGCATATGGATCAATCATGAGTATGTAACTAATGGCATTCTCTTTTCCACCTAGGTGATAGTGCTTATGCTCTGTGGTCCTTTGTTCTCACCCCCTACATGAATCCATCTACCAGGAGTGAGAGGCGTAACAATGTGGCACTCAGAGCAACACGCAGTGTTGTAGAATGCACTTTTGGACTTCTAAAAAGAAGGTTCCGCTGCCTCCATAAGAGTGGAGGTGCACGGCAGTACACTCCAATCATCTGCTGCAAAATAATAGCGACCTGTGCCATGCTGCACAATCTTGCCACCAAGGAAGGCACAGAGGTGGAGATCACACATCATGAGGACATTGATGATGAAACAGAACAGGCAGAGCCCTATGCAGCAAGAGCAGCGCCAGCAACAGATGGGAGACTGAGACGGGCAGAGATCACACACAGCTATTTCTAAGTAAGTAAGGAGACACAGGCAGGCTTAGTATTTGAAGTACGTAGTTTAATAGTCACTACGGCACTTTACTGATACCATACCATGGTACTACAATGTCTGTATTCCTAACTGGGTGGCCACAGTTGACTTAACCGTGACCTGTCCTGTGGGTTGAGGGCATCGTCAATGTTTGCGCCCACGCACTACAGTGCGGGATGCACGAGGCTGGGTGTCAACGGTTGCAGTGGTGCCTGGGTCAGGAGCAGGAGTGCTAGAGCCACTCCTGCTGGTGGAGTCTTCTGTGTCCCCGACACCTGTGTCTCCAGTAGTGGCTGCCTGGTGTGTGAGCAAAACCTCCATGGCAGAGGTGACTCTCCCCATCCCCCTCGACAAATCCGTGCAGCAGTGCACAATGTCATCCTGCATGGCGACAGAGCGCCAGCATAGCAGGGAGGTTGCTGTGGCAAGCCGGGTCATGGCTTTGGTCTGTTGGCGCATGCACTGACGATCCCTGCGCCTCTCGGAGTGGTCACTATCTAGTTTTTCACAGAGGGCACTCATGCACTGTGTCATGTCCCTCATGCCCTTTGCCATGTAGTGCATGCTCTCTGTCATGGAGCCAATCCCCCTGTCAATGTTGGACATCCTCCTGTTTAATACGCGCACCTGTCTATGCACTGCTAAAATCCCCTTTGCCTGCAGGCGCTGGACTTTCACCATGGTGGCCTCAAGACCCAGAAGACCCCTTCTCCATCCTGGTCTTCGCCTCTCTCCCGTACCCTACGGCCTCAGACACCGGCACGCACAGCTCCAGATGAAGTCTGCTGCCCAGCGTTGCCAGCCAGAGGTGGATTTGTTAGTGTGAGAGCCTCCACATCTTCCTCATCTGACATCTCCAGGATCCTGAGAGGGGGCACATC
The DNA here is from genome assembly GCF_964261635.1 of Lissotriton helveticus. Taxonomy (NCBI): domain Eukaryota; kingdom Metazoa; phylum Chordata; class Amphibia; order Caudata; family Salamandridae; genus Lissotriton; species Lissotriton helveticus. The sequence goes on from NC_136059.1 coordinate 1,931,738,621, forward strand.
ATGCCTCCTTGGCCTTCCCAGCACAGATGACTCTGAGGTTGGTGTGGGGGAAAGTGCTGGTGGTTCCAAATGCTGTGACCCAAACAGCAGAGGTGACAGTGGCTGTGGTGTGGTGGGTTGCCCCGGTGTAGTGGCTGCCTGCGCTGGGGGTGTTTCTCCAGAACAGTGCTTGGACCTGATCTTTTGGGTGTTTTCTCCCTCATCTCCATTGCCGGTGCCCTCTCCTCCCTTTCCTGCGCTGTACTGTGCGATGACTCTCCTGTGGACAGATATGGACAATGGGTCAGTGGTGTTGTTCACCTGTGTGACTTTATTAAAGCACATTCCTATCACACAATTGCCTAGAACTCAACAGCTTATGGATGTAGTGTGTGGCATGCCATGCTGATTTCTATGTTGACTGCATTGATGTATGTTCCTATGACTGCGTCTCCCATGATGCATTGCCGGTAAAAACTAAAACCAGTTCTGGAGTGTGATGCAGACACCCACATCGGGGAAGGGGGTCAGGGAAAAGGGTGGGGATTCATTGCCGTGCATCTTACCTTGTTTTCTTGCAGCTCTGGCTGAGCTGTCAGCATCTCCGATCCCATGGATACTTTCTGGCTCCAGGGTGGATTCCACCAGCTGCTCCAGGTCTGTCAGTCTCGGTGCACGGCTCCTCCCTCCACCTGTGGCTCCGGCTTCTTTCCTCTGTGTTGCAATTTCTTTTTTGGGTAATGATCCGCAGATCATATCCCCTTTTTTTGAGGTCATCTATGTCCCTGTGTATGACCCCAATGGCATTGACCTTGGACTGGATCTCCAGCCAGGTATTCAGTTTTACAGACTCTGCAACATGCAGAAACTGCTTGCCAAAGAGCTGGGTGTGGTGTTTGACCACCTCCTCCACCAGCACCTGCAGTTCTGCTGGGCTGAATTTCATCTTCCTCTTACACTCAGCTCCATCCTTTTGGCCATCCTGGGACTCCATTATGCAGCTCAGCTATGCTCAGGGCAGCCTGCTCCTCTGTGTTTCTTCCAGCTCTCCAAACAGTTCAGTTGCTCTGCACCTGCATGGGTGTGGCCACATCCAGATACTGGGGAGGGGTAGTTGCATCTGATTGTTTGGTTCCTCTGTTGCTTTGTTGTGGGGTGTGGTGGGTGTTTCTGATTGGTTGACTGGCTCACATGGGTTCTTTTTGTTTTTCCTAATCTGTATTTACCAAATCGGTATTTACCGATTCAGTAAATACCGATTCGGTAAATACCGATTCGATAAACCCATTCATTCCTATGGGCCTGGAGGACCATAGGGTTGAATGTGAATTACCGAATCGGTATATACCAATTCGGAAAATACCGATTGAGAACTCCGAATCTGTAATTTTTACCGATTTATTTGCTACATCCCGTTTTCCGATTCTGAAATACCGATTCGGTATGATTCGGTATTTAAGAGTCGGTAAACTGGGATTACCTACATCTGGCCCTTGATGATTCATTTAACCTTATCAAAAAAGTAATTGTTGAAGGTCCCGCTTTGTTTTCCTTTACCCTTGGTGTACAATGTACAATTTCCGTTGATGCAAGTCAATTAGGTATAGGTGCAGTACTTTGCCAGTCGTTTGGTTCAAAAGAGCATACCATAGGATTTGCATCCAGGTCTCTCTCCAGTGCTGAGATGGATTACAGTACTATAGAGAGAGAGGCTCTTGCCTGTTTGTGGGCCATTGAAAAATTAAAAAGTTTTATATGGGGCTCTCATTTCATTTTGTGAAGGGATCACAAACCCTTATTGCATCTTCTCAATGACAATGGCACTGGCAAAACTTGCCCAAGATTGGTACGTATCCTGTCCAGATTACACAAATACAATTTCACAATTCGACATATTGCAGGTGGGTGCAATGTTAGAGCAGATTGTCTTTCTTGACTACCCCTAGAGGACAATCTTTCAGACCCAAATATTGATGAAATAGAATGCGATGTTGCTTTTGTTGATGACTCTTATATTTTATCCCTCACAATTTTTTTATCAGATTGGCTGCAAGCATATCATGATGATCATATTCAAAAATATGATAATTAATGGTTGGCCCAAAGAGCGTTCTCTTCCCTCCTCATTAAAGTCTTTTGCCCAAGTGTCAGATGATTTTTCAATTGTCAAAAATGTGATTATGCGTGGTGATCAATGTGTTCCTCCTACATCTCTTCGCAAGTTCTGAAGACCACACAAATTTTAAATTTTTTAAAAAAAAGATTGCGTACCGGTTGAACAACTTGTGAATAACTCTGAATGAATCTTGAATAATACTCGGTCATTCCTAAGAATGATTTAAGTGTGTCTTTGTCTTTGGGAGTTTGAACATTAGAGATGGCTTGAGTAAGTGAGAATTTTGGTTTGATACCAGATGAGGAAATGGAGTGTCCTAAATAGTCAACTTCTCTCTGAAAAAATTTACATTTCTCACTGCCTAATGTGATACCTGCCTCTTTGAAACGTGTGAGAACTTCTTTTAAAGTGTGGAAGTGTTCATTTTTGTTCTTAGAAAAATTCAAGACATCATCTTGATAAGCTCGAACAGACTTGATGTCTGCTAACAAGCAATCCCTACATTTTTGGAAAACGCTTGCCGCAGAGGCCAAACCAAAAGGTAATATCAAATATTTAAAATCTCCAAAGGGAGTAATGAAAGTGGTCAAATCAGTAGAGTGGGGAGAGAGGGGAATCTGATGGTATGCACTGCGAAGATCAAGAAGAGTGAAAAATGTTGAGCCAAGAATGCCTGTGAGTAAATCTTGTATCTTGGGCAGGGGGTGACAATCAATAAGTATGTTTTGATTCAAAGAGTGAAGATCTGCACATAGTCGGATACTAGAATCCTTTTTCCTTATGGGGCTAACCCATTGAGATGAATCTGTGGCTTCAATGATACCTTCTGAAACCATTTTGTCTAATAGTGTTTTAAGATCTTCTCTGACACTTAATAGTGTGGATCTGAGTTCATGTGTAATAGGTACTGCATGGGTTTGAGTTTTATTAAGTGCTCAAATCTTTTTATTTTTCCAATTTATGTACTAAAAACTTCAGCAAAATGAGAGATTAAGTCATTGATCATGAAGTCCAAATTCTCATAAATAGAAGAGATTTCAACATCATAGAGTTGGGCAGGATTCTCAGAACCGGGAACTAATTTTAAACCCATCTTTGCAAGATCTTGCCAACCAATGATGTTTTTACCCTTTATGGCAACATAAACTTTGGTATTAATACATTTACCAAGACAAGTAACATTGGCCCAAAAAAAACAAGCATATCTATATCTTTGTCTCCATATGCTTTGGGGACAATGTTTAATTCTAAAAGAGACACTGAAGAAGACCAATATTTCTCATAAATAACATCAGAGATAATAGTCAAAGGGGCACCAGAGTCTGCCATCATGTCAAGTAACTATCATTTATCAACACTTCACATGTGGAGTCTTTCGCACGGTCATGGTTACCCAAATCCTCACTGGAATCAATTGACAAAATAATCTTTTCAGTATTATTTTTAGGACTCAACTCTACTGTGTTAATGCTGAGACTTCATAAAGACGAATCTATAGAAGAAACATCCAGAGAAGTCACATTAACATCAGGATGTTGATGTTCCTGTGAAGATAATGAACTAACTTGAAAAAACCATTTGTTCCTGCAAACAGAACTAAAATGCCCCATCTTATTACAATTTGTGCATTTTTTACCAAGAGCAAAACACATAGGACTATTGTCAAGATGTGACTTAGATCCGCATCTATAACAAACCGTGAATGTTTTCCTATGTTAGGGTTTCGAAAACTTGTTTTTGATGCCCATAGCCTTAATAGTGGAGTCATTTTCTTTTAAATTGATGGACAAAGCATTTCCATTAGATATACATTTTGAAGAAATGATGCTCCTCTCAATGCTCTTTGTCATGCCTATAACTTCAGTTAAGGTAGGATGTCTACAACTGAGAATACGTACTTGAATTTGTTATGGAAACAACCATATACTAACTGATCCCTGATGGGACATGTCAAGAGAAGCTCCAAAATTACAATCCGCTGCTAAATTCCTTTGTGCTGAAATAAATTCTTCAACAGACTCATTTGGATCTTGTTTACACTTCATGAAATTAAAACGTTCTAGCATAACATTTGGTTGTTCCAAAAATTTCTTATTTAGTCTTTTCACAGCGTCAGTATAAACGTCCCATCCATCACCATTTCCAAGAGGAGGAATTGAGTTCGGTAAATTATCAAAGACTTGTCTACCAGCACTTTCTAAATGACTATATAATATAGCCAATTTACGTTTAAGTGAGTATGCTTCAGCATCAATAGCAATCAAGTAACTCTCAAAACGACAAAACCATATTTTCCAGTATTCATTTGATTTGCCCTTTACAGGTAGAAAGTGATTGAGATGTACAATTTGTTGATTTGATGCCATTGAAAAATACTGTAGGAACTTTTAATTATGTGACTTTCAATATACGTCATTTTGAAATATACTTTCAATTTTGAAGTAATTTGCCTTTAAAATGTCAAAGATTAGTGCTTTATGAAGAATAGAACTTTTAATTTTGAAATAATTTGTCTTTAAAATGTCAAAGTATAATGCTTCATGAAGAGTAGCTTCATCTTGTGCTTCAAATTAATACTTATTTGTGGAATTACATACCGTATGAAATGATGAAGATGCACAGTTGAAAACCTGATCGTGTGTTTAAACGATCGTTTTTGAAGAGAAATTGGCAATTAAAATGACGGCTCAACATTGCAACACGGTTACGTCACTTGTTACATGAAAGCATAACAAGATTTATTGGCATTTGCATTGTTGCTTCCTTCAAGATGGCGGCGCACATTGCGTGATGATGTCATCACGTTCGTATAGATGAAATCCGTCGATTGCTTCCTTCTCCGAAACTGACCAAAAACTTAAAAAATCCCCAAATATTGAAGCCAAGGTTGTATTCTGTTCCGGGAAGCGGGGAACTGCAAAGTGAAAGATCCGTGAGGAACTTGACTCAGTAGCAACAATTATCATGAAGAACTTACGATGCGAAGAGTCTTGGACAAGGGTGCTCGAAGACAAAATGAAGAGCAAATTCCCTCGAAATTCTGAAAAGCTGGTCCGCTCGTCGCCAGATGTAAAGGTGAGTATTGCCGGACTTGAATCAGGACAAGTAAATGAATATTCAATAAAGAATTTATTCCGATACAGCAAATCACGGGAGTGCTGCTGCTCTCGATGAAGCACACTGCCAAATGGCAATTCAACAGTTGTGAGTAACATGAGAGAGCAAGACCTCGAGCGATGCACCATCAAACATAAACATGTTTGAAGGTGCGCACGCCTAAGATCCACAAGTGGAATGTAGAACATATGTGAACAATGTAATAAAAATAGTAGAAACACATTAAGCAGAATTAGCTCTTTACAAGTGTGTACTTGCTCCTGGTAAGAGAAGTTTTATCCAAGCCAATCGAACAATTCCCTTCCCTACCTATTCCTTTCACTGCCACACCTTCCATTTGACCCTGATAAAGAAAAGAAAACATCCTCACTTCCTGTTTTTTTTTTCATTTCTGTATCGAAGTCCTCAAGCCGGCTTTTGAGATGACAGAAAAATGTTAACTTATGATTGTTCTATTTGTATGGTAAGAAATCTGATATAGCAGTTCCCCTCTATTTTCTTTGTATGAATATCTCCCATATGAAGAGGTCCCGCTTCAGTAGACCCATCGGGGAACGTTTGCATCTGATTGTATTCTGTTTTCCTTATGTGTGAGCACCTACTAAAGAGGTACACTGTAGCAGGAATGTGAGCTTCTTGCCCTGTTTATCCTTGGAGAGGGGCTGGCTGCTCTGTGTGATTAAGTTCAAACTCTGCCTGACTTCAAGATGGCAACATATTAACGAGAAGAGAACCCCAAATCTGTAATTTAAACATCCCTTGTCAGTAGGTGGAGGATGAAGAGGTAAAATGTACTACAACACCTCAGGATAAATCTGGCCTTTCTTGTTCAACCATCTAAGGAAGAAGATTTCTTTTTCTTTAGTATCAGAGGAAGAATCAGAATCATTAACTCTTAAGGGAGCCATAACAAAGGTGTTGGCTAATGAGTGGTGTTGGAAATGGCCCTTTTTGCTGGATTACCCCAAACATTTTGCTTTCTTCCTCTGTTCTTGACTTTGTTTTTTTCTGGTTTTATGACTCTGGGCACTTTTTCACTTCTGACCAGTGCTAAAATGCACGTGCTCGTGTCTAAAATGTATTTGCATTTAGTTTCTCCACGAATGGCCTATTTGATTTACTAATACAGTGCACTACATGTGCCCAGGGTCTGTAAATCCAGTGCTACTACTGAGCCTGCAATACGGATAGGGCCACCCACATGAGTATCCTTTCAAACCTGTCTTGGCCTGCCACTGCAGAGCCTATGTGTGTAGGTTTAAACTGCCATTTCAACCTTGCAATTTCAAATACTTGTCAGGCCCAAACCTTCCCTTTTATGACATAAAAGTCACTCCTAAGGTAGACCCTAGGTAGCCCTATGAGCAGGGTACAGTGTATTTAAAAAATAGGACAAGTATTCGGAGTTTAAGTGTCCAGGTAGTGAAAAACTGCTAAATCCGTTTTTCACTATAGCAAGGTCTGTCTCTCCCAAAGATTAGCGTTGCAGCTGCCTTTACAAGTGTAAATTCCAATTGGGAAAAGAAGGAGAAGAGTATGTTTGGTGTCCACTAATTCACAATTTAAAAACACATATTTTAGTGAAATTGGTTTTTAAACTGCAGGTCAGAAATGCCACTTTTAGAAAGTTGTCATTTTCTTAATTTAATCATTCTGTTGCTCTGCTTGTCCCTAGAACACCTGTCTGGGTTGGGTGACAGCTGGGCTTTGAGCCTTCCCTCTAGACAGTCAAACATAATGGGAGCTGAGGTTTGCCCTCCATATCCTGATGGCCCATCACCGGGCTAATGGGTCTTCCTGAGCTAGAGAGGGAGGAACTGAACCTTGTACCTGAATAGGTCTTTGCCTGTCCCCATACAATGAGCTGCATGCCCCCCTGTGGTGTGTCTGGAGCCATGCCAGGAAGGCCAGGGTTTTCTGCACCACAAAGACCTTTGTTTGTAGTCTCCCTACTTGAAAGGCTAAAATGGGAATAACTTCTGGACCTCTGACACAATAGGGACTACCACTTAGTTGCTTGCTTTGTTGCTCCTTGCCTGAAAGTGAAATGACTGGGATTTACTCTCTACATCCTGCATCTCTAAACATTCTCCAAGTGCTTGTTTGTGCTTGCCTCTTTTTCTTGAATTCTCAGGGATATCAAAGACTTCACCTGCATCTTGCTATCAGCAACTGGGCTCCTATGCTCTGAGTCCTGCTCTGCCAGGTGGAGCAAAATCCAGTCCTGGGCTCTTGGAAGTAAGTCTTTGGTGTTACAACCCAAGAAACCAAAGCATCGAAAACGAACCATAATTCGTAACCAGTGCATTCCCAGCGAAATTGACACATTGCGGCTTCCTGCACCAAAGCCATGGACACCACTCGCCAAGTGCACGACGCAATGAACTCGACTTACAAAGCAGCCCGCACTTTGCCAGCACAGTGGCGTCGAATCACCACTGCTGCATGAGTCTCAGACAATGCATCGCTGACGTCTGTGACTCCCTGTCCCTGATACCAACGTATTCCCAGCCTGCTGTGTCTTCTAACCGACGCATCGTCTTCAGCCCAGCAGTATGACATCGACCGCTCAGTACCAACTCACAGCTCTCTTGACTTCGACACATCCATGACTTTGCCTGTCTTCGGAACTAATACTTTGCTTGCAACAGCGACGCATCGCTTCCAGATTTCATTGCATCGTCTTAGAGCGTCAACGCATCCAAGGTACTGTCAGCGGGTCTGTGTGACTCCTGTATCTGGCCCATGCCCCATTGTGGTCAGACTGAGCTTTTTGGATTTGCCACGGTCAAACGTGATCAGATAGCCCCAGTTGGAGCAATTGACTTCTAAGCACTGAATTTTTAGTTAATCTTGGTCTTGTTTCACTCAGACAAACATTGGCTATTTTTCTAAACTGGTGTGGAGTACTTTTGTAATGTTTTCACTATGTTACTGTGTGTGTGCACACATATACTTTACACATTGCCTCTTTAAATTAACCTGACTGCTCTGTGCCAAGCTACCAGAGGGTGAGCACAGGTAAGCTCTAGTGTGTAGTACACTTACCCTGACTAGGATTTTGGTTCCTGCTTGGACAGAGCGCATACCTCTGACAACCAGAAACCCAATTTCTTACAAGTGGAGGAAAGTGGATTCAATTAAATTCAATGAGACTTTATTCGGTTGCTAGAGCAGCCATAAAAGTACATGATTACAATAAAAAACAAGCATTAATATCTTCTCCTTTTTTTTGAGTGCATAAGTACACTTTTTGTCATTTCCTAACTGGAAGATACAGTTTTCTATGGTTTGCAGAGGAGGTTCCTTAGGTGGTTCATGTAAATTCCCTGATGTCTTGATTGGCACTACACTGAACAAGACTTTTAAGAATCAGCATCAGCTGACCCTGTTATAAGTCAGTGGAAATGGCAGCGAAGAGTATTTACTGTGCCCCTATTTTAGAATTCAAACTTTTTCCCTTGCAAATCACAAAATTCAATATGCGTAAATGGATTTTCAAAGGTTTCTGAGCAGATTGCTCAGAATTCAGACTTTATAGCTGCTCTTTCCAAAATGGAACATCATGTCTGTTTTCATTGTATATATTGGTTAATTCACTTGTGGCAGCAGTGACAGCAACATGGTCATTTATTGCTGGCTGTCGACAAATCTGGAATAGGTCCTGGAAAGTTGATTCCTCTCAGAAAAACATTGCTTTTACATGATCTATGCTGTTTAGGACACAGCTGCAAAAGAGGTCTGTCAAGCCCAATAAGCTTTTGGGCCTCCATTCCAGTAAAAAGCTATGAGTCAGCCTTTCCATAGGAGGGTACATGACAGGGGAGTTCATCAATCAGAAATGTCCTAGTCCCAATATGTAGGAGTTGCCACTCTTATTGCACAACCCCTCACCCCAAAAAAGCTTGACTATGCTGCAGACCTTCATTAACTTCTATTTGAAGCAGGATGTTACTTTTTGGGAAAAAATTGAAGGTTTCAGCAACATTTGGTTCCTGGATGTGGTAATACATGATTATCAAATGTCTTTTCAAGAAGGTTTAGGCAATTGTTTTCTCCCAACTCCTCACTCAAAGGACCTGCAGAAACAACAAGTCTTATTAGAAGGGATCCAGAATTTTTTGCTCAAGGAAGCAATAATTCCAGTGCATTCCTCAAGTACAAGGAAGAGGTTTTATTCAATGCTGTTCTTGGAACAATCTGTATATTACAGGACAGTTCTTGGTGTAAAGGCAATGAGATGTTATATTCCACACATAACATTCAAGATGATGCCCCTGCAAGTAGTCCTACCATATATAAAGACTGTAGATTTCCTTCCATCTATGAACCTCCTAAATGCATAGCTGAATGTGCTGATACATCAAGCATCACAGAATTAGCTAAGGTTTTGTGTGCAAGACAAACATTCCAAGTCCTATTGGCCTGACCTCTTCCCCACGAGTCTTCGCCAAGGTATTGGAACTGTGAGTGGGTCACACTTTACAGGTCAGGACAGACAATCCGGTGGTTCTAGCACTCGTCAATCATCAGGGTAGGTCATTAATTCAGATCCTGTTGACCCTTGCTGAGATTGTATATGGGTGGAGACCAGTATCTTTTCTCTGTGCTCAGTGTATCTCCTGGGGAGGAAGAATGGACTAAGTATGGGCGGAAAATTCGTTCCGCTAGCGGAATATGCTAATTTTGGGCAATTTTGCGATCTGCGAATCACGCGAAATTGCAGAAAAATCGGCAATTCGCGAGTTGGTGGATTCTTTTTTCTTGTTCGCGCTTCAAAAATACAATCTCGCACGCGCAGCATTGGCTTACCATGATTCTGCGTTCGCTGATAGGTTTTCCTCCCTGTTCGCGTGTGCTGCGAGATTTTGGTAGCTGGCCGAGCGACGCCGCGATCGCCAACACGTCATTGTTACCCGAAACAGGAAATTGCGAACGCGAACACGTCGATGCGACCCGAAACAGGAAAAGGCATCGTGAGCAGGCTGGTTAAGTGGAAACAACATGTTCGCGACCGTTGCGACCGCATGCGCAAGTTGTCATTCCCGAACTGGTAAAAAAATCTTGCGAACTCGCAAAAAAAAATTTCGCAAGCCCGCGGAATTTGGCAGATTTTTGCGGATCGCGATTACAAATTCGCAAATTCCGTCCATGCTAAGAATGGACTGCTGGACCATCTAACAGTGACTTTGTTATTATGAAGAAGACTCCAATCTCATCGTTGTTGCCAAGTTATGTTATGGCAAAAGAGACTCCATGCAGGTAGGTTTGCAATCAAAGATTGTCTTTATTCAGGTATCAGACAATCTAGTCAATGAGCCACTGCTGTGTCTCGTCCAGATGCACTCCAACCTCCATCCAATGGAATGCCCCTTACACCAGACCCAGCAGTGAAACCCTAATATAACATTCCACCTACCTATCACTATCCAACATTCTAAGAGTGAGCTGCTTGCACATCCACAAGGCATACCATACCAGATTTGCTTGCCTCCAAGAGAATGCCCTTCTACCTCAAATTTGAATGAGGTCACCTTGTCAAGTGCTTTTTCTGTCTTTTATGTGGCCCAAACTAATTCTCAATTTTTTCCCTCCCAGTCCTTGAACTCTGAGGGCATTAAATAAGGTTCAAGATGACCAGGCAGAAGTTCTTCTAGTACTCCCTTACTGTAACCGCATGCATCTTTCCCGCTTCTCTTCCAACTGACAGTGCAGGCACACTGGATCTTGCCATTGGTATCTTACACTCTGAGGGGTTCTTCTCTACTGCCAGCTTCTCTAGGTTGTCTCCATTGTGGGTATGGCAGTTGAAAAGGGTAAATCTCCAGGTAATCGGTTTTCTTCTGAATGCACAGCATTTATTCAGCAATCCAGATGTCCATTGACATTAAAATCCTATTCCCAATGCCGAGAAAGCTTTGAGAATTGGTGCGGGTACGACTTCTGCAGATCCTTTGTCTGTGCTGGATTTTTTTAGACATGGCTTTCTACTAGTGCTTACAATTTCCACTCTGCAGTCTCAGTAGGCAACCATTGGAGATTTTAGGAGTTCATAGATGTAACCTATCATTCCCTTGTGGTAAGCGTTTAGTAATCTTTTTTCTAAAGAGAACACTAATCCATTGCCTCGTTACTCCCTGGGAACCTTCCCCTGTTTCTACAGGAATTTCAGAGGGCTCTTTTGGAGCTGTTGATTTCTGATATTCTGTAGATCTTGAATTTGTTGTAAAAAAAAAAATGTTTTTAGTGGTGGTACATTTGAGAAGAAAAATCAGTAAATTGGGAACATGCTTGAGGGCCTTGCAGATGTATCTGACTAGGAGAGAAACATTTAGAAAGGTTGACTTTTTGTTCATTATGTTTGCTGCTTCAGGTCAAGGGCTATGTCCTTCACTCGCGACTCTGAGTAGATGGTAGAAACAAGCCATTGTGATGGTTTATAAGAAGCAGGAGTACTCTCTGTCAGCTCATGTTCATGGACAGTTGAGTTTGAGCGGTCACTACTTCCTGGAAAACGTTGAAGCTAGCTCAAATGTCTTACATTTGCAATATCACCTCATGGTCTATTCCCATACCCTTAGGCGACACTACAGATTGCAGCTGGGGTGAGTATCTCATCTTCTTCTGGTTCTTCTGTTCCTGATGTGGTTTTGAGACAGTAATGCCATGAAAAATCAATTTATAAAGCACACTAAACCAAAAGGTATCAAAGCACTGAGCCAAAAATGTAGCAAACTCAACAAATCCTGAGAAGCTACAAGCAGGAAAAAAAACCTGCTTTCAACTGTTTCCGAAACAAGGAGACTGTTTCCACCTCCGAGACAGGCACAGGCAGTAAGTTAGCTGCAGCAACTGAGAGGGAGAAACCTCCCCATCTGGCTTAACGATAACTAGAAATAGTCCGCTATCTGCCAAAGGATAGTCTGAGAAGTATGCATGGCTGGAACCATTTGAAGAGAGAGTTTAGATGCCTAGCACATTTATAGCCGAGCAAAAGAGCTTTATGGTAACCTTTTCTGAGAGAGCACGATTAGCCACCATCTCTATTGCTGTCTAAGGCTCTTAAGTTCTTCCGTGAACCAAGGCCCTAGCTTTACTTCAGGTACAAAGTTTAACTTTCAATGGTGCCACCATATCTTTTCTCTTGCTCTCTTCTATCTTTATTTCCTCTCCTATCTTTCTCCTTCCTCTGGCACATGTATCGTGTTATGTACGATACTCAATTTTACTCAATTTTACTCACTTTGTTTGCTCTCTGATTTCTGATCAAGATATGCATATATTATATATATATGCCATATCTAAAGCAGCCCTGATCCACCCATGAAAACCTACCGCTGTATGGCCGTAATATCCGTCATTACTGGTTGCAGGGATGTTAAGAGCTTTAACCAGGCCTGTTGGGAAAATTGTACTGAGACTCCTGGAGAGTACAGATTTAGATCGATAAGAACCCGCATTTAGAGCTAACTGGGGGGTGGGGGGGGGGGGGGGTTGGACATTGAAAATAACTGGAATGGAGAATTAAATGGATTGAATACACTTCAAACTAGAGCATTTTTGTGGCTGAAGTTTCCATGTATGGTTGAGTCAAACCCAAAAACGTTGGCTTGGGTATCAGCTCTCTCTGTAAGGACTTGGATGAGAAGATATTGGCCTGGTTACTGAACGGTACTCTGCATTACTCTGAGTCCTGGTCTTCCTTGTCACAGTCTAGGTTTCCCACCCTGCCCCACCCATCCCATTTGTATGGAGGTGATTTATTCAGGTAAAATGACTATGTGGAGCTTTGACACCACAGGAAGTGTAGATGTTTTGCTTCCTTTTTCAAAGTATGATGGAAGGTGTGACAGGAGAGGAGAAGGAAGCCATGTGGGTGGGATGAATCGTTTTGATTAGCCGGAGGGAATGTTCACTTTGCAAGGACTGTGGTGAAGACGAGCAGGACTCAGATTAATGAAGGTAACTGGTAAATAACTGGGCCATCCTTTTTGCCCAATAGACAAGCTACTCACGAAATTCACGTTTTCTTTTTTTCATGTCTGAAGGTTACATTTTATAGACGGAGAGGTGAATGAAGTGTCATCTAAAGTGCTATACCTTTACCCATTCAGGTTTTAATACCAGCACCGTTGCTTGCTGTGACTTGTGTTTTAGGATTTTTTATTATTACAGTGGGTCTACAAATCCCAGACTCCGAAGTGCTGTTGTATAGACTGTCAAGACTGGTTAATCTTGTCAAACAAAACATGAATCTTATTTTTATCTCGAAACAGAAAACAGAATAAGGAATAAAATACCTAAGTGTGCATTACATAGGATACTGCAAGTCACCTGGGACTACAGAGACCTTGTAAAGGTACTTAGTTTGTGACCTTGCAACTCTAGTTGCTCACGGTACTACCTTCTTGATGATTTGCAATATCCCTATAACATACACTTAGAGATAATGTATCCAATATCTAGTAAATTGGAGATTGTTTAACCAGAATACATCCTATTTTTATTTTCTTATTACAGGAGCGTTCTGACACTTGAACGAGTATGTAAAATGAGAATGATGCACCGAGTCACTTGCATTAATGTGTTATAAGTGACTGACGGCGTCGCCGGGCTCTGCTCCTAGGCAGCAGCGCCTGAACAGTGTTTTTCTTATCAGAAATCGCAATGAAGCTCGGTGTACGTCAGTCCAAGCACTGCCTCTGCATCGGCACCAGTTTCCAAATACACTGATATTATTTCCAGGAACATAAACAGTGCTCGGGCTTCCACGCACAACTGTCACTCAAAATCCTGAGCTGCATGCAGCCTGCCTGGGGAACGTAATTGCAAACATCCTCTATTGAGGGTGATCGTCAATGGGAGGAGAGAGGGTGGAGGCCGGCGGCAGAAACAGATAACATAGTGGAAGATAAAAAGTAGTCTCCCACAGAAGAAGCAAACTAGTGCCAGAGCTAAACCTAGGTTCCGTTAATTGCTTTGTAGAACTTCTTTTCCCAAGTGTTATATAGCGCGAACTGGGCCCGAAGGTATTAGAGGCTTTAAATGAGCATCAGTTCCCTTACACAAGGACACATCCGAGACTCCAACCTGGTTCCCCAGCTCCAAAGTTGCCAGCTCTGGCCGTTAGGACACATCCTCTCCCCTTTCAGTGCACTAATTATAATTGTTACACGCATGGAGAAAGCGTGGGCTGAAAGGTTGCTTTACAAAAAGGACATGCAGTGCCATTGCTGATCCCCTCCTACCAACTTTCTGTCGCACAATGTGCAAGGTTTGAAAAAAAAAATATTGTTGCAGCATACATTGGGATGTGGAGCAGGCAGGTGAAAAAATCCGATAAAAGATCTAACAACAGAAACATGAAGGTATGGGATGATGGCGCAGTCCAAACCACCCTCCAAACAAGCACACAGCCGCCTTTTTCTTCACTAAGGTTGATGATATTTATCAAGCCTTCACTGTCAAATCATCTTCGATGAGAGTCACCTCCTCCACTGCACCTCCGGCTAACATTCTTTCCAGCTTTCAAGCTATCACAAGTGACCACACAAGAACAATCGTGTCAACAATTAAATCAGGATCTACATTGGACCCCTGCCCTTTCTCAGTCCTCCCGCCTGTAATGGAGTCCATTATCCCAGTAATTACACAAGTCTGCAATTCCATTCTGCTTTCAGGGATATACCCGGACTCGTTAAAAAACACCTTACTAAAACCCCTATTAAAAATAAACCCTCCCTTGATAAAAACGAACTGAAAAATTACAGGCCCATTGCGAGTCTCCCGTTCGTAGCTAAAGTAATTGAAAAGGCTATGAACTCCCAGTTATCAGAATACATTGAAAAACATCACCTCCTGGACGATACTCAATTCGGTTTTCGGAAGTACCACGGGACCGAAACAGCCTTGATCAAGGCTGCTGATGACGTCAGGGCAATCAGGGATCAAGGTGGGACAGCGATCCTGGTTATGCTGGATCTATCCGCAGCCTTCGACACGGTCGACCATACCATCTTAGTCGACCGTGTCGGAAAGCTCGGCATCTGTCATTCCGCTAGAGACCTGCTTGCATCTTTTCTGGCTAGAAGAACGCAAGCGGTCACTTTAGGACCTTTCCAATCGGCGCAACTTTCGTCACCATGTGGAGTTCCCCAAGGCTCATCCTTAGTCCGACACTATTTAACATCTACGTGTCGGACCTTGCTAGTGTCATCAAAGCACACGGGATGAGTCTGACCTCCTATGCTGACGATACACAGTTGGTATTAGCCATCAAAGGCGATGGAGACCTAGTGGCAAAGAAATTTAAAAATGGAATGCTAGACATAGGAGAATGGATGGCTACCAACTGTTTAAAATTGAACTCAGAAAAAACTGAGGTGGTGAATTTTGGACCCCTTCTCCCAGCCTGGCCATCCTGTTGGTGGCCAGAAGCCTTCGGCACTCCCCCGAGCCCGACAACCAAAGTCAGGAATTTAGGAGTCATTTTCGACGAAGGACTTAATTTTATGGATCATGCAAATAAAACAGTAACCACAGCCCATTACAAACTGAAAATGATTAGAAAAATTAACCCTTTTCTCCCGGAGACAGCCATCAAAACATTGGTCAGTTCCTTAGTCCTGTCAACTCTGGACTACTGTAATGGTTTATTTCTCAATGCACAGTCCAGAGTCATAAGGAAACTACAATCCATACAACATGCGGCAGCACGCCTGCTCTCTGGGAAGACCAAATACGAGCCCATATCAAAAATCATAAAGGAATACCATTGGATGACGATCCGGAACAGAATACATTTTAAGTCCTTATGTATAGTTTACAAGGCACTCAATAATCAAGGACCACATTTTCTGAAAGACCAACTTCAATTCTACAAACCCAGTAGATTGCTTCGTTCTGCCACCCTTAACCAGCTAGTCATTCTACGCTCCAAAACAGTGTCTTGGGGCGATCGCCGCTTTTTAGTAGCAGCTCCTAAACTGTGGAATACCCTCCCCCAAAATATCAGATCGAGTCCTTCCCTTCTTCATTTCCGTAAACTTTTAAAGACCTGGCTGTTTGACCAATAATTCCTCACTACCTTCTCTAGGTCTCCGCTGCAAGTAAGTGCATTCTCAGCGCCGAGACGCCTGCGGGTATTTGTCGCGCTTTAGAAATGTCAAAAAATAAATAAATAAATAAACAACAAGTAGTTTCTATCCCATAATGATCAAAAGATGATAACTGTTCGATGTACAGGGTAGATCACAGTATTTTGAACTGAGCACATTGTTATTGTAAAACATAATTTGTATGGCGTCCAATCTGCAATTAGGAAGGAGTTGTTGCGCCTTTCTAGTAGTCCAAGCATCACTTTCCAAATGACTGTTGCAGAACGAAGTGTGATTCAGTTTTGAGAAGGTGAGCGGACAGTATAGTGGTGTTGTCAGTTTTAATGATTAGTGATTTCTTCTAAGTCTGGAAGGCTGTAAACAATTGGTTGTGCATTTTCTCTGGCTTTACTTTAACTAATTAATGGGAAATATATATGTGCTATGTAGCCAACAGTGAAAAAATGTTTTACTAGTCAGTTAACTGCAGCATTTTCAGGCTGCGAAAGGTAAGTTTGGAGTTCTGTGTTAATGTGTGCTATTGTAATTTGATGTGCAACATGGAGGGTTTGGGGGGCAGCCGACCATCCCGAGGTCTGCCCCCCCGGCAGATTGGGAGGGGGTGGGGGCTAGATGGCGGCAGCCATTTTGTAGGTTTGGACTGCCTGGGGAGTAGCCCAAAGGCAGCCCAATTTTGAATGCCAGCCCAAAGGCAGTTTAGGGTCCCCAGCGCTTGCCCAGCCACCATTTTAGGTTCTGGTGACCTGGTGGCTGGGAGCGCAGTAGTTAGGCTTTTTTGTCCCCGCCCACCCTCCCTGGGCTTCAGGGGTTTTTGGGTAGGTCGTTAGGGTAGGTTTTTGTTTTTGGCCCGGTTTTGGAACAGGTGCATAGGGGTCATATTTTGTGATTTTGTCGCTTGGAGCAGGTGCTGGCGGAGTTGTTTTGGAAGTTGGCCAAGTTTGGTTGGAGTTTGGTAGTTTAGCATTAAGTTTGGGGAGTTGGTGAACAGGAACGGGGAAAGGTTAAGCAGGTTGGATGTTTTACATTGGAGTTCGTTAGTTACGGTTGGAGGAAGACAGATAGGATGTTAGGGTTTGGGTGGTTAGGAAGTTCAAAGGTTATGGGATAAGATTGTGTATTATTTTGTATTATTTAATGTATTTCAATTTGTTGTATTGTATGTTGCAGGGTGTTTTTTTTATCATGTGGGGATCGTAGGGGTGGGGGAGGAAAGGCAAGGGGTGAGGTAACTCGATGTTTAGAGAGATTTTAGTTTTGTAAGGCAAAGTGCCAGTTTTACTAAAATTGTGATGTGCACCTGTTTCAATAAAGCAGCCTTTTACACACACAGATTGGTTGTCAGACTGGCTTGCCCCCTACTCCCTACCTAGTATTGGCAGGCACCCAGACAACTACTTTTAGGCTTCGTTATCTGTGCTGTGTTGGAATGGGTACGGTGTTCTAGCACATATATTATAATGTCATGTATTTGATCGTTTTATTCTTGTTTGCTCCTTTTCTGCTGCCTTCCCTTTGCTCCCTGTACATATCCTTTTCACGTAGCATGTGCCTGGGATTTTCAGACACTATGCGAGCACTAGAAACAGGAGGCAGGATATCTTGGAAATTATGCTCAAACCAACATAGGTGATGCTGTATTTTAATATCTAATTATATGGCACATGTTTGTGGGGTTGGGTCATCCATTCATGGTGACAGCTGTGCAAACATTTGTATGACGACTTTGAGAACTAATCTGAAGTGAAACCACAATCAGAAAACATTTTCACTGGGAGAGAGGTCTAATGACCTGCCATTTTCTTAACTTCCTACTATATTTTTTATTTGGTAAAGTCTTTCTTTTCAATGGTGTCCACTCAACAGACAACGTAGAGATAAGCCCAACACCATCTCATCACACTGTTAAACTTATCTTTATTTTCTTTAAAAATAATTTCATAATTTAACACACAGCAAATGAGGGTGTCACTTGCTGCAGCGCATGAACTGCATTTTAAGCTTTTGTTGACTTGAGCGCCAATGTGGGTTTTTATTGCAAATGGTCCCTTTTCACGAGAACGTTTACTGAAAAATACCTGAGAATAAAACTTGTATTCGATCGAGCCTGGAATGGTTTCACTGAACATTGTGTCTGGCTTTTTGCGAGGTCATGTACTGGTACCTTTCAACTCAAACGGAGCATTAACACCGCAGACGGGAAGGAATTATTACTATGCACTATCCTTTTAGGCCAGTTCAACTCAACATCTACACATGCACACGGCACACTATGACAGACATATATCACACCGACCTGCACGTATGCAGAAAGAGCACTACATACTCACAGGGACCAACAGATATAAAATATTGCAGTTGGGTGATGACACCAGCGGTTGGTGGTGAAGGATAGGGGCCGCCTGAAGAGCGAAAGGGGCTCCCTGCAGATGTATGAGTGTACGCTGGTAACTAAATAAAAAGTATTCAATGCATGCGCACGCAGGCATGGGAGAGCTTGTACTGGTGTCAGCCGGAGAAGGGCTGGGAGAGTGCAAGAAAAAAAAATATGGTGATGGGAGAGTGCAAGAAAAAAAAAATGGTGATTCGGTGCAGGAAGAAGACGGGCCCCCACAGTAGGAAAAAAAAACAAAAGAGCAAACAGCAGTCTCGAATTAAAAATGCAGATAAGAGTGGGTGGAAGTCAGGAGCAGGGCTCAATTCGGGGTACCACGAGGGTCGACGGCATCCCCCCACTTATTTTACCGGGTGGACGTCGTCCCCCTGCCAAACAGCTGGACTTCACTCTTTGGCCTCTCTGGGACGAGATCGGAGCTCACAGCACGCCGCTCACGTGCTGACTTCTCAAATGCAATCGCATCTAAGGGGTGAGCGAGGGGAGGCAATGAGCCCGATAGTGAGAGACACCCTTTTTGACATCACTTCCTGTCATGATGTCACTTCTGGTGACAGCGTACCCCCCACTTCTTTTTTTTTGGATTTGTGCCCTGGTCGGGAGTGCAGATAGCGTGCGCACAAAAAAAGCTAAATAAAAAAAGCAAGGGTAAAAGGTTCACTGCAGGTGTTGGTTTTGAAAACCAAAAGTAATACAAGATTAACAACCAGTCCAGCGGGTGCATTTTATTTTATTTTATTTTATTTTATGTAATGCATTTTTATAAAGCGCGGACTTTACCCGAAGGTGTCAGAGCACTGTACAATAGAACCAGTTATGTTACATGAGAGAACTGTTACAGTAATGGAACAAAACAAAAGTAGCAGGCCATTGAATCAAAATGACGCAGGCAAAAGGAAAACAATCTCAAACACAGCAAGCACAGAATGAAGAACAAAAATATGAATATATATGACAAATTTACAATGACTAAAGAGCTTCCTGGCGAAAAATAGCAGGCCATAGAATCAAAACAATGTAGGCAAAAGGAACACAATATCAAACGCAGCAAGCACAGAATGTACAAACAAAAATATAAATATATATGACAAATTTACAATGACTTACGAACTTCCTGGTGGGGTCTGAGAAGGAGGGAACTAGTTCTGAAAGTGTCTTTGGAATAGAAGAGATTTAAGGTCCACTTTGAAGATCTGGATGGAGGTGATGGCACGGAGCGAAGGAGGAAGCGAGTACCAGATTCTCACCGCATTACCTGAGAACGATTGTACCATAAATTTTTCCCTTTTGAAGGAGGGGGCTCAAGAAGCAACTTTTCTGCATTCGAGAAGGTCTTGAGCCTCCAGACAATTTCAGTTTATTCGCCAGATAGCGAGGGGAAGAAGAGTGCAAAGCTTTGTGGGTGATGCACGCCGTTTTGTAGATAGCTCTAGCCTCGATGAGAAGCCATCGGAGAAAAGACAGGATAGGAGTGATGTGGTCACTTCGTTTGGACCCTGAAATGAAGCGAGCTGCTGAATGGAGGACAGATTTGAGGGGGGAGAGGTGAGATTTGGGAAGGCCAGTCAGAAGAGAATTACAATAATCCAGTCTAGATAGAACTAGCCATTGGACCAAGGTTTTTAGGTCATTCTCCGGGAAGAACCGACAAATCCCCCATAGAAGGCGCAGCTGATAACGTGCTCAATTTGTAATGGAATTGATGTGTGCGGTTAGGTTGAGTCTTTTGTCAAGTATAAACCCTAAGGATTTAGCACAGTCCACAATGATGGGTTTACTGTGGAGTAAATTCAACTGATCCATCAAGGATTGAACAGGAGGCGGGGAGAGAGAGCTAGATAAGAGGAGGAATTACGTTTTGGAGGGATTGAGAACGAGTTCGTGAACTAACATCCAGTTGTGAATAGAGTTGAGAGTAGAGTTGAGTAGTGAGAGATCATGAGGGGAAGACACATTGAGGTAGATTTGGGTGTCATCTGCATAGAGATGATGGTAGAGGATTCCAGATTTGCTTAAGAGGTTCCCTAATGGTTCCAGATAGAGATTAAACAGAGTGGGAGCAAGGATAGAACCTTGAGGGACGCCTTGACCAACCACCAGTGGAGGCGAGAGACTGTTTGCAATATTGATCATTTGGGATCTGTCTGAGAAGAAAGAGGCAAACCATTTGAGTACTGTGCCTTCCACGCCCATTCTCTGTTGAAGAATGTTAAGGAGGGTGTTGTGATTAACAGTGTCAAAAGCTGCAAAGAGGTCAAGAAGAATCAGAAGGCACGATTCCCCCAAATCGAGAATATGCAGGGGGCTGTTTCAGTGCTGCAATTTTGATTAAAGCCCGACATGTCAAGGAGATTATTGTCCATAATGTGTTGGGAAAGTTGTTTTGCAATGCAATTTTCTATGATCTTTGAAAGAAAAGGGAGATTGGTGATGGGGCGGATGTTATTGAGGTAATTTGCAGCTGTGGAGGTTTTTTTTAGAAGGGGGGTAACCTGTCCTGTTTTGAGGACAACTGGGAGGGATCCTTGACTGAGGAAGAGATTGACTAGCCTGGTCCAATAGGATAGAGTGTTAGTATAGAAATCAATGGCGATGCCACTGGATATGGGGTCGGAAGAATGGTTGGAGGGTTTGGTTTCGTGTATGCATTTGAGGAGATCATCGTCCGAGATAACAGCAAAGTTCGGCAAAGTTCTGCCAAGAGACTAAGGGTAGAGACGAGTAAGCCGGTGGCAGTGGCTGACTCTATCCGCTTGTGTGCTGTGTGATGCAAGTATTGCACTGTGGGCGCTGAGTCAGAGCGTTTTATGGCAATAGCGATCGTCCTGCTATTTTTAAAAAACATAGTGTAATTTGTATATTTGTTTTTAAAACTGCGTGCACTTTACTTCTGGGCTGATTCAATAGCTCGGGGGGTCACTCACTTACTGTACTCCCGCCCTGGTCCGCCGCATCCATTCTGGGCGTTTGATGCGGAGGGTGAGGAGGAGCCCTGCACTTCCGGGCTCATTGTTGTCAGGTCAGCGCTCTAGCTGCGCTGTACATGATCCTGATAAAAAGTGGGGAGGAACGCAGTCGCGCGGTGGAGACGTTTAAGCCGGTGGCAGTGGCTGACTCTATCCACTTGTGTGCTGTGTGATGCAAGTATTGCACTGTGGGCGCTGAGTCAGAGCGTTTTAAGGCAATAGCGATCGTCCTGCTATTTTTAAAAAATATTGTGTAATTTGTATATTTGTTTTTAAAACTGCGTGCACTTTACTTCTGGGCTGATTCAATAGCTCGGGGGATCACTCACTTACTGTACTCCCGCCCCGGTCCGCCGCGTCCATTCTGGGCGTTTGATGCGGAGGGTGAGGAGGAGCCCAGCACTTCCGGGCTCATTGTTGTCAGGTCAGCGCTCTAGCTGCGCTGTACATGATCCTGATAAAAAGTGGGGAGGAACGCAGTCGCGCGGTGGAGACGAGTAAGCCGGTGGCAGTGGCTGACTCTATCCGCTTGTGTGCTGTGTGATGCAAGTTTTGCACTGTGGGCGCTGAGTCAGAGCGTTTTAAGGCAATAGCAATCGTCCTGCTATTTTTAAAAAACATAGTGTAATTTGTATATTTGTTTTCAAAACTGTGTGCACTTTACTTCTGGGCTGATTCAATAGCTCGGGGGGTCACTCACTTACTGTACTCCCGCCCCGGTCCGCCGCGTCCATTCTGGGCGTTTGATGCGGAGAGTGAGGAGGAGCCCAGCACTTCCGGGCTCATTGTTGTCAGGTCAGTGCTCTAGCTGCCCCTCCCCTCTCCCCTACATATGTGTATGGGACAGCGGCCGCGCAGCGGACGCGTGCAGCGGGCGCGACGGAGGCGCGCCGAAGTTGCGCCAAAGTTAAGCCCGTCTGCGCCCGTCCGCTGCCGGACGGGGCCCGGGGCCATGACCCCTGTGCGAGCTAGGCCAACCCACATACAATATGGGAGACAAGAACTGTTAGATCTATGGCCATCTAAGGCGGGACCTTGCTGGCACTCAATGGAGGCACTAACACTCCGAAACTGCGCACTGTGCTCCTTTAAAAACCAGAGAGAACCGGAAAATGGGACAGACAGTGGGTGGATTCAAGGAGGCTTGCTGAATCGTAAATCATTAAGCAAGCACAGTAATCAGATTTGGGATCTCCTTCTGGATGAGAAGATGGATGTTCTCTTCCTAACGGAGACCTGGCTAGGGGAACACTCCGATCCTGACATAATAGAAGCTATCCCGTCATGTTACTCACTGGCCAGATTAGACAGGAGCGATGGAAGGGGTGGAGGGATTGCCATTGCTATTAAGGCTCTGCTTGATTGCACTTTAGTTCCCCTACAAATAGATAGCTGTGAGGCCCGACAATTCACGTTAAAACTTGGACCTCAACACTCTGTGTCAGGGATCCTCGTTTATAGACCCCCAGGAAGGCTTAAAGATTTTAAGACTAGTCTAGTGGAGGCTGTCGCTCACTTAGCCATAAGAAAGAGTAGACTCCTGGTGTTAGGAGACCTTAATATTCATCTCGAAGATGAACTAGCTAAAGAGGCTATAGACATAAGGAAAGAATTGCAGGCCTTGCAATTAGAATTAAAAAACTTTACCCCGACCCATAAGCATGGACACTTACTAGATCCTGTATTTGGAAGCTGGGACGGAGTGAGGGTGGATACTCCCTTACCTGTACCTTAGTCAGATCATTTTTTAATCCCTCTTAAATTATACACTCCAGCTACGGATACTCATAGGGGGGATAACAAGAGCTATCCACAACGCAAATGGAAAGACTTCTCACAAGACACTTTCAATAAATTATTACAGAAAGGTCCTCCGGGAGGCGCTGACTGTGAAAGCGCAAATAGCAAACTAGAGAGGCGTATTTTAAATGCCCTAGATACAACGGCCCGAAATGCTTATCCAAGGTAGGGAGCAGAGGAAAAAAGTCAGCTCCTTGGTTTACTCCCGAGCTGCAGGCTGCTAAATCGGAATGTAAAAGACTTGAGCGTAGATGGTGGGTGGATTTCTGCCCTCAAAGGAAGTTAACTTATAAGGTAGCTCAGAGAAATTATCAAATTATGTTGCGAGGAACTAAGGCCAGGCACTATAAAAATCGTATCGGGGAGGCAGAAAACTCCTCGAGAAAACTTTTTAAAATCTTTAAGGAGATATCAGTAGTAGCAAACGATAATACCCCAGACAATGACTCGATAGAAGAGTGTAACAGAGTAGCTGACTATTTTGCAGGGAAGGTCAGTGATATTTATGCGACCTTCTCTGAGGAGATTGCGGGGGCAAGTAATGTGGAGTACTGTCTGAAGGCTTTTTCGGTTCCCCCTCCAGAGACACTTAGCAGCATCTGTCAGGGTATTAAATCTGGCTCCCCTCGGGACCCAGCACCACCTAGGGTGTTGGGAGAGAGCCTCACGGAGCTGGAACCTTACTTCAGGCATGTACTTCAAGTCTCATTTGCCTCCGAAACACTCCCTGAAGATTGGAAAAAAGCTGTAGTTCTTCCAATAAAAAAGAAACCCAATATAAGCCATGAAGTACTTGAAAACTTAAGACCGATTTCCTTACTACCATACCTAGCCAAAGTGGCAATATTCAACTGATGGCACACTTAGAGAAGAACAACCTCCTACACTCCTCTCAATCAGGTTTCTGATCGGGCTTCTCCACGGAGACGGCCCTTTTGAGAGCGACAGAGTTCTTGCGTCAAGGGGCGGATGCTGGACAGACCATGGCATTGGTGATGCTGGACCTCAGTGCGGCGTTTGACACTGTAGCTCATTCCATCTTGCTGCAGTGTCTAAACAAAGCAGGTGTCACTGAGTCCTCACTGGGATGGCTGAAATCATTCCTTACTGGCCGGAGCTTTCAGGTCCAACGAGGCTTCATTAAATCTTCAGCGATAGCTTTAGAACAAGGGGTGCCTCAGGGCTCTGCCCTGAGCCCAACGTCCAACTTTGTTTAATCTATATATGGTCCCCCTTGCAGAAGTGGTGCAAGCGTATGGAGTGGAGTTAGTCTCCTACACCGACGACACCCAACTGCTGATCTCTTTGTCCCAAGCACCATCTACGGCGGCATCTAATTTCAAGGCCTGTATGCAGGCTTTGGCAGAATGGATGAACTCGCACTGTCTGAAGCTTAACGGCTCCAAGACGGAGGTAATGGTGATTGGTGGGAGCAATCTGAGTTGGACGGCGGATTGGTGGCCATCATGCCTGGGTCCAACGCCCATCCCTGTAAGGAAGCTAAGAACTTAGGGATATGGGTTGATCCCACGCTATCTTATGAAGGCCACATTCGCTTCCTAGTGGGAAAGTGTTTTGGGGTATTAAAAACCCTCAACCACACCTTAGACTTACTCCCGCTGGAGGCCACACGCACCATGACTCAAGCATTGGTGACATCCCGTATGGACTACGGAAATGTCCTGTTCTTAGGCACCACAGGAAAAAGTATGGAACGTCTGCAAGTCCTTCAAAATACGGCCGCCAGGCTGGTCCTGAGACTCCCAAAAAGAGCAGCCTCCAAACCTGCTCTCGCAGCTTTACACTGGCTGCCGGTCAGGAAAAGAGTTATGTATAAAGCGCTCCTAATATGCCACAGAATCATATGGCATAAAGCTCCATCCTATCTCCAAGACCTGGTACACATATATGAGCCTAGCAGAGCCCTACGTTCAGAAGGAACGGGCCAACTGAAGATTCCCCGCGTAAAAAGAGCCAAACTGGGAGGCCGCTCATTTAGAGTCCTAGCGGCCCGCAACTGGAATAGGCTCCCGGTTGGCCTCAGACTGGAAGGTTCTGATGTCAAGTTCAGAAGTCTCTTAAAAACCCACCTGTACAATCTATAAAACACTGATGGGCGGTGGAGGCTACCACGGCTGTTGTACGAAACTTATCTCCACAGCGCAGGGACACGCCGGGAAGGCGTCACCGGGCGCTTTATAAATTACTTTATTATTATTATTATTATTATTATTATTATTATTATTATTATTATTATTAAGGATTTTTGCTCCTCAATGGAGGTGGGGTGGGTAACCTGCTCCACCAGAGAGTAGGCGAAGGAGGACAGTGGGCTGTGGAGGACTGGGGAGAGAGATGTAATGCAAGGGTCTGAGGGGGGATAGAAGGTGATAGAAAGGAGTGGATGGAGTTACTGTGATATTTTTACTGGAGTTGAGCAGAGGTGAAGAATATAGATCATACATAGGAGGAGAAAGTTGAGAAGTAGAAATGGATGGCTGAAGGAGGAGGGGGGAGGAGTGGGGTTATGGGAAGGCCATGGATACGGTGAGATGAGAGGAGAAGGGGCTGAACAGGTAGGGGAGGGTGGGAGATCAAAGGGGGGCCACAGGAGTGGAGAGAAGAGAGAGGGTGCAGGCCAGGTACCATGGGTAATGAAAGGTGAATGTAGGGGTAAAGGCACCAGGCAGAGTGGGGGGTTGAGCAAAATGAAGGTTGTGGGAGGAGTGAAGGACTGTGCAGTCAAATGTAGAGAAGAGGGAGGAATTACCAAGAGGGTGTACAGGGTTGAGAAGCATAGGGGGAATGTGAGTTGTGGAGAGATGGGAGGTGAAAGATCAGAGGGAGGGAAGATGATGGAATTACAAATAGGGGAGGCAGGGATGTGAGGCATGGGAGGGGGGAGTGAAGGTTGTAGAGAGATGGGAGGTGTAGGAACAGAATTGAGCGTACGAGGAAAGGGGAAGAGCGGAAAGGGGTGAGGAGAAGAGGGGAGGGAGGGGGAAGGTTAGGCGAGTTGAATCGGTAGTTCAGATTGTAAGAAAGGTGGATTAAATAGGGGGAAAATGGGTAGGAATAGGGGCGTTAGGGGGTGGGAGAAGGCAGTGGAATAATGGAGAGATACAGGATGTAGAGGTGAAGTGGGGTGTAAAGCAGATGAGGTAATCCCAGTGAAAAAGGAACAAAAGGGAACATTCCCAAACCACGGATTGCGATGAAGACAACTAAAAAAAGAAGTGTGTGTACAAAAATACATATAATCAAAAGCGAAAGAATACAAGTCTAGGTCACTGCTCCATGGGAGGGAGCAAAACACCAAAAGTATGGACCAAAAAACAGCCAATTATACAGAAAAGAAAAGATTATTCGAAGGACAGGCAAAGATATCGATGAAAAGCAATGAGTGAGCTGTAACCCCACAGAGTAGATACAGCATGCGTGGAAGAGACAGCACATGCACTTCCTAGGGGAGACCAAAAAAGTGAAAAATGGTTTATAGAGAAGGAAAGTCAAGTGAAAGCATTGGGGGTGGGGGGGGGAGGTTTAGGAAAAAGCCTTTTTCTCAATTGTCCAAGGGCCAGTTGAGATCTACCTCATTCAGTCCACCTTGTGTCTATGCATCCTGGGATTTGTAGGTCTGGTTTTCCCATTATCAATCAGAGCTGGGCCCAAAAGCCAGGAAAAATGTGGTCTGGGCTCATGCATTACCCTAGGAAACTTTACATTCCGATTAAAAAGTTTTAAAAGGTCTTTTCAAAAGTTGAAATAACCACAAATACCACATATACCAATTGCACTTTAGTAAGGTATATTGCAAGTCACCTCAGCGTTTCATGACATTGCCGAAGGCATTTAGGGTTTGAAACTTCATGTAAATCCGCTTTTACTTGCAATATCTCTGTAACTTACAGTAGGGTTACTTTATCCCATATATTGTACGTAGTGTGGATATAATATACTACCATACTTTTCTACAGTGATCTCTCAAGAGATAAAAGACAGAAGTCAATCTATTTCTAAACCCTTTGACAAACAATCACAGCATTTCGAGTTCGTACATATTCAAATAAACCATCAAAATACCTTTGTTGTGCTAAATGAAGAAAGTAAACCAAGCTCCCCTGAGAAGTGCTGACATCACAGAACTACGTTTGATGTAGAGTCAATCTCTGTGCCTCTGAAAGAATAATCAATCTGCATCCATGGCGTGCTCTTGTAGTGTAAAAAGGTATTGAATTTTGCCACTCAAATATTTAGCCTTCCCTTCTTTTCGATCCTATTTTAACAAAATAAGCAGGAACACTTTGCAGCCAAAGATGTCTAACCAGCGTTTATATCCGTTTACTGCTTTTCCAATCAAGTTTAATTTTCACAAGGTTGTTAAACAGTTCCCTGATGTGAAAAAGCTAATGACAAACATAGTTTTTGCCTATGTTAACACTATTTTATATTTATTGACAATTGACTTATATCTTGCTTAAGTGAGGTCTCAAAACTACAGGGAAACACGTCTGACAAAAATTATGTGAACGGTTCGTGCACTATGCTTTTAGAATAAATACAAGAAATATAATTTTATTGCATTCTTAACAACTTTAGTTTATCATTCTGCAATCTTTATGCCAAAGAGAAGGATAATCACCTCTCAGGAATAAATAGCACTGGTGAAGCAAAAATAAGCATGACATCTATATACACAAACCTACACTACTTTATTCAAATGTCACTGTCACTGTAAAAGAGTTATTAAATAAAGTGTGTGCCCCCTTAATCCATTCTAGTTAAATGAGAAATCCAAAACTCGCTTTTCAACCATGGACAGCTAAAAACATATTTTCCACTGCAGTACATGTACAATGTTTTGAATGAGCCTTAATGATTTAAAGATTGTGTCAAATGCACCTGTACAATTGTGAAATTTTGAAGATATTTATAGGATTTTAAACACAACAAAATCAACGGATTGCCAATTGCAAAAACAGTAGAAAAAATGGCTTCTTTGAAAACAATGTATTTTTTGCCTTTAAATATTGAAAAATAAACTAACATTGATTTGTAGTTTTTTTTAACATATCTCCAGATGAGTGCTGAGAAGTAAACATGTTTTGCAGTGTGCACTATAAAAATACATATAAGTATATATAACCACACATAAGACACAGACTCACATAGAAATGTGAGCGGGGAGAGTGTGCAGGGTCTCTAGCACGTGAGCATGCCCTATCTAGAAGAGCTCTCTTGTCTCATAGCCAAGCATCTATCTATCTAAGCATCTATCCATGCTTCCTTTCACCCTTCTATCCACCCACTGATAGCCACCATTTTGTCCATCCATTAATTTACTCATTTTTTACCACATCCACCCTTTCACCCATCTAGCCTTTCACCCATGCATCCTCTCACCCATTCATCCACCCATGCATCCTTTCACCTATTCACCGACCCTTGCATCGTTTCACCCATTCACGCATCTATTTATCCTTTCATCTGTCATACATCCTTTCACCCATCCACCATTTCACCCATTCTTTCATCCATCTTTTCACCCATCCATGACTCCCTTCACCCATCCATACTTTCGCCAATCCTTTCACCCACCCAGGTATCCTTTCACTCATTCTTTCACTCATGAATCTTTTTTCCCATCCACCCTTTCACCAATGCTTTCATGCAGCCACTCTTTCACCAGTCCTTTCACTCACCTAGCAATCCTTTCCCCCATCCTTTCACACACCTATCCACCCATCCACTCTTTAAACCATGCATCCTTTAACCCATCCACCCTTTCACCCATGCTTTCATCCAGGCACCCTTTCACTCATCCTTCCTTTTAACCTGCCATCCTTCTTCTCCATTTCCAGTTGCAGACAGAAGTGTCCCATAAAAATCCCCACCCTCTGTGGCTGCTCAGACTCCCCTGAGAGTCTGTTTAGATTTTGTCTTGCACGTTACCCAAAGAGAACATAAATATCATAGATTGGATTAAAGTACAAAATTGATAACTTAATTAGGCAGTTGTATGCAAGATCTTAGTGAAAGGATTGCTTAACTTTTTTGGGGATTCATCGAAAGAGGTTTTGAAACAGCAATGAACAAGGTTTTGTTCAACCTTCTCATGTTGAGGAATCCGCTCCTTGTTTTCCTTGTTGCCGTTGCTGCTTCCATCTCTGCTTCCATCGCTTTGGGGCTTTTGTTTGGCGGTGTTTTGTTTTGTTTGGAGGTCGACGGCTCTCTGGACTGGCGTGGAACCCGCATCGCATTGAATCCCCCCAAAGCCTAACACCCTGTGTCGGGTCCTCCACACCAGCCTGTCGAGGACAGCGGACAGTGGGCTGCGTCCCCACGGCTGTAGAGGGGCTGTAGAGATGTCTATTCTGGTGCAGGAGGCACTGAATAGCGGCAAGGGAACTCAGAGCTTTGCACCGTCTGGAGCTGCAGAGAGTCTGTGGAGAGGCCACTTGGAGACTACTTGGAACAATTGCGTTGAGGGAGACCGGGGTGACCGGGTGTGGCCGGAGCCTAAAAAACAGCATAACTACAAGTAGCAAGCAGCAAGTATCAAGTAAGGTGGGCCAAGCGGTCAGCAAAGGGAGGTGAAGAATATGTCTACTAGTGACTGAGTGTAATTGCAGAGAGTGGGAAAGTGGAGGTTACCGCAGAAGCGTCACGGCTGGCGGTGCTCCCCTGCCTTAAAAAGGTATATGGGTTTGCGGGACAGCCACAAAAGCTCGAACCATAATCTACACGCCTAAAAAAACCTGTATGACAATCTTTGAACATAAGATCTCTGCATTGTAAGATATCTACACCGTGGCCGTAAAGAGGAAAAGTTTGACTCACCCTTGCAATTATTTAATCTTCGTGAAATAAGATCTGCCAACGCTAGTGCCAGTGCCAGTCTAACCTATATTACAATCAAAATCTTTTAAATTATATAAAAGCTCTAAACAGTATGGCAAATAAAAGGCTGCGGTCCTGGACTGTTCATTTGAAAAAAGTGGGCACAGCAAAAGCATCAGTCAATTACAAGGGAATCTGTAAAATAACACTGTATGGAGCACCCACAGATAAAACCCTAATAACAAACTTTTTTTCAACTACACCTAAAAGAGTCCCCCCGGAAGAGCAACCAGCAACAATAGAAAGAGTAAAGGTTGGTGAAAGAATAGGGAGCTCCATGTCTCTGTGCTTTTTACCTAAGGACATCGCTCACGAAGGCATCCAAATACTGGACCCCAAGAAAGCCCCTGATTTTACATTGGCTCAAGATTCTAAAGAGACCACAGGATTCCTGTCTAGGAAAGATCATCAGACGCAGAATGCTAGAATAGTAACCCAGGAGGGTCCCAGACAAATCGTATCAACCGATTTTACTCTTCCAGATATTAACTTCACTTCACCTGGCCTCCGAGCTAGCTTGCATATTGTCTAGTACCCCAAGTAATCTGCTAGAGATGGAACAGAAGTTCTCTTTAACCTCTGTGTTTCCGTCGTTTATTATGACGCAATCTGTCAATATAATTTATGCCTATTCATTAGTACTGTTTTTACATTGAGGGTTACATCACAATGGAACCTGAGACCCTTTCTTATACGGAGGATTACATAAAGAATCTAATAAAGGGAGACATAGGGACAGCCTTCCTAACACCTAACAGTTCCAGCATAGACTATTCGTTGCATGAAAAAATTAACAAACTAGAACGTCTGGAGAAGAAGCTGGTAAGAACAAAGCTACACGGACATCTCCTCACGGGATACTTAAAATCAAATATTATACCAACAGGACTACAAGTCCGCAACAAACCTGCCATTTTCGTTGTCAATCCGAAGTTTAAGGAAGGATTTAGCTTTGTAGCGAATAATTGCTCACGCCACTGGATGGTGTTGGCGTGGAGACGGCAAAGGAACAAGTAGAGCAGCTAACCAAAGAGATCGACGAGCTCAAACAGGAAATAGCCAGCCACTCTGCCTTCGCAAGTGCCAAAGAAACACTCGACAGACTAAACAAGACCTTGAAGGACTTTGACGTGGAAACGCAGGCGAGGAAATTGGATAAACATGCGAAAGACATCCAATACTACGATAAGAAGAAGACTTATCCTTATTTACAAGCAGACTACTACCGGCAAGATACCCAGGGACGTTTCTTCTATAGAGGGAGAGGTGGCTACATAGGATCACGGAGATTTACCAACTTTTCAGATTCCTCTTACAGTGGCGAGAGCGAAAACGAGCAACCAGGACCGAGTGGAAACTACCAAGATCAATGGTATTCACCACCCCAAGAGCGAGTGAGCGGACAACAGTCGCCTTTTATAGGGGATACTCAATGGAGACAACCGAGAGGGAGAGGCAGAGGGGGCTCCTGGAACAACCGCCCCACCAGGGGACAGAACCAACAGAACTGGGACGGAGGGAGACAACAGGGCCAGAACACCAAACAGGTGAGGTTCCAACAAGACGATCACAGAGAGAGGAGTACCAGAAGGAAGACCTACAGATGGTGAACGAAGGGATCCCTCGGACAGCAACCAGGGCCAACCCAATTATCAATTTATCCAATCATGTACTAACTGTTGAGGAAACAAGTGTACTAATTAAGGGGCTATCATTTGTACACACGTCCCATGCCAACAGATTTAACATCAAAACTGAACTAACCAGATTCTTAAGAAAAATACGATTGAAGAACTTTTTCCGAAATCGACCATCGACAGCCATTACTGCCTTCACGGAACTACGACCTCCATCAACTTTCATGCCCACCATGGCATCAGTTTCCCATAGGATATTGACCTATGAAAGTGTGGTACTCAGGGACGTTTTAAAAACTTGTGAAACTAGACCATATGTGAAACACAATATCACTCAGGGAGAACGAACAGCACTTAAGCTACTCAAGAACAACAAATCTGTGGTAATAAAACCAGACGATAAGGGTGGAGCCATAGTGATTATGAATGTTGAAGACTACAAGGCTGAAATCTATTCCCAACTGAGGGATGGTGTTAGCTATAGACCCGTAACGGCTAACCCAACGAAGGAGATTAGATCGGAGATTCTAGCCATCACCAAGAAGGGGAGAGAATGTGGCTTCCTCACAAAGAAGGAATTTGACTATCTCAATGTTGACCAACCCAGGGTACCAACAATTTATGTCCTTCCCAAAGTTCATAAAAACCCAACAAAACCACCAGGACTTCCCATCATATCAGGATGTGGATCTCTTATCGAGCCATTATGTAAATATATAGACATTTTCCTATAACCACTCGCCGAGGCAACATCAACCTACCACAGGGATAAGATGTAAGTGATCAACCTAGTGGATCAGATGCCCTTCAATAAAAGTAGTCAACTCCTGGTTACAGCGGCGGGAAGCAGCACCCGCCGCAAGGTTAAAAATGCATGTTTAACATTTACATGCACAATGCGGCAGGCACCGCGCGGTGCCTGCCGCTTTGTGCATGTAAATGCTGGGGGGTATCATAGGTATGTGCACCCCCCACCCCGACACCCAGGGGGCCCGCAACGGGCCCCCAAACACCAAAGACCACATGCTTTTCCACGGCGGAAAAGCCGCCGAGAAAAAGCATGTGTCAATGCACATCCTAATTTGGCTGACGGTGTCTTGCAGACACCACCACCAAATAGCCCTCCACACCCCGCGGATCAGCGGCGGACGGACCTGCCGTCCGCTGCTGGTCCCACCGCAATCCCACCGCCATCCTAATCTGGCGGTGGGTGATGTCTGTGGCCGCGGCGGTGAATCCGCATCCTCCGTGCCGGCGGTGGCTTCCGCCGGCCCGGAGGATGCGGATTCACCGCAATCCTAATCGGCCCCCTAGTGACCAAACAAAACAGAACAAGGTGCAAATAGAGTTATAGATAGATCCACTCTACCATGGTGACGATGTGTAATTTAAAATTGACAAGCACACCTATTGCACAATAACTTCATTATTTACTGGAGGTGAGCTGTCAAATTAAAAATGTGTGCAGGTTGCTATTCATGCATACCCATTTCACAAGCCAACATGTTTCATTGCCTCCAATTTATGGCAACTTCTTCAGGGCTTAGACAACGAGTCACAGCACCACAGTTGGACACACCATTCTAAAGTCACCTCGCTAAGCTACTGCCTTGCATACCAGCTCGCGGGTGGGTATTAGGTTCGGAACAGACTCCTTATGTGAATCCTTCTTTTTCTTGCTGTCCCTTAGTCGTAATATCGATCAGTAAGGGATAACCACGGCACAGGAGACGCCGTGCCGTGGCTATCCCAAACTGATCGATATAGCCCTTCTCTTTGCCACCGACAACATTTTTGCAGCTTGTGTCTTGGAACATTTAAAAGACTGGGCTTTTTCGAACAAAGTGATTCCTGTGTTCCAGGCTGGTTTTCGATCAATGCACTCTACACTGGATAACATTGTTGTTTTACAAACAATCCTTGACAAATATTTTACGTCAAATGCTTAAATTCTATATTGTGCTTTTATCGAGTTTTTCAACTGCTTTTGACAGTGTAGATAGACTGATTTCATGGAGAAAATTGGAGAATTTGGGGATTCCCACAGATCTTTTAACAATAATAATCTCTCTTTATACAATAACATGGTGTAGACCCCAAACGAGGGGAATCATTCCCCACGAAGAATGGGTTAAAACAGGAATGCTTACTAGCTCCCTTTTTATTCTCTATCTACATTAGTGATCTACCAGGGCATTTTTCCCGAATCAAAAACTACCCTCTGAAATTGGCACAAGTTGACTTACATTGTTTAATGTATGCCGATGATATAGTTATATTTGAGCGCACCCCAATAGGACTGCAAAGAAACCTGAATGAATTAAACCAATATGCAACTGAAAACTTTCTGCTGCCAAATATTACAAAAACAAAAGCTCTTCCTTTCAGTGGTAGAATGAAACCTTTATCTTTTACATGGTCATTAGGAGGTATACCATTAAGACAGTAAAAGAGTATGTGTATCTGGGACGTATTTTCACAAATAATCTACAAGAATCTCACATAAGGGCTTTACAGAGACTGTATCGCACTACAGGTAATAGACACTTTAAAGCAATGTTAGAGGTTTATAGTATGAAAATCCCACCGATTCTTTCATATGCTAAGGAATTCTCACAAATGAAAACATGGCAATCTATAAAGATAAAGGAGGGAATCATACTTTGAAAATTAGTAAAGGTGTCTGAGTCGGTACCAGTTCAAGCTCTTCCTCTGGAATTATCTTTAATGGGAATCTTCGCTCAAATAATTTCTAACATCATAAGGTGGGCATATAATCTATTACATGCAGCACCAGACACTTTAAGGTATCTCCTAAAATTAGAGACTTTCAGAGAGGAAGCATCTCGGTATAATTTTAATAGGAATTTGTCAAAGGCTGTGGAGGTTTCTCAATGCACTGTAGCAATTTTACAGAAGTGGTCCCCAGCACATTTGAAGCTCTTTTTAAAACGTCTGACTCCTAGAATCAGTTACAAAAATGACAAAGAATACTGCATTCATCTAAAGCAGCATAAAGCATTCGCTGAAGGCGTAGATTTTAAAACCCATGCGCCCTATTTACAATTTCAATTAGAACATGGGGTAAGACGTTGTATTCTTCTTTTACATATGGGAATACTCCTATTAGCAACATACCTAGCCAGTTGGGACGTTATAAATAACAATAAAGGTATATGTGAATTATGTAAAGGAGGGCGACAAGATTTATTGAATGTTTTACTAATTTGTCCAAACCCGAGAATAGTAGAGGTTTGACGACGATTTATAAAACCATTTCCAATTAAAGCATAAAGCGACTCTAGCTCATGACTTAATTATGCTGTGTAACTCTCCAGCCAATGAATTAGTTTGTCATAACTTGTTTACATTTTTCATAAAAAATGTTCTATAGAATGTTGCACAAGTGGATTTTAAAGCATTTTTATTGTTTTTTTATGATGAATTTTGAAAGCTGTGTGGTTATATTTGAACAAGGATGAGTTCATGTGTATGTATTTGTTGATTTCAGTAGAGGTCTGAATCAAATAAAACATTGTATTGTTGTATTGTATTGTTTAACCATTCCAATGTTTATTAGTTCAATGTTTCACTATCAAATCACAATTTTGCCTTTTAAAATCCCACTCCATTTAATGACTCACCCATAACCTGCATTATAAAAAAAGAGAATTATTAATCTGTTGCAGGCATAACGGAGGCAACCTGGCTTAACATTCTTTCACAGACTCTTAAGAGTCAAATTTCGTTCCGTGCCCTGTATCACAAAATGCGATGCAGGGCGCGCTACGAAATTCGTTTTATTAATTTAATTGTTTACTTACCTGCAATCATCCAGATTCCGGTGTTTATCACCCCGCACCCTGCCCCTCCCCCGCCTCGGCTGCCTGCCCCACCAAAACTCCCTCCACGGGCCGCGGCTGCATCCGCAGATTTCCTAAGCAGTTAAAAAGTAAAAAATACAATTCAATAGACAACTACTGCCTTCATAAATGAACTTTGGTTTAAAAAGGAGTAGTATCTGTCTATTTCAGGGTAATCATTTAAGACTACTGAACGTCAAAGTTCCTCCCCTTCTTCATTTTGGGGTTCTGAGTTTATTCTTAGTAGCTTTTCTGTACTCCTCCAAAAATTTATCAGTTTGGTGATAACTTGCAGCTGCTCGTTATTCAGTGGGAAGCTGACGGCAAATGGTAATGTCCATGTCCCCTCCTTAGCCCACAAGAGCCGAAGCAATCTTCAGCGGTCTTCCAGGAGTATAGGGCATATACAAACCAGGTGAGTGAATGACTCCTGGAATAGACAGCACAAATGGCATATTTTCGACTCTTTTTTGATCGCCCATGGTGGCAAAAGGTCTAAGGACGCAAAAAATTCCATCCGAACCTGCAGGAATTTCATTTTATAATAGGAAGAGAATGATTTGTTGATATGTTTTTGTGGACCTCTTCTGTCATAAGTGCTAAGGACCAAATGGGCATGTTCTCTTCTAGCAAATGCTCTGCCGTCAGATTTAAGAGAGGTACTTTTTACCTTTCTATTCAGGGCAGTTTTAAACTGAAGGTGTGGTAAGTTTGAGTTCCACAGCTCCCTTGAGCATGTTTGCACCAATGCTTCAGAAAGGGTCTGCAACCAGGCATTTGCATAAGTTGCGCTATCGGTGCACGCAACTTCTAGCCAGATAAGATGTTTCAATGATCCTTGCTCAGTAGACCTTGTAGAATGTTGGTATTTTATTACACTTGCCATCTGTACGAGCAGTTGATCTTCTAATACAAATTCCATTCTAATTTGAGCTGGTAAGGTATTACCTGGTAATTGAAATAAAGACCTGAAAACTGCGCTCTATGCCCTGTTTAAGAAAGTCCCCAGTTTACACGGGTAGGCCTCGGACCCATATGACAATGTTGGCACTTATTAGGTGGCAACTATTTTCAGCAGTGCCTCAAAAGACAACATATTTGTGCTCTTAAAGATTGTTCAAAAGGCGCCTTGCAACAAAGCTAGTTTTGGTTTTAATGAGTTCAAATGCAGTAAGAGACCTCCTTTGTTGTCTAACCAGCAACCCAAGTATTTTTATTGGTTCGTGATGGTCATGTGATGATTGTCAAGATGTCAAGAGAACCTCTCACAAGGACTGACATGTTCCAAAGAGAAGGAGGGTGAGCTACCACAAATGTGTCTCCAAAAGTATTTTACGGCTTTGTTAGAGCCAGTCAGATTTCATGTTAGTACTCCAGGCCTCCCGACCTTTCAGATACATAGGGCCTGAGTTAGATTTTGGCTAGACTCCCGTCGTTCCTCCGTGGCGTCGGTTTCAAGTACTCCATCAAGATGACAGAGTCCCATCTGGCGTACTTAGATGTGTGCTTGCTGAAATACCGTCCGTTTTGACAGAGTGGTTATGGTCGCGAGAGCACCGCATCTCAATCGATGCAGCTGACTCCATTACTGGATAGCAGTACTCCGTTGCCGTCAAGCTGGTGGGCCGACTTACATGTCCACGTTGTGCTGGTGTTGTCCTAGCAGCGGTTTCCTGATAGCATGAGTCCCTGGGAGAGTGGAGACTGGTAAGTACCACTCTTATGATGTTTCACTACACATATAGGTTGTGTGTGGTCTAAAATTATATGTATTTAATGTATCATTGCCCTTTTGGTACATATAGCATAGTGCACATGCAACATACATACACTATTGAATGTACTCCAACATGCACCACAAACACAACACTCACAACCACCATAACATAAGAAAAAAATGTTTGAACACAAGTGTGTTAATTTTCCAACGATAATTTCTAAAATTAACTTTAATGCCTTACACATAAGGTTAAACTTGCACGTAAGAGCAATGTAAAAATGCACGAGGCCAAAGGAAATGTTAACACACAATTAATAGTGAGACGTGTAAAAAATGTACCTTTGAGTATGGCGACAATAGAGTTGAGTAGCTTGGTGGTCAAGTTCTAGCAGCAAAGGACGGGCCTGGACACTGGGGGTCAAGACGGAAAGGAAAGCTGGAAACAGGAAAAAAGCTTTGACCTCATTTCCTTTGAATCTGCCAAATCAAGTATGGGGATATCCCCTCTACAGTTGTCCCATTTGAAAGGCACATCATGATTAGGCCAGCGGTAGTCCTGGCAAGACTCCCTCCAACAGCCACTTTTGCCTATGGTACCGTCAACATGGTAGGGAAATCCTGGCGGAGCCATCGGCACTCTGCAGTTTTTTTTTATCTATAGACCCGGCAACATCCAAATCGAGTAGGGGGAGCACCAGATAGGTGAGAGGCGAAGCCATACGAAAAAGGGACAATGGGACCAGATCTATCAAGATCTGAATAAGTCCTATGATCTGTCAAAAATTCTAACTTCCCTTGAGGTAAAGACCAAGTAAGTTTCTGGGTATATTAAGAAATAAGCCCCATGCACACGTTTTACATTTCATCATTTTATTTAGAGTTTTTAAGTACTATCATGCATAATACAGTCTAAATAGTAAGGTCTGACTAATCTAACATAAAAGGAATCACAGCAAACCGTAACTAGGATACCCCATGATACCACCTTTGTTGTATAACATTTTAGGATCCTATTGTAATTTTCCCGATTCATGCCCTTATATAGGTATAAATCACCATGTCATTATATAGGCATAGAAATCATAACCATATTTGGACATAGCTCATGCAGTCCAAATGCGGCAGGGCTTCTTCCACTAGTTCCGAAAATCCACAAGAATTTCTTGGAAAACTCTGCTTCAGCAGCTAGGGACTTCCCCTTGCTCAAATACTGACTTGTCCAAGAACTCATGGACTTTTCAAAGAACTGAGACTCTTTGATGACGTTATTATTTCCACCTTTACATCAATCTCCGTACCTTCAATGTATAAATATGCCCACACTTGCCATAGCAAATACACAGTGGTTTGGAGCAGTTCGACTATCTACTTGCCCGATGCACCCTGCTACTATAAGTTCCGAAGGAAGCCGACCCTCCAGCAGACGCAATGAGAAAGACGCTGTCTTTTCTCTTGCAGAGAAATCCAGCTGCAGTGTTTCCAAGCTACCCTTGCGGGTCATTGGGAAATCGAGTCCTGAGCCTGACCTTCTTCATTTTAAAACCAAGGTACGGAGCTTATTGGATCCTTAGAGAAATCTTGGATAGATTCTTGGCAAATAATACTACATTTATGCTACACCTCACTTACTTCTTCCCTCGTACTTGACCTAGGTTTGCTACATCGGGGTAGGCGTATTTTAGAAGCACCAGTTGAGTACTTTTTAGCCTTTGTTATTTATGTACATATTTATCTATGGTCTAGGAACCATACAATGCTCTTACAATATTATTTTATTCTACTCTTTTTACAGTATGCATTATATTTTGCCACCAGTATTACGATTGGAGCAGTTCATTTCTTTTGCTTGAGAAAGAAGACTGTTCAATAAATACTTTTAATGAAAACGCCCGTCTCTCTATTTCTCTGCAAATTCTGGTGAAATGAAGCATGCACGAATGCCTAAGTAAAATATCTATCTATTGTTTCCACGACTCTGAAGATCAGTTTTATCTTGGGGGAACAACGTTGTCTGTTTATGCAGTTGTCAGAAACTAAATCACTTCTTCTGAACTCGAGAAAGTTTCTAGTGACCTCTGAGCTTGCTGGCACTCACAATTAAGTCTATAATATTCGATAGAGACCAAGTCGACATAAGTCCTAAGTCAAATCTATAGGATATATTATTCCAATGCGCAGAGCCTATTGAGAATATAGGAACTACACTACACCTTGAGTGCACCCACTCCAGGCACCTAAAACATATTCCCTTGAAAGCGTTGCCCCATTCTCCCCTGTGATTTGATCTTTCTTAAAACTCTTCTCCAGGTTTGAATTCTATACAAATAATTGTAATGTGCCGAGACAAGGTGGGTAATTTATTGCTCAGGAAGTGTACTTTGAATAGTTTTATAGGTGTTTCCCTAGCTCATTGCACAGCTTTCCTTGTTGCCTCAGGTCGTAGGATTTCTGTAGCACTACACGTCTTTCCGTCAAACACTATGATCCAGCACTCCCCACAAAGAGATATTCAATAACAGACAAGTAGATTAAACAAATATAATAAGGTATTCTAGAATCCGTTCTGTAAGGCTTTAAAAGTTCTTTATTCTTTTTCTTCACAAAATACGCAGCCAACGTGTTTCGTCCAAAAGGACTTCTTCAGGGCTACAAATAAAATATACAAAAATACACATATTATATACAATCCTATTTACATTTGATAAAAAACACACACTATTATACAAAACAGATACGTGCAATTAATGTCTTCTGTGAAAAATATAATTGTAACGTATTCTTACTAGAAATATCACATATATCACATTGACAGGTTATGCCTACGAACGGATATGTGGTTGCAATACTTTAAAAAAAAAGCAATGATACAGTGCTAAAATGAGGGTAATTTATAAAGGCCATGTGAATGTCTAGGACCACTGATTGTCGATTTTAATGTTGGGAGGAAAGTGATTCTTTTAACGAAAGAACCACTCATCGTGACTCATAAACAAATAAGTTTTATGTCAAAAGACAGCATTTTCTTCACACATATTACTCCGAGGAAAAATAGTTCCTTAAAAAGGAAAACCAATCGTCCTAAGGGTACCAGAGAAGAAGAGTACTTATCATCTTAATTCCATTAATAAGTCGCCTACCAAACAGAATGATGTATTGGGCTTTACTGTCAGTCTTCCAATAATGTCCCCGAGAATAAATGTTCATCAAGAACAGCACCTTATGATAAATACGGATAAGTATAAGCAACAGAGGAATAGATTGTGTGTTCTATGCAAAACTATATAGTAAAACTACTCAGTTCGGCATACCTTATCAAAATGCAAGTCAAATCCTTTCTGAACTTATTCGTCCATTTATATTCGTGAATTTATTTAGTGCTGGAATATATTATATAACCATCCAGTTCTTGTACGGGGACAACCACCTAAATGGAGGATAGATAATTCCCTTTAATAAAAAAAGGTTTTTCAAAGTGTTCGATACTACCAAATCTGGTTTAAAGCAATAAACATACCTTACTATATATGACATGTGGTTAACTGTCTAGAATAAGATCCACATCCGATCTCTGTGGTTTATCTGGTTCCCATTATTCTGAGAAAAGAAGAATAAAATGTATGCAAAATAATATCGAGAAAAAAAACGAATAAAAGGGAATTTCAATATTGAATTCACGTAATTATGACAAGCCACCCGTGACCAGGTCTTGTTATACAGAGTACAGAAATGTTTGAAATAGCACTACTAATATTCATGCATATATCCATTGCTCATTTAATAAGCAACCCGTTTCAGAAAGGGGCCTGATCTGATTTATATATAGAAAAAGGAAAAACGAAACATTGCATGTTCTTTGAAAGTTTAAACAAAAAACAAAAAGAGATCAATTTAACAGGACGGGCTCCATGCAGTAGGTTGCCCAACCTTTAAATAACATAGCAAGCAGATCCCACGGCAAGAAAAGGGAAAATAAACGTCCTATATTGGCGCTGAAAACTACGCTCAGAGTTTCAAAGTTATGCAGACATGCCAACCCTCCCGATTCAGGAGTGAGACTACCGATTTGAAGGCTAGTCTCCCGCCTCCCGATTCCTACAAGCAAAAACCCGATTTCTTGGGGGTTTCAGCTGACAGGGCTTGGTATTGTGTTAAGTGTTCATTTTTCCAGCAAAGAGTGGCGATGCAGGGGCCCTCGAAGGGGTTAAAAACCAACAAAGCGTCATTAACAAGGGAATCGTCTTTTGAAGACCTGCGAAGTACTGGGAGGGGGGGCTGATTCAGCCCGGGCTGCCACAGGGGGGTGGGGGGTGCATGCACTGCCAACAACCTGCCAGGCCAGTGCCCAACACTTGCATCACTCTCTCTGCCTGCCATTATGCTCCATGCTTCTAAAAGGTAAGAAAAAAACGTGCATTTGCGTTTTAAATGTCCGATCCTGCGGCAGCCACTTCCAAGGCCCATACATGCCAGTAACCCGATTCAAAGCCCCATTCTCCCGATTTTTTTTTTTAAATCTCCCACTTTGCTCTCCTGAAATGTTGGCATGTATGGTTATGATATGTCCCCCCGAGTAGCTGCTTACCTAGAAAGAGCACCG
This sequence comes from Lissotriton helveticus, assembly GCF_964261635.1. NCBI lineage: Eukaryota > Metazoa > Chordata > Amphibia > Caudata > Salamandridae > Lissotriton > Lissotriton helveticus. The sequence goes on from NC_136059.1 coordinate 1,931,780,825, forward strand.
TCGTCTCAAATCGTGTGGGTGTCCTCAGAAGTGTGGATAAAACTAAGTTAGCCTACATGGGTTTAAATAGCCCGCTTCAGGTGATCATCTGTGCTAGATTGTTATAAATTGCCGTCTAAACGAAGGAAGTAGGTCGGCAATCTTGTAATGGACAGTGTCATTAGCTAATACAGCCTGAGCATATAGAGTTTCATAATACAGGAATTATCATTCATCCGTTTCCAAACTCTATGTTGTAGGTGTGAATTTGGGAACGTCGGATGAATAATTAATATATGTACGTGATCAAAGAGATCCGTATCATTGTTAAATTAGGCTACGGTTATTACGGTCGTCCGATCAAGGAGCGCGTTCTGTCGGCCACCTTACAATGGGTCATATCAAGACCGATTTGAGTAGAAAGCACGTATCTATATTACTATCCCAACAGTCTATCTAGTTTAATCATTAACCAAATTTGTAAGAATTCATAGATTTTTAATACGAAGTGCCCGTGACGACACTGATGATATCCATAATGTACAATGAAAAAATGGCAACATTAGCAATCAAGAAAGAATAAGAGTGCAAATAGTGCTCAGAAAACAAGCGCCATTTTGGTTTGGGAACGTAGTTATCAGACGCTAATAGAAAACATTACCATATTCCGGTTCTGTTTTGACAATATGTCAAGTTTACGTAATAAATGTAATAAATTTAGGCGCCCTAAATAAACAATGTGCAAAAAAACAAAAAGGAAGCGTGTGCATTTCGACAGATCTCTGCCGAATTCTATAAGAATAATACACACTTGCGACAGCACATGTATAGATCGTGTAGACTTAATATACATTTATAAAATCTATCAAGCAACGACTTAAGATTGACACAGTCGTTCTTGGACCCATTTGGATTGGGAGCGTAGTCTTTGGACAGTAATTGAAAGCCTCACCGTATTGCGATTAAGTTTGACAGTCATAAGAGATTATGTGAATTTTACGTCAGTAGTTAAAAGGTTCCTTACATGAATATGTGCAACACAACAGGAAGCGTATACATAAACAAGGTATTGCATAAGGAACAATTTTTTTTTAAATACATACATTTAGACACATCCCTGATGAGTTTTATATTGATAGTGCACAATTGGGACAGCACATATGTGAAAAATCTATCAAGTAACGGCTTACAGGTTAACACAGTCGTTCTTAGACTCATTGGTAAAGTAGGACCCTACTGAGCCCAGTAGGGGTCTAATGCATTGGAACAGTTTCGACAAGGACAACAAGTATTTATTAGTTCAAGACTATCCCTCCAGAGCCCAGTGTGGATCTCATATGATTAAGGAGTATTGACAAGGGCAATAAAGGTTTGTATACCATATTCAAATAAAGAGAGCAATGTTACAAAAAATGATACAACTCATTGTTAATATTCAAGCCCATGGCAATAGTCCGAAGGCGACAAATCCAACTTGCCTCAATCTGTCTCAGTGTTCTGGTCCTGTCGCCTCCCCTTTCTAAGGGTTTTACCTGTTCAATTGCACAGAACCATATACTCTGTTCTTTGGGATGTTTATCATGGATGTGTACCGATACTGGGTATTTCTCATCCCTGTTTTTAATGGCCCTCACATGTTCTTGTATTCTGTTTTTAAGGCTACTAATACTGCTGCCCACATAGATTTTGTTACATGCACATCCAATGATGTACACAGTATGGGTTGTGTTACAATTTATAAAGGAATTGATGGTAAACTCCCTTTCTGTGTTATGCTTGAATTTGGTTTTTCTATGCTCTTCAATAGAGCAAATGTTGCATGAGCCGCATACAAAAAAGTCAATGGGTTTATTCGGTATCCACGTAGTAACTTGTTTTGTCTGATCCTTAACATAACTGGGACAAAGCATGTTCTTAATAGTTTTGCCCCTTCTATAAACAATTTTAGGCTTTTCAGGAATGGTACCCTCTGGTAGCCTTGCGGATTTCAACAAATGCCAATTTCTACGCAGTATGTTATACACGTGATGGCTATGGATGTTGTACAGTGTTATGAAGGTCACATTTTCATTTTTGTTCATTTGTGTACTTTTAGGTTTCTGGCTGAGGTACTATGTCTATTGATTTTCTTAATTTTTGATTCAGCTTTGATCAGACATTTTTTGGAATAGCCCCAACTTTGGAAGTTGCTTTTTATCTGCTCAATGTTTTCCTCAAAGGACTCGTCCAGACTACAATTGCGCCTGGCGCGCACCATTTCACCATATGGAATTGCCTTAATCGTCATGGCAGGATGTGTGCTTTCAGCATGAAGCACACTGTTACACGAGGTAGGCTTCCTGAACATTGTGCTGTGGATTCTCCTGTTCTCAACAAATAGTCTAAGGTCAAGGAAGTCAATGCTATTCTTAGAGTAGGACATAGTAAGTCTAACATTGTAACATTGAATTTGTTGGTTTTTAGATAACATTGAAAGGCCAAAAGTTCTTTCTCCCCTTCATTCAAAATAAGAAAAATGTCATCAATGTATCTTGAATAAAAGATGACATTGTCGATCCATTTTGCAGCCCCAGGTCCCCAGGCATGCTCCGCCTCATACAAACCCATAAAAAGGTTTGCATAAGACGGAGCAAACTTGGATCCCATAGCCGTACCCTGCTTTTGTAAGTACCAGGATCCATTATGTAGAAAAACATTCATGGCCAAAACCATGTGTGCCATTTCTAGCAGCATCATTGTGTGTTCCAAATGTGTCAAATTTCTTTTGTAAAGAAAGTGCTTCAAAGCATCTAAACCTCGTTGCGTGTGGATGCAGGTGTATAAACTTTCCACGTCTATGGTGACAAACAAGAGTTCCTCGCTACTCCATTCGAAATCTTCAAGTTTACATAAGATGTCTCTACTATCTTGGAAATAGGCAGGTAGGTTACGTACTAATGGCTGCAAAAAACTATCAATGTACTCCGATAGATGTTTAGTTGGGCATCCATTACCTGAAATTATGGGTCTTCCTGGGGGAAAAAGCCCACCTTTATGTATTTTCGGGAGTATATAAATACAAGGATGTCTGCTATTCTTAACTTGCAAGTACCTATATTCATTATCTGAAATAAGGCCTGTCTCATGCCAACCTTGTAGGCGGGCATTAATAGTTTTTTTCAATTTTTGGGATAGGACATGCTTTCAGGCGTTCATAGCAATTATGGTCATTTAATTGCCTATTGATTTCTCCCAGATAATCTTTGAGGTCCATAAGAACAACATTCCCCCCTTATCTGCCTCGCCTATTACAAGTTCACTGTCCTCCTGCAGATCTTTTAAGAGAGTCATATCTTCTTTAGAGAGGTTATAATGATGTTTGCAATGTGAGTCCCTACCATGGCTATCCTCAAGCTGATGTAATTGAGATGTCACTTTTTCTAGGAATTCATCTAGATGTTGGTCCTGGCCCCCTGGGTCAGGACCAACATCTATAGATCTGTTTTTCAAACAAATATAGATCTGTTTTTCAAACCACTATCAATGGTGGTATCTTCATAGATATCCAACAAACCAGCCATCTGTACAATGTCAATGTCTAGATCATCTTCATCTAAAGTTGCTAATAAATGAATGCCATCCAATTTACTGATTTTCAACTCCCGCGTAATCCCCACATTTTTAGAAACATTAGTAGGGACAGACGGACGTTCAGAAAAGTATTTCTTTAATCGTATTTTTCTCATGAACTTGTAAACATCAGTGTGTAATTCAACAAAGTTACAATTTTTGCTAATACAGAAATTCAATCCTCGCTGTAACACATGCATTTCCTTTTCAGTCAGGAGTCTTGATGACAAGTTAACAATATTTAGCTCTTTGGTAACAGTGCATGCAGTATCCCCTCTAGAATTAATGTTTTCATCAGGACTATCTACTTCTTGGGCATGGTCAGTTTGCTTTGTTGGCGTGTTTGAACCTCTGTTTTTACGCTTCTTCCCTCCCCTCCTTGTTCTGCGTTTAGATTTTTCCTTTTGTTGCCCAGCCTGTAACGTTGGACCTCTTGGAAAGAAGCAGAGGTCTGTGGGGCAGCTGCCATACTACTTATGCCCTCCCCTGGATCATTCTCAAGGGAAGACAAAGAGCTGTTGCTAGAGCTAGTGCTGACAGTTTTTTCAACAGTTTTAATTTCAATAGTATGTTTGGGGTTAATGTCATCATACTTTTTAGCGAAGGCAAATACCCTTCCTCGTTCGTAATCAATTTCGTCCCTTCTGATCTTTTTCTGCTTTTTAACTTTGAGATAGATCTGATAATTCATTAATTCTTTCTTCAATATTTCATAGTTCTTTTGCGTAGCTTCTTTAAGGATCATTTCTAAGATTTCCTTCTCCAATTTGGCAATTTCGTCTGTAATCTTAAGTCCCTTTCTTTCAGCATTGGTTATCAAAATTCGCATCATTCAAAATGATGAGTCATATAATCCTTCCTCCCATTCCTCCAACAAATCGCTATCTAAGTCCTCATAATTGGGAAAAATCAATATTCTCAGGCCGCAGATGTAAATTAGGCCTGAGGGGAGTTTGCAGAGTTCAGAGGAAAACTCCTCCACGCTCCGCCTACTTCCGCAAGCAGCGGTGTGAGGTAAGTTGTGCTGCTTGCCCTGATTTGTAGCACGGGGAGTTTGTCTCGTGCTCTAAAATCAGTGAAAATGGCACCACGCACTGGGCAAGAGGGCGCAGCTTCTTTCTGCCACTTGATTGGATATTCTACTCGAGCGGCAGCTTCCTCAATGCAAGCGTCAGGATTCTCAACACAAGCGATAGCGAACTGCTGCGACCTGCTGTGACCGCCAGCGTTAAAACTTTCTCGGTGTGAGGTGATCTACCATTGGATTTTCTTTGCTCGTACTTACCAACTTAACATTGGCTAGCAATGAGAGAGGAAAAACTCTGCTCCATGCCGCTACTTGGAGCGCGGAGTGCAAACTTCACAAACTCCGCGAGTGGAGCATAATCTTACCTCCAGGCTTAATGTAAATTATATTTAAAATTTTGAGAATACCTCTAAATCAATGGAATTCCAATTTAATATTGTTCCTGGTTACTCTCATCAATATAATCTTTTACATTTTTTTCCTACCCACCCTCACAGAACAGAACAAAGGCAGAGTTTCACACCTCTGTTTTTCTAATAAATTCTTCTGTCAACCGATTTTTCAGTACTCTGTGCAATGTGCAGAACACTGCAGTGGTGAGGAGCATGCCCAAAAATAGGGCACAGAGAGGGTTTGTTGAATTTAGCGGAACACAGGAATCGCTAAAATCAGTGCAGGAACAAATTTAGAAATAATTAGCGAACCAGTAAAATTCGCAAATGCAAATAAAGAAATCTCTGTCTGCGACATCGCTAATAGCGATATCGCAATAACCGAAATCGTTAATAGTGAAATCGCAAATAGCGAGTTGCTTTTGGTGCAGGGTGATGACATCACAATCAGGAAGTGATACATCCCATCCTTGCTCCAGTGCACTGAGAGAGTCAGAGGAGGAGGCTGTGTGCAGGAGCACAGCAGAAGAAAGCAATTTTGGGCTTTTAAATACTATCCGGTGCCAAAAATATGGAATCAGCAGCACCAGTGAAGAAAGCAGCTGCAAGAAAACGAAAACTAAAATTTAGTGAGAAGGAATTAGAAATGCTCATTGAGGAGGTTGTGAGGAGCCACAATAGGATTTCTGGAAAACTATCTCTCCAGGTCCCGGAATCAGAGAAGAGGAAAATCTATCTCAGAATACAAGCAAAAGTAAACGCAGTGTCGGTCACCAACCGCAAAATTGACGAACTGAAAAAAAGGTGGTATGACCTGCGCAGCTGTGCCAAGGAGAGGATTGCGGACAGGCTCAAGGAGGCAAAGAAGACTGTAGGGGGACCTGAATACACCCCTGCAGGGCCTAGTAGAGTTAACACTCCAGCCTGAAGCTGTAGTGGAAGTGACTCAGTTGGACACCTCAGCAGCAGCAAGTAATTCACAAGGTAAAATGCATGCAAATGTCCATTTACATCTGATTATTCATTTAGAAACATCAGGTCAATTCAGCGCCAGTGTTCAGAATCAAACTCCAGTCCACATTTTACCTGCAACACCCAAATGCATTATGGGAGTAACAGGCAGGGAGGGCAAGTTGGTAAGCAAATACCACAAGGGAGTAAAACACGTGAACACTGTGTGCCAGATAGTAATTTAATGAGACTAAAAAGATGCTGAATGTGACACAACATTATTTGGAGAATTACTAAAAATTTCACTGTTTAACATCACAGATGCAGCAGCAGAGGAGTCGGAGGAAAGTGAAGGTGGAGACACATAGGAGACTCCGGCTTAGACAGATGTGGAAACACCTGTGGTCCCACAAAGCACAGATCCTGCACCCACTAGAAGCAGGTCCCCAGTCGCACCACTGCAGCTCATGGAACTTGAGGAGGAGAGTGAACTAGCTTCCTAGACAACCCAGACTGGGGGCACAGCCACACCTAGACCCCAGTCACAGGCCCGGCGCAGCACAAACCAGAGCCGGATGCGCAGGTCAAGGGCACTGATGTCATCATAGGAGGATGAAAGTCCAAAAGTCTGGGGTGGACTGGAGAGCCAGAAGTTTATGGTGCAGCACCTGCCGGGAAAACACATGAGATCAATGCAGGCACAACTCAGCAAAATGGCGACCAACATGGCAGAAATGAGAGACAGTGAAAGAGCTGACTACAGCAGTGGTGGAAGTCAACAGGCAGTCCAATGAGGTCATGCAGGAGCTATGCAGTGTGATGCAGGAGGACCAAGTGTCACAAAGAAAAAGGCATTGCCAATTATTAGTGCGCCTAGATGGCTATACAAAATCCATTAGCCGAATGAGCAACAACACAACACTGCTGTCCCATCTGTCTGTGGCCATGCAGCTCGAAATGAGGCATTGTTGTGGGGATGTGGCCAGGGTACTGGTCCAAGTTACTAATGCCGTAGAGCAATTTCAGATTGCTACTGCTGGGGGCAACAATGTAACGGGGGAGAAGGGAGTGAAGAGGCATCTAGCCTCAGTAGTCTGTTGGTGCAAGTCACTACATTCAGGAGACACATTACTTGTAGCGCAACACCTTCCGAAGCCTCCATGAGGGACGAGATTGAGGCCAGCAAAAGGCGTTTGGGAGTGAGTGGACGAAAGAAATTGTGTGGCCTTGGCAGACTAACTGACAGATTGTGAAGTAACCATTGACAATGCTACAGTAGTGACTGACATAGAAGTCTGATGCTGAAGTCCTGTTGTTTATGTTGTTTACACTCACTGTGCTAGTTTGCACATGGTATGTGTGCTTTAACACAACCACATTGTTAAATTCAAATACATGCAGTTCAGTTCAAACATGCTGTGTCGTGTCTCATCATTACCCACCTCAAAAATAATGATGTGTGATTTTTGCACATTTCCTTCTCACTTCTGCTAAGCTTGCCCCAGCTGCTGCTCATAGTTGAGGCAGTTCCAGGGGTATTCCTCTCCTAGTAGCGATGTTGTGCAACATGGCACATGTGGCCACTATTCTGCAGCAGGGGTCTGGTCAGTACTACACTGCCTCGCCAGTCTTGTGAAGGCAGCAAAACCTACTCTTCAGCTGTCCGAAGGTGCGCTCTATGATGTTTCGGGTTGCCATGTGTGCTGCATTATATCTCTGCTCACTTTGGATAGTTGGGTTGAGGTATGGTGTCAGGATGTTGTTGCACACTGCGTATGCACTGTCACCTACAGGGTAGTAAGCAAATGGTTAGTAACAGATATGCATTTCCGTTAGGCCATAGTGTCAGAGCGAATGTAACATACGTTTACCAAGCAGATGTCCTTCTCCAAATTCATCCCCAAGGAGCCGAGTGTGTATGCCACGGTGTCTAAATATGTACGAGTCATGTGTGCTGCCACAATGTCAGTGATGAAATTTTTTGCATTGCAGACTACTTGGATATTCAGTGAATGATTTGATTTGCGGTTCCTAAAGATGTATTCATTCACTGATGGTGGACAAATGGCAACATGAGTTCCATCTTTGTAACCTATTAAATGGGAAAACCGGGCTACCTGATAGAAGTCTAGTTTAGTGTTAATCAAATCTTGTGGGGTCGCGGGGAAGCTAATGCGGTGGTGTATCCTTGTCAATATGGCATGCAGGAAGGCATTAAAGAAATGTGACAGGGAACTTTTTACCACCCCTCCAGCTACAGCTACTACACCCTTGGAAGCTGCCTGACGCTTGTAGGTGCAGGGAACATAAGACCTGCATGTGAGTGGGAATGGCATGTGTCATGTGAGTCTGGCGCTGCAGTAGGGGATCCAAGTCTGCAATCAGATCAAGGATCATGGCAGCATTTAGCCTGTACTTGTCATAGATCTCCTCTTCAGTCTGCCCCAACAATGTGATGCACACTCAAAATGCTCTCCTATAATCTTGTTCTCTGAGCTGCTGCTCGTAGCCTCATCCTTCTTGCCATGACGTAGAGCGCTGCCACAGTGAAACATTCTGACTCCTCCTGGGCCTGTTTAAATACTTAACTGATGTGCTGCACCTGATGAGATTGTTTTCACCTGTTTACCACCTGTCTCTAAAATTCGGTAAATTGCAAGCGCAAAATAGCAATTTTGATAGAAACCACTATTTTCAATTTTTTGTGTATAGCTAGTCCATATTTGCGATTCGCAAATAACAATTCACTATTTCAGGTCCCACAATTTTCCGATTCCTTATTTTTGCGAATTCCTTGTGAGTTCGCTATGTTGTGTTGGTGCATTGTGGAGGGCTATTTTGCAATCGCAAGTAGCCTTTTTTTTTATTTGCAACGTTTGCGATTGCAAAATAACTTGATGCATGTGCCAGCTAGACTCTATAGCAAGGGCTATCAGCCGGTACCTGTATCAAGACTCTGGAAATGAAAGAGATGTCAGAGGAATCTGAATCAGGAAGTGGAAAGATTTTTTTTAAACTGCAGAGTTATTCTCTTTGGAGGCAGTTGGTGATTAGAAAGCAGACAGCACTGCAGGAGGAATGGGATGGGCAGCATTAGTCTACAGCAAAGTATTCAATTTGTCCACCAGTCACAGAAAACTCTGACAGCAAAACCATCAGCGTGGACAGGACAGCAGGATTGGCTAATACAGCAACTGGACATGATTGGACCTAGACTGGACTGCACTGGCAAAAGAGAAACTATGAACTCATGCCGTAGCTCCTTCCTTAAGCTCAAAGGAAGCTGCTGCTGAATACTTGCCCCATAACCCAGCTCACCAATCACAAACACAATCAATAGGAGTTACTGAGTGGCAGTGAAAAAGCCAGAGTTCAGTGTCACACCCACTCCTAGATTTGACTCAATTGGCTTTCACTACCCTTGGCCATTTTAGATTAATGGAGGTCTTTTAATCCCATTCTGGGTAATACAAGTTATCACCAAACTCTACAAGCTCTATAATGATATTTTCACACACCCCGCAAACCAGAGTATTGACAGTGCCTTGGTTTATGCCTCCAAGCCGATAAAGACCTCAATCTATCCAACATATGTGCAGGAAGCCACCGTCTCCCCCTCCAAAGAGAAACAGATTTAGAAAATGTTGTCGCCTAGCAGCAAACACAATTTATTTCCAGCTGCTCAGTGTTTGTTTTCTCATTCTGTTGTTTCTCCATCAGGCTGGTAGGGCAATGCCCCTCACACCCTTTAACACCAGCTGCCCATGGGCAGAACTGAGGTAAAGACCATTGCATTTAGCTTGGGGCCTCAAGAAGGGAGGATGGGCTTAGTGGAGCAAGTTACATTGCAGGCAAATGTTTATTTCGGCTACAATGTCTGCAACCAGGTTGTCCCTATGCCATATGAGTGGCTCAGAGAAAGATTTGACTTGTAGGGCCAGAATGCTGCAAACTGTGTGTGAGAGACTGGGTTGTAGCTTGACGGGGGGGTGATCCCTGTTCAAGCTGCAATCACAATCTTTGTCAGGGGAGTCACAAGCCAACCCTAGATTAACCTGTGCTCAACTCTCCGGTAGCTTGGCACAGAGCAATCAGACTTAACTTATAGGCAATGGGTAAAGTATTTGTGCAACACTTAGTACAATAATAAAGTGAAAACACCATACACAAATTTTCCACCACCAAGTTAGAATAATAGAACTTTCTTTAATAAAACAAAACCAAAACAACAAAAACAAAAATCCAATCAGTAGAACTGGAGTGATGTAATTTTAAAGATTTTAGAAAAAATAGCACCAAAAAGCACAAAGCACAAACTTTTGATATCTGGTTGTACCGGACGGAGACAATGTCATAAGTTCAGGCTGACTGTGATGGAGCACCGGCCAGCTACAGGGACCCAGTCAGGCCTGCTGAACAAAGTACCTTAAATCCTGGTTTGTGGAGCTTTTGCGAGGATCCACATCAATGATGTGTCACACGTTTGGTTCCGAGATGCAGCGAGGCTGCGATGTGAGGACCTGGTCGTCATCAAGGATTCCATTGAGAGTGCTTGAGTGAAGTACGGAGTCAAGGATGCAGCACCAGTCAGAGTGATGCATCTGTTCTATAGAGCTGCGAGGCTGCAATGTGAAGTTTGGCAGCATTGTTGAGGCTGCCATTGATGATGGATGCGAGGGCCTGTGACAAGGAAGTGTCATGCAGTCAGGGCAATGCAGTAATTCAGAAGAGCTGCGATGCAATGCAGGTCTTTGTGATGGGTCCAGTTCACGCAGCAGCACTGCATCTGATGTGCTCAGGTTTGCACCACGCTGGGTCCACAGAGGCATTGCTGAGCACCTTAAGCCCACTTCCAAGGGTCCAGGAATGGAGTGGCACCACTTGGCAGGGTAGGTGACCAGGTGTAGATGCAAGGTTGTTGGAACGCTGTTGTGTCCCTGAGGCTTCAGATCAGGAGACCAGCCAACTAGCCCTTGGAGTTACTATAGGTTCTGGGTTCAAGAGATGCAGGTCTAGTCCTTCCCACCCAGGCAAGAGGGCATCAGGTCAGCACAGCAGGGCAGCAGTTACTTCAGAGCAGCTGTCCAGCAGAGTGGCAGTCCTTTCAGCAGCACAGCAGTCCTTCCTCCTGGCAGAATATCCACAGGTCTACTGAAGAGTTTTTTTTTTTTTTTTACAGAGTTTTATATAGCGCGAACTAGACCCAAACCGAATCGGGTATCAGAGCGCTTTACATAGCATCAGTTACGTTACATGAGGACAGAAACAGAGTTAGTGATTCAGGTTCAGTATTTATACACAGTTATGCCTTTGAAGTAGGGAGAAGCTTCTACATGCTTGACTTTGAAGTGCATAGGTGCCCTGACTTCCCTGCCCTGGCTCCAGACTAACTACAGGGGGTATGCAGCCCTTTGTGTGGAGACAGGACACAGCCTATTGAAGTGTAAGTTGGGCTGCCTTCCATCTTTCGAGTGATGGACCATCCAGTCACACCTAAGCTCCCCATTGTATGTAGCAATCATGGAGGAATACACAAAGACCAACTGTTACCCACATGATGTCATGTGACCCAGAGACAGGCTACAGGTATCAAACGCCTAAGGGAAACAAAGGCCAACTTTTGAAAAGCTGCATTTTCAGAGTTGCACGTTAAATTGCGACTACAACATAAGTTAGGATTTTAAAGGGCAATTCCAGAGACACCAAACTTAAGGGGGTCACCTATTCCCATTTGAAAATTACAAATATAAAATAATAAGTCAATTCCAATGTTATCTTATGGAAGAGGTAGGCCCTGCAGTGGTGAAAAATAAACTTAAGAGTTTTTCACAACCAGGACATGTAAAACTTTAAAGTACATTTCCAACTATTTAAATACATTGCACCTGGTCCTCTGGCCTGTCAAGGGCCTATGCGAGGGGTAATGTATATGTATTAGAAAGGAAGTTTTGTGCCTGGCAAAAGCTTTATTTTGCCAGGTAGACATGTCAGTGTAAAACTGCATACACAGGCTCTGCAATGACAGGCCTGAGGCAAGTTTAAAGGGCTACTTAAGTGGGTGGCATAATCATTGCTGCGGACCCACTAATAGCATTTAATTTATAGGCCTTTGAGCACAGGTAGTGCCCCTTTATTAGGGAATTACACTTAAATTAAATATGCCAATTGAGCATAAGCCAATTGTACCATGTTTTAAGGTAAGAGCACTTTAGCACTGGTTAGCAGTGGTAAAGTGTGCAGAGTCCTAAGGACAGCAAAATGAAGTCAGCAAAAATTGGAGGTCTGAAGGCAAAAAGCTAGGGGAAAATCATGTTAAGGATGCCAGGTCTAACACAGTGTATCTGAGAGGGCTGGATGTTTTTCACTAAAGATTTCAGCTTATGAGATGCAACGCCTGTTCAACCCACCTATGAGTGAATGTGATAGTTGCATGCACTTTCCTATCTGTCTTAAAATTACTTTTGTGGTCTTCAATCTTAAGATCATAGATGCTGTGGTTGGGTACCGAAAAATGCTCAGCTGCAGCGCTCTCCTTCCTGTCAGTGTCCAATATACTGTCTCCGCTACATACTGAAATATTTCCCAACATGATAGGCTAACAACTCTCACATTTTCATGCTAGTTTGACACTCTTTTCATTGAATTGTTTCATGATGCTATATACGGCCAATATGGCGGCAAATCTGACACTGTAGATGGGTCAGTAGAACCACACCTTGGCGGACCAGTGGTGATGTGAGGTTGGGCTTGTTTGTGGAATTTCCTTCATTTAAAGACTTTGAAATTGGGCAGTTAAGCTGCAGAAACCACAATGGACGCACAACACAAACGTCTACTCGAACTAACCAATTTAGTATTGTGGAACTTGGCAGAGCGCAGGATGTCCGCTCAGCCTCTACTCTTCCAACATGCCCAAATTCCTATAAAACCAGAGACTTTTTGACCTATAAAGTTTTGTTGCAGACAGGTGATCCACACACTGCAACATACATATGTGAACATCTCAGACTTCCAGCAGTCTTTCTGAATCAGGCCTATCATGTTCAGATGAAGAAACATCTAGAAAATTATACTAAGCTAGCGGCCTCCCATATTACTCGCAACATTTTTGTCCAATAACATCCAGACATTGTGGATTTATCAAATAAAGCTTGGCATTAACAGTTTATGTTAAGAAGGTCTTCTGTTAGCCTGGAGGGATGGCCAGCTGAAGCCTCCGTACCTGTTCTAGTGTTGACCTGTTCTAGCACCTGTGATGCCTTGGTGGGCTGCCGACTGTAGGTGCCAGTGCCTCTCTGCTTGTGAAACATGGGCTGGGGGTAGAGCCCTGATGTGGTTCAGGCTACCATCTACCCAGTGGGCGATGTTAGAGCCAGAAATCTCTGTGATTTAGTAAACTCTGTATGTGGTAACACGTTGTTCCTAGCATATTGGGGGAGGGGGCCCCAGGCGAGAGATCCACAGGGATACAGACCACATAATGCTAGTCTAAGTTGTAAGATCTACGTTGGGGCAATAGGCACTATGTATATTACACTAGTGGACAGTTTGAAGCCCAGACCATGAGGTAGTGGGGTGGAGGCAGGGGATTTGTCTTTTTCTAATGTTCGGCTTTTGAGGATAGTGGAGCGGGGTTGATACATTTTTGCAATTTACGCAATTTTTAGAAAATCTCAACACTCTGGAAATGTGCAGACTAAGTCAATTAACCAACCTAAGCCAGGGCAGATGGCAGACTGTAATTCACAAACCACCTACATATTATTTGAGAATGGTGCGTTCCGGCAAATATTACTCCCGTGAGTATACAGGATTATTTGCTGTTTTTGTGAGTTCTGAAACTCTTTTTACCCGGGATGGATACTCTCTAAAGTTGAAATACTTTATTAAAATCAATACCCTAAATTAATGTAATTATATGAATAGAAAACTCCAATGGCAATGAAAGTGATGAATATAAATTACAAAAAAAAATATTGCAATGTTGTGATGATATTTCGATAACTCATTGCACTGAGTGATGAAATCAGTCTTTGGTGACCAAACCTTCACTTTTAGACCCTAGCTAAACTTTCCCTAAACACCATAATTGCCTTTCTAATTATTTTAGATTGCCTCAAACCTGCACGTCTTGTCTGAACAACGGAATTGTTGTAAGTTAGCTTCTGTACTGGGGGAGTGCTCCCCGTCTCAGTTACGGCATTTCCATACTGATTTGGAACTGGCTTTGAGGAACTTTTGGCCTTCAAACAGAAATGTTTTGCAACACAGCTTGCAGAAAGCACACAGGAAGCTTACTAATACATGTCTTTAGCAGGCCTAAAGACATTTTCCTGATTATTTTGAAAGACTTGACCTCATGATGAATCGTGTAAGTTTTAAGAATTAGCATAGGAATTCTGTCGTACAGTTAATAAATTCAATCACACATTATAAAACATTAATACATATATATGAATGCTTGATGCACTATCAACCTATGATAATCCAAACATTACAAGCTATACATGTAGAATCAATACAAAATGCAGCGTACATGACAAATGTGTACTCAGATGGATGAATATGTGAAATGCAATGAGGGTACATAATCAGAAAATGCGAAGATCACGTGAGGGGGTGGTTGAGGCTTCTTCTTTACCTATAGTTGTCTTTTTTGAAGGTCAGGCCTTATTGCATCAGTGGAGTATTATGAACGAAAGGCACAGGATTCTTTATGTGCATAAGATACCCTCCACACTTGGGGGCCCATTAGGATGGCGGACGGATCGCCACCGCCATGCAGGCGGTGGCGATCCGTCCGCCATCCATGCCCGTCCGCCACCTATTTCCCCCCGCCATATTACAATGGCGGGGGGACCGTGGCGGAAGGGAAGACCGTCCACCGCTTTTCCGCCACTGTCACCTTGCGACTGTGGCGGAAAAGGTCTAATATGCTGGCGGTGTCTATCAGACACCGCCCGCCATATTAGGATGGGCTGGGGGGCGGGCATACGGTTCTTGCTTTGTGGGCACGTTGTGGGCCCCCAGGGTGAAAGGGGTGGGGGGTGCACCTGGGGGCTACCTATGGTACCCCCTGCGTTTCACAGTACAACATGGCAGGCACTGCTGGGTGCCTGTCATGTTGTGCTGTGAAACGCACATCATGCATTTTTGACATTGTGGCGGACGGTGCTTTAAGCACTGTCCGCCGCAATGTTAAAAATGCGGGATGCACCCACCACTGTGGCGGGTGCATCCTAATTGGGGGCACGGTTCCGATGCCCTTGTGGCGGATGGTACCTGCCCCAGACAGGATGGCGGAAGGACTCTGTCCGTCCGCCATCCTAATCGACCCCTTGGTATGGGATACGGGGGGACTTTACATTTTTCCTTTGAATGTTAATGTAGTGGACAGTAAGATCAAAAGGTGTCTTGCTGTCCAAATATTAAACAGACAAAAACCACATATAGTTTTCCGACAGGGAACTCACATGATTGGTACATATTGCCACTTTATAGGTGGGGGTAAATACACAATTTTGGGCCAACCTCTGGATCACGTGGGGGTGGTCATTACAAGTAGGACATCACCTTCCTTTATCAAACACTTTGTATGGAGATATCCCAATGGGTATTATGACATGGTCATGGGCATATACGATGGGGAACTGATCACTGTAATTTTGATATTTCAGCTTCCTAAGCTTTGGAAGCCCACTGTAGATAGGATTGGGAAAATATTTCTGATAATCCCAGACATGACTTTAACACTGGGGATGACTTTAACCCATCTATAGGTCTTACCAACTAGATAATCATGGTAGTGATAGCTCAAATTTGTGTCGCCTTGCATCTGCCCCAGGACTTATGACGAAAGGCCCACGAGGACAATATGTCCTTTTTTCATCTTAAAAACACATTATTCTTTCTTAAAACTTTGTTATTTATTAAAACAGTGATCATATGCTACCAGATTCAGTGACTCTTCATACTTGACAAGATATATATTGTCGCCCCTATGTCTCATAGTAGACCACATATAGGTTATTAGAAGCTAGATGCCTCTAAAGTATGTGATACTGACTATTCTACTTAGCCCAACTAATCAACATTCTGAAATCAACCAGGGATCTGTTACATCAGCGGTCACTCCATAGAAAACATATAAAAGAGCCCTGGGGGGACATATCTAAAGTGTCTGGGAAATGTAGGGCAATGTCTCAGAAAGCTAATGCTAAGAAAGGGGACCCCTGAAACTGGTACGAAGTACACCTAGACAGGGAAAATACAATATTGTAAAGAATGCTAGGGCTACTTCAAAAAAAGAGACAACTTCTTATGTCATGATTAAAGAGAAAACACAATAGTGACACACAAGAACAGAGTATTAATTTAGGAAAGTACAAAACGTATTTATTTGTCTAATGATATTATTTCATTATTTAGTATTTTATAAACAGACACATGTAAAATAGAAAAATTATTACTGTCAAAGCATTAAATATTAGCAAAACTCTCACAGGCGCACAACAATCTTACCTCTATCATACAAAACCATACATACTAAAATCACACAAAATATACATAAATTGTCATAATTCATATGTTACAATTAATTATCATTATCAGAAATGAGGGGGACCGAGGAAACAATAATTATATTGGGATAAGTTGTCCGATCCTCTAGAATTGTGCAGATGTAAGGCTGACTCTACAGGCGTTTCGACAGATCCACTGTCTTCATCAGGAGTTTCACCTATACATGTTGTGCTCTAGAGAGAATGATAATATTTAGAAAGACATATTTAGTAATATATTTAAAAAAACTGTGTCACCATTCAATGTTTCAATGTTTTCACGTTCCCTATAATAAAAAAAGGAACAATAGAAAAAGCTCAAGAATATGTTGTTGCCATAGTTCACAATGTGGAGATAGGATCATAGAAAAACTATGTCTCCCATAGGGGGCTAAACAATTTGCCCTCCAGCTAAACAATTTGCCCTACAGCTGTGTATCTTGCATATCAACCCTAACAAAATACAGGTGATGTAAAGAGGTGATGTGAAAATAAAGGAAAGAAAAAGAAGGAGAAAGGAGAAAAAGAAATAGGTAAAGACGAGATGGGAAAGGACAGTATGATCGGTAGGATGCAGAAAGTGTAGGGTGAAGAGGGGGGAAGGGGAGAAGGGGGAGAGAGAAAATAAGGAAACAGTGGGGGGAGAAACGAAACACAAAAAAGAAAAAAGAGACAAGGGAACAGGAAGAGAAAAAGAACAAGAATGTTAAGAAAAAAAGAAAAGAAGAGAAAAAGAGAAAAGGGGAGGAGGGGGTAGGTAGGGGTGAGGGGGGTTTGGGTGGTTAGGAGGGAGGGGCGAGGGCACGGCTCTGAGAATGACTCACCATGTGCCTGTGATCTGATGTCCTCAGGATAGAAGGCTCAAGGGTATAAAAATGCTGCCGCTCAATGAAAGGTTCTGAAAGTGACAGTAATAGACAACGCTAAAATGGAGACACGTAGGGCCTGATTCACAGAACTAACTTAAGACAAAATCCTAAACTTACTACCATTTTGATATTCACAGAAGGCACTTACTCATTTTGTTATTCACAGAAGGTACTTACTCATTTCGGTATTCACAGAAGTTAGGAGTCCTAACTTTTTTTCTCAGTTTAGTAGTAGTAAAGTTAGGACTCCTAACTTTAGAACTCCTAAATGCCTTCTGTGAATACCTAAAGTCTTAAAATTAGGATTTTTCTCAATTTAGTAGTAGTAAAGTTAGGACTCCTAACTTTTGGACTCCTAAATGCATTCTGTGAATACCGAAAGTCCTAACATTTGGATTTTTCTCAACTTTACTACTACTAAACTGAGAAAAATCCTAATTTTAAGACTTTCGGTATTCACAGAAGGCATTTAGGAGCCCTAAAGTTAGGAGTCCTAACTTTACTACTACTAAATTGAGAAAAATCCTAATTTTAAGACTTTCGGTATTCAGAGAAGGCATTTAGGAATTCTAAAGTTAGGAGTCCTAACCTTACTACTCCTAAACTGAAAAAAATCCTAACTTTAGGACTTTTGGTATTCACAGAAGGCATTTAGGAGTACTAAAGTTAGGACTCCTAACTTCTGTGAATACCGAAATGAGTAAGTGTCTTCTGTGAATACCAAATTAAGTAAGTGCCTTCTGTGAATACGAAAATGGTAGTAAGTTTAGGATTTTGTCTTAAGTTAGTTCTGTGAATCGGGCCCGACCCAATTACTGACTGTTAGTCAAAATTGATGGTGGCTGATAATGGATCACAGGGGTCAAGGTTCCAATTAATATTTACCTAATAATTCTTCAAAAGTTATCCGAATAAAGAAACGCTGTTGCGAAGGTGGTCTTTAAATATGCGAAGACGATACGATGATAAAAGATAATTCACTGCCTACGGACTATGATGCCAAATCTGAATAGTGAAAAAACAGACAACAGGAAGCTATAAAGATAGGTTCATATGTGTGTCCAAGATTGGATAAAATGCAAGCAATAAGCTAATTACCTTTTAGGCAATGCATCTATCTCGAGCCCGAGAAAGAGTGTCCCATTTGAAAATCGGGATAAGCAAGTTGCAGACGTCGTTCAAGGTAGCAGTGATTCCTGAATATATAAAAGCGTAAGTAAGAAAATATGCAGAAGCTACGCATGGTGCTCTAACTATTTTAGTTAATTATGCAATTCCCACTAATGTCTAAGATGATCTAATTCGAAGGAACACCATAACTGGGGGTATCGGTCTGTCTGGCAGTAGGAAAATTATCTTTTTAAATAACATTCCCTTCTCAAGATGCGGAATTTAGTGAACAAGATGAAAGGCATTCTAAGCAATATTCCCATTCTAAAATTGCACAGACATGCACAGTTGTTTCTTGATGCAGGGTTGTCAGAGGAGATATCACCAGCATTTGCCCAGCTTAAGAGCAGGATGATTCCAAGACCAACTGTCCTCCTGGATGATCTTTACAAAGGCTACTTTGTGAATTAGTAAAATACATACTTCAGGTGTTTTCGGTAGCAATGGTGGAAAGCTGCCTTTCAGGTGACCTCCATTCTGCTTCGATTATTCTCATTTACAAACCAGGACATTCTCTTAAGGATTGCACGTCTCATCAGTCTATTTCTCTTTAGAAAGTCAAGACCAACATTTTAGGTAAGGTCTTTGTCAACAAGTTATTGATACTGTAGGCCACCAAGACTCATGGAACCGATGCATCACCAAATTGCATGGAGATATCCGACACATCACCAAAACTGCATGAGGATCACAGATGATCCAGCGGGCTATAGAAAATATATCATAAACTACGCTACCCAACTTCATAACCTATAAACAAAATTCTAAACTAAATATGGACCCATTTATAAACCTGATATATTTTGGGCCTACTGAATCAGGTGGTCAGAATAAATCTATATACACATTATCTACAAACTATATACATATTTATACATTTGCAGACAGAATATTGTCATTAGAATAAAACCCAACCATTTAAATGACCACCATAGGCGATGTGATCTTGCTAATAGTAACCTACACTTCTGAATAACCAAGACCAGCTTGTTTGTCAAAAGTAAGATTTTATTTACTAAATTATGGTATATAAGTTGAAAGTTTTATAAATGAAATTTATTAGCAATAATGCAAGCATGATTTAAGCAAATGAAACAATTTTAAAGAATATATATAAAGTTTAGCATTTCTAAAACCTAATTCCCTAACTGAGCTAAATGGATAGAAATTAAAGTAAAGTTCTTTGAGGATTCTTACGTGCTCCACGCAAAGTCCAGCAGCACATCACCCTCATCGGAAAGTCAGAAAGCAGCAGCCAGCCCATCCCTAAGGGCATGACTTTTTATACCTTTCTACGCTAACTAAACTAAGCAAAGGAAAGTTTTCAGAAATCTTCGACGTCCCATTGGCTGAGAGTGACAAGTGACATGTCACCCAGTTATCAAAAAGTTCCACTAAATCATATTTCATAGAGACCATTGTTCCTTCCACGTGAAGCCAGAAGCTTCCTCATGTTGCAACAAATGTATTAAGTCATTCTCGCAGCGTCCATTGACTTTCATTATACTTCCGCGGATGCCAAGTTAAGGATTGACAAAATGTTCACTTTCGACCTTGGCCATGTCCGACAGAATGATGTCAGCTCATCAGTTTTTGCTTTGTGAATGCAGCTTCAATAAACGTTTTAATTCAGAATGGGCGTCTCGTGACTTTCTGCAGAATTATATGTCAGCTCTTTTTCTGCGGTTCAAATGACTAGGCCCAAAAGCAGGCAACTTATGTTTTCTAGTATAAAACAAACACAAGAAAAGTATTAATGTAAGAAATAAAGTAGATTCTGTATCCACCCCATGGTTTACTAATTAATTAACCCACCCGATTAATCAAAATGTTACCTAGCCATTGCAAACAAATAAAGCAGCGTTTATATTTACCAGTCTCCGTTTTTCCATGAGACCCATATGCACCTAGAATAGTAGAAATGACATCACACAGACAAGGAAAAGCAAAACAAGCACATGCTTCTTTTAAGTTTGCAGCAATTAGTAATGACAAAAACGAAAACAATAAATTATTTTATTATTTTGCACGAACAAAAAGATGCAACATTTATGCACGTTTATGAGCACACATGTTAGTCCCCCCACGTGTAAAGTTTAATCTAAGTTGTATTAGCACGACATATCACAAATCATTAATAATTTTATTCATGTTATGGAAATGTGACTTTGCGAGTTTAAACAAAATTTTGTTTTCTATCTCGCTCCATCAACTCCCTCATCTGGTGATTAACAAATCACCACACCAGCACTCAAAATTTTGGTAAATTAAATTTTTAAGAAATCGATTCAAATTCATTTGTATCAGTAAACCTAAAAGTCTGTTTCTGCATAATCTTTGCAATTAACATGACGCTCTCTATGTAACTCCTGTAATTCGATCTCCCTTTCTTCTTCTTTTCTGAGTTTATAGATTCTTTTCTTTTCTCTCAACTGTTTCTTTCTTTTATGTAACAAACAACCTAATTTGGTCAAAATAAAAATGAATACTATTATAATCAAAGGTGCCAGAATCTTGCCAAGAACTGAACTTCCGATATTATGAAACCAGTTTTTAATTGCTTGAAACCTTTTTGAAAGTTTCCCTGTAAAATCTTCTTCTTCTAAAGGAATTATCTCTGAATGCATTTGTGTAATATTCTTAATATACATTTCAATATTCTTACTTTCATCAGGTATATATGTACAGCAATGTTGGACATGTAAAATGCCACAGACTCCTCCCTCTTTTGCTAGGAGTATGTCTAAAGCAAGTCGGTCTTGAATTACCATAGATCTAATTGCAATAACTTCAACATTCACTAATTGAAATCCATCAGCAGTGTCAGTTGATAATCTATCAACTATAGTGGACAATTTTCTAATTCTCCCAGCATTTAGGGTTATACCAACAAAAGGTATTACAGCTTGAAAAATATCTCCCAGAACTTCAGTAAAAGTTTCTCTTTTAGCTCTATTTACATAATTATGAATTTTAAACAATCCTTCTGAATCTCTGTCAACATGAAACACTTTAGGAAAAACAATTCCCACATAACAAGTTCCATACCAATGGTCTGGAAGGTTGTAGTAGGCTTTGTCACCACAAACAAAATAAATCCCAGGAAAGATAGGATCTTTCCCACCTTTAAATCCCCAACCTCCCATAATCTGATAAGTATCTTCACAGTTACTTGCACCTACAAAATAATTATCAAAAAGTGTATTATCTCTTCTAATGCAAAGCTTTCCACTAACTGGTTTGTCTATGTGAATTGCAATATTTTCAAGCATTTTGCCATTTAATTTCTCATCCTCTTTTTGCCAGAAAGCAGTTTTAGTCTGTTTGACTAATTCGTTCCTCTTATAAATTGCTCTTCTCTCCTCAACCATATTCAAGAATTTCTTTCCTTCAGCACTTAATTTACATGTTAGATTATTCTTGTAAGCATACTCGTAAGTGAGTTCGTTAGTAACAAGGAAATATTCTCTCATTTGTTTTGCTTTCTTATGCTTATTTAAAGCATTATCAATCTTAACATTAGCAAAAATTTCATCATAATTTGAATAGTAATATTCTAAACGTCCAGTTTGATAAAATAAACTAGTTAATACACTACATGTTACAGCATAAGTGAGAGGAAGCATATTATATGTTACTCCCTCAGAAACAGAAGCAGGTAACTTAACACAGACATAGCAGTCTTTTGCATCCATTACCTTTACATATTCACTCAATAGCTTTGTGAATGTATTACTTGAAAAATCACCTATTGATTTATCTTGATGAATGTTAGGCTGATGATCAATAACTTTTGCAGATGTACTATGTTTAGTTTGGCTAACCAGAGCTTTGCTTGTTATGTTAACTTTGTGTAATTCTCTATTCATTTCTAAAGGGATAATCACAGCTAATACCAACCAGAGCAGAACTAAAATGAGCAGACATACCAGAGTCATCTTACAGCATCTTTTAAAAACAGAACACTTTGAAGTGTTCTCCTTAACATAAGGCATTTTTAGGTTAGTTTTAGCCTCAAAAATAAAAATAAATTTTAAAATTTATATACACCCCCCTTTTAAAATATATTTTTCTTTTATAACCCTAAACAAGATTTCTTCGACCTTATGTCATACATAAGTTTTCTTCAACTAAACAGTTTTTCTTCGACCTTGTGTCAACTAACAAATTTTCTTCAGCCTTTTGCCAATTTAATAATTCTGTACTTCAATCATTGTCACTAATTTCTTGGATTTCGTTTTCTTCTTCACTACTATCATATATGTCAATAACAGGTGGAATTACTAAGTAAGTCCACTCAGGAGACTTGTATTTCTGGTTTGGTCTTATTATTCTCTTCCCTTTTCTCGATATCACTTCAATTTTTCTTCCAACTCCAACTTCTTTTCCTGGACTCTTTTGACTACTTATTTCCTCTACTTGTTCTATTGGCTTTTTGTTCAATCTGACTCTCAATCTTCCACCTGGCCAGTAGTCTGCTTTTCTCACGTACTTCTTCTTTGGTTCAGAATTATTTGATTCTGACTTCCAAGTCCTTTTCTTTCTGTTTTCACTTCCACGTCACTTTCTTCAGTTTCGTAGTCTGAAATTTCAATTGACTCAGGAACTTCTCTATTCGGCAATTTCACTCCTTCAGGAACTTCATTTTGTCTTCCATTACTGGTACTCGGTAATTCGTTCTCCTCCTCTTCCTCAATTACCTCTAACTTCCCAGATTTCGGATTTTTGTTCCTTACTTCAGAGTTTGTTCTCTGCCTTTCGATACTCTCCTGGTCTGAAACTTCTTTTGGTTCAGCTTCTTTGTCTTCAATAGAGACAACCGAATCCTCAGTTATCTTTCCTTTTAACAGATTCTCTTCACCTTCAGAATCTATTTCAATTATTTCTAAGTCTTTTCTTGTCAGATTTCCATTCACTGGTACAGTTTCCAGATGTCGACTTTCTTGTCGATCTTCAGAATCTGGAATTACTTCACCTTCTGTTCTGTCTTCTGCTTCAGAATCAGAATCATCTGTGGTATCACTTTCAACATCAGAACTCTCAGGAGTTGGTACTGGAATAGTATGACTAGGATGTATCCAGCGTTTCAATCCTCTGCACTTTACAGCATTAGTAGTGATCAAGATTATCTGCCTAGGTTTCTGCCATCTAGGAGCTAGACAATTCCTTCTCCGATGTACTTTCGTTCTGACCCAATCGCCAGGTCTCAGATCATGAGTCAAAACCTTTTCATTTGATTGAGCTTCAGTTCCCACCTGATTAGACACAGAAGTTACCATATCAGATAACCTTTTACAGTAATCCAAAATTGCACTGTCATTTATGCTCAACAGTTTACCTACAGGTACAAAAGCTTGCCTCATAACTCTTCCCATTAAAATTTCATGAGGACTCAAACCTGTCTTTTTATCTGGTGTACTTCTTAATGACATCAAAACAAGTGGAAGAGCATCTGTCCACTTAATACCTGTCTCAAGACACATTTTTCCAATTCTGTTTTTGATTGTTCCATTTATTTGTTCAACTACACCTGATGCCTCTGGTCTGTATGCACAGTGTATTTTCTGCTCAATGCTCAAAGCTTCACAAATTAACTTCATCAGTTTGTTATCAAAATGGCTTCCTCCATCACTCTCAATAGTGACTGGAAAACCGTACCTTGGGATGATTTCTCTGAGCAATAGTTTTGCTACTGTAATTGAATCACAATGTCGTGTAGGGAAAGCCTCTTCCCATCTTGAGAATAAGCATACAATTACAAGCACATATTTCAAACAGTTGTGTAAAGGCATTTCAATGAAATCCATTTGTAACCTGGTAAAGGGACCACCCTCTCGACCAATTATTCCTGTCCCCACCACTGATTTTCTGTTTGGATTCATTTGTTGGCATGACAAACACCTTTGACAAAAAGATTCAGCAATAGTTCTAAACTTGGTATTGAACCATGTTTCTCTGAAAAGTCTGACCATAGAATCTCTTCCTAGATGTGCAGGACCATGATATAATCTGGCCATGTCAGCAATCAAGCAATTTGGTAAGACTACTCTGCCATCTTTGTAAACCCACACTCCATCTTCTTCACGTGGTCTACAATCTGATCTTAACCATAGGTCTTTTTCTTCATCATCTGCTTCGTTTTGTAAATCTCTAATCTCATGCCATGTTTCTACAACAGTTGTTAGCATTAATGAATTTGAATCAGTTTCTTTACTCCTCTCCCGATTGTATGAATAAGTTTTTCCTTGCGCAGTACTTTGCTGTTTCGTCTGCGAAGGCATTTCCCTTGGAAATATAATCAGTTCCTCTAGTGTGCGCTGCACATTTGACAATGGCAATTTCTTTTGGCAATTGTATTGCTTCAATTAATCTTCTAATGAAAACTGCATTTTTAATTGGTGATCCTGTTGATGTCATGTATCCTCTCTGTGACCAGAGTTGTCCATAATCATGTACAACTCCGTACCCATACTGACTATCAGTAATGATGGTAACTCTTATATCCTTTGATATTTCACATGCACGAATTAAAGCAATCAATTCAGCCAATTGTGCTGAACGAACTCCTTCAAGACATGATGCTTCTTCAACATCTACAACTGTACAAACTGAGTATGAAGCTTTCAAGACACCTCCTTCGGATCTTAAGCATGAGCCATCTACAAAGTAGACAAAATCCGATTCAGACAAAGGTCTGTCTTTGATGTCTTTTCTTGGTTTAGTGCAGAATTCCATGACATCTAAACATTCATGTTCTGTCTCAATGTCATCAACAATTTCAGAATCAGGCAGTAATGTAGAAGGATTCAGATTCAAACATCTTGAAATCGAAACATTATCTGCTCCCAGTATGATTTTCTCATACTTTGTCAATCTGCTACTCGTTAGATGTTGAGTCTTACCTCTTGTCAGTAATATTTCAACTGAATGAGGCACAAAAACTTTCACAGGAAATCCCATAATGATTCCTTCACTTTGTTCGAGGCTGATACTTGTAGCTGCAACTGCTTTCAAACAACCTGGTAATGCTTTTGCAATTGGATCAAGAACTGCAGAGAAGTATGCAATAGGTTTCTTTAAATTTCCATGTCTCTGTATTAATACAGATAATGCACATCCTTCTCTCTCACTGCAATACAGTTCAAAATCTTTCTCATAATTTGGCATACCTAAAGCAGGAGCTTGGCATAAGCTCTTTTTCAAGTTCTCAAAAGATTCCATCTCAGCATCATTGAGAATAATTGGATCTTTTACATCTGATTTGGTCAGTCTTTGTAGTGGTTTTGCAATTACTGAAAATCCACTTATCCATTGTCGACAGTAACCTACCATTCCCAAGAACATTCTGACCTGTCTTTGTGTTCTTGGCGGTAACATTGCTTGAATCATTTTTATTCTCTCTATTGTTACTTGTCTTTTTCCTTTTGCAATTCTGTGACCAAGATATTTTACTTCTTGTTTGCAAAACTGTAGTTTTGCTGGGGACACTTTATGTCCTTCTTCTGCAAGGCGATTTAACAGAATTATTGTGTCTGTTACACAATTTTCTCTTGTCTTTGCAGCTATTAACAAATCATCAATATACTGCACCAACGTAGACCTACCTGGTAAGTCTAAATCTTCTAATGATCTTTTTAACAGTTCGTTAAAGATTGAAGGACTTTCTGTATAGCCTTGAGGGATTCTTGTCCATCCAAGGGTCTTACCTTGGAATCTGAAAGCGAAGATTTCATAACTGTCTGGATGTAAGGGAACAGTAAAGAATGCATTGCAAAGGTCAATGACTGTATACCATTCAGCATCATGTGGAATCTGAAATAGAATTACTGCTGGATTTGGAACCACAGGACAACATGGAACGACAATTTGATTAACCTTTCTCAAATCTTGTACGATTCTAAATGTTCCGTTAGACTTTTTAACTCCCATAATTGGTGAATTACAAGAGCTACTCTTCATTTCCTTTAATACACCTTGCTTGATTAATTTTTCAATTATAGGTGTTATACCTTCAATTGTTTCTGTTTTCATTTTATATTGTGGAGTGTTTGGAAATTCTATTCCCTGTTTCAATGCAATTTTTACAGGATCTACGTTTTTCATTAGACCCATCTCATTTCCAGTAAAATCCCATATTTCAGATTTCACTGTTTCTTTTAGCTCTTCAGGTAAATCCTTTTCTTCAAATGCAGGAAACAATTTTGTTTCTTCTGCTTCCATCATCATCATTGTCATTCTGTATAAACCATCTTCCTCCATTGTTTGTAACTCAACTCCATCAGGAGAACAATATATTCTGCAATTCATTTTACATAGGATGTCTCTGCCTAATAGATTTACTGGACTACTATTACAAACCACAAATCTGTGTTTATCTCTGTAGTTTCCAATTTCGACTGGTACTGGATCAGTTAAGTCTGTTTTAATTTGCTGATTACTTACTCCGACAACTTGGATGGTATCCCCAGAGAGAGGTAGGTTTTCAATTTCCACCGATCTAACAGTAGAACGGGTAGCACCAGTGTCCACTAGAAAAGTGATGTCTACATCATTAACTTTCCCGTTTACATAAGAACCAGACTGGTCAACCTCAAGAGTGGCTCCAACAACACACTCTTCCTCCTCTCTCGGGCACCGTCAGCAATAATCATCAGAATCACTGTCTTGACTTTCTGCTAATAAAAATTGTTGTGAAGCATTTTGCATTTGAATCCTTTGCTGCTTTTGCTGTTTTTGTGGTTTTATTACCTGTTCACTTCCCTGAAATCCCACGTTTGGATTATATTTTTGAACTCCCCCACAATTCGGAAAAGGTGGTTGTGGCAATTGGTCTTGACGATTATTCACCTGTTGTTGTTGCTGTTGCTGTAACTGTCGCTGAATATTAAATTCGTTTAACCCCTGTTGCATCTGTAGCTGTTGCTGCAGGTCAACACCATTCTGCATCTGTGGATTCAATAAGGGATTCTTTAAGTTTTTAGGAGGATGAGGACACTCGTCCCTCCAATGTCCAATTTCGCCACAATTAAAACAAGGTAATCTTTGTTTCAGCTCTTCTATCTTTGGGCTAAATTTCTTTGAGAAATTATTACCTTTAAACTTTCCTTGTATCTGGTTTGTATTTCCAGTTTGAACAAAATTAGTGTTCTTATTTCCCATGCTGGCAATCTGTTGCTCAGCCACCTTTACCTGAGCCCACATGGCTTTCTCCTTCAGCTTCTTCTGTTTTACTTCTATTTCATCGCTACAATACTTTGCTTTTCTTAGAATATCATCTACAGATAGTGATTGCCATCCGACAATACTAGTTCTGATCATTTCTCCAATTTCAGGTTTTAGTCCATAAACAAATCTATAGATAAAATGACTCATGTCTTTTTCATCTAATTTTTCATAACCACTGTATTGTTTAAAGATTAACAATAGTCTTTCATAAAAAGAATGAACTGATTCTTTTGTTTCCTGTTCTGTTCTTTCTATTTTAACCCAATCAACTTCTTTGGGTGGAATTTTGTTTTTCATCCAAACAATTACTTTCTCATAAAAATCCATTACAAGTGGATTTGGAGCACCTGTTTCTTTAATTCGTTCAGGTTCTGTTTTTGGCCAACTAATCGATATTTTGCATTCTGTCCAAAGATCAGATGGAACTACAATGTCAAAAAATCCATCTAAATCAATCCACAGAACTTTTGACACTTTGATAAATCTATCAACTTGCCTGTACCACTCGACTGGTTTTTCCCTCAATTTTGGAAAGTCATTTGTAAATAACAGAATGTCCTGTCTCGACCACGGGATATGAACATATCCTCCACCTGCAACTTCTCTCATTGGAAATTGTTTTGACAATTTATCCAATCTTTCATCTTCCTTCTTTTTCGTCCATTTTACTCTCCATTTATTCAGTTCTCCTAGCTTTTTGATATAGACAATCAAATCTTTAATGTGAACTATTCTTCCCATTGAGTTCAAACTCTCAATGTCACTTTCTGAAAAATCTAATCTGTAATGCTTTGCAAAATTCTTTTGTTTACTTACATCGATTTCAAGTTCTGCAGCTAGATCCTCTAATTGATCATATTTATTTTTCGTTTTCCACTGAATGCTTTTGCAAATGAATAGTAGTTCATCATCCCGATAGTAATTTAAACTATCTGGGCCAATTGTTCCAATTATTAATTCTTCGATATTCGCTTTTAATTTGGCCACATCAAGTTTTGGTGTGGTTACCCTGACTTCAGGACTCCCTATATCTGACATAGCACCCATTGGTGTTTTTGGAGATAAATCCTCATTAAAAGTTAAATCAGGCATTCTTGATTTAGAAGTGTTTAATTCCGTTAAATCTGAATAAAATTTTTCAGCAGCCTTTTGAATTTCTGTATTTATAGGAATAGTTAATCCATTTTTGTTTGTATTCTTTTGATCAAATACAGGCTGAACAGGACCAATTGTTACTGGAACTGTGACAGCTTCCATGCCTTTTGTCATTCTTTTAATTAATTCTTCTTTAGATCTTAAATATTCATTATAATCAACATCTTCAACATTTCTTGTCTCTCTTGCATAATCTTTTGGAGGTTCCCTTGCTCTAGGAGTCATCGTAAAATGTCTACCTTCATTTCGAGCATTCTCGAATTCTGATCTTCTAGGAGTTTCAGTGATTTCACAATTATTTGGATAAAGTTTAGGAGCTTCACTAATTGGAGGTGCACTCGGTGAAGTTTCAGTAGAAACCACCGGAGTAGACCATGATCTAGGAGGTCTCAAAGGCTGATTAGGCTGATTCTTTCTAGTAGTTGTATATATTTCTTCCATAACTGCATCCTCAGATTCACTTTCCATAGATTTCCCTGTAGGAGAACCCATTACCATTTCATGAATTAAATACAATCCTTCACTCATGTTTCCCTGTCTCCACATTCGTAATCTATCTTCATGAGTTTCTCTTTTCCAAGATGGATTTTTAGAAGGTCTTTTAATTCCACTAGCTTCTCTTTGTAACTGATACATCTCGTCTTCCCACTCAACTAAAGCTTCAAATTGAGTTGGTCTCGGTTTTGGAACAAGAGCATTCATTTTCTCTCGTAAGTTTCTTAAAACTCTTACATTAAATGAACCATCATCAGGCCAAGCTAAAACACCGTCGTTTTTAGTATAGCGTTTCCAACTGTCGAACCATAAGACAGTATGATATCCGTATTCACCTTCCATATACGCTGCAGGTGTTTTATACTTATGAAGTAGTTTACCACCTCGCGTTTCGATTTTCTTGTCAGGTGAAAATAAATTTTTGAATTTCTGAAATAATGTTGTCTTTTTCTCAACATGTTTAAAATGATAACTCATTTTTAAAAGTTAAATTTAATTCACAAAATCGTTCGAAAAATATTTCCGGGATGTTCCGCAAAACAACCAATCCGTGCGCGAAACACACCAACAAGCCAATAACAGTTGAGCTACGTCACTTTTCTGCTCAACCAATAAATTTGGAGATTTTCTGAAGGACCAATCAGCTCACTGGTCGTCAGAGACTCAAGAGCCAATCAGAATACAGCTTGTGACGTAGGTCACCCAATCCCAGCGCGGCTCTGTGACGTACACAGCAGCTGCGGTTTCTCGTTTCTCACTCCTGGCGCATACCCCTCCTTCACAAAATCTTTTCACAGCGCCATTTTAAGGACACTTTTCAGTGTAAATTAATTCTTAACAATGACTATAAAGACAACATCTGTTCGTTTCACTATTTAGGATAGTTTACATACATTCAAGTATCCACACTTCGGAATAGACGGCGCTATTCACACTAAGGATAATATTCAATTGTCAGTAGAGTAACCTTACCCCACCCTTCTAACACGTATAATTATGAACTCGCTTTGCTCTGAACCCACCGCGAAGTGAAAGTTCTAAGAGTTCCACTTGAACATAAAATACAATTCAAACTCGCACTTTTACACGGAAAATTCCCTAATTTCAAACACACATGAAATCCGTACAGGACTCTCACCTGTTTATAGAAATCATGCACCGTTAGCAAAATAACGACGTTATCCGTACAGGGCTCTCACCTGTTTATAGATATGAAACATGTACCCGTACAGGACTCTAACCTGTTTATAGATAATCATGCACCGACGTTAATTTTACCCTTCACTCAAGCTCGGATATAACTAATACTCTCATCACAGTGAGTTTTATGGAAGGCGCTTTGTCCCTATTCTCATGCTGCTTTGATTTCTTAGAAAACCCTCACTATACAAGATTCAGACCTAGCCCTAAAACTGTGCTGCTCGGCGACAACACTATGGTACACGGCGATACCTCTTGTGATACTCGGCGATATCACTACAAACAGAACAGATGGCTTGCGTGACTAATTTCTCGCCACACAATCTATACCGGTATAGCTTACAGATAGCACGAAAAACGAACTCAACAAGTGTTAAAACATCGATCCTATTTCCATACCATAACGCAACCCCTAGCAACCAACATATTACCTTGGTTACTTCTTAGCAACCATCAATTTCTGCTACCAGAGAATTGATCCAGCGGGCTATAGAAAATATATCATAAACTACGCTACCCAACTTCATAACCTATAAACAAAATTCTAAACTAAATATGGACCCATTTATAAACCTGATATATTTTGGGCCTACTGAATCAGGTGGTCAGAATAAATCTATATACACATTATCTACAAACTATATACATATTTATACATTTGCAGACAGAATATTGTCATTAGAATAAAACCCAACCATTTAAATGACCACCATAGGCGATGTGATCTTGCTAATAGTAACCTACACTTCTGAATAACCAAGACCAGCTTGTTTGTCAAAAGTAAGATTTTATTTACTAAATTATGGTATATAAGTTGAAAGTTTTATAAATGAAATTTATTAGCAATAATGCAAGCATGATTTAAGCAAATGAAACAATTTTAAAGAATATATATAAAGTTTAGCATTTCTAAAACCTAATTCCCTAACTGAGCTAAATGGATAGAAATTAAAGTAAAGTTCTTTGAGGATTCTTACGTGCTCCACGCAAAGTCCAGCAGCACATCACCCTCATCGGAAAGTCAGAAAGCAGCAGCCAGCCCATCCCTAAGGGCATGAATTTTTATACCTTTCTACGCTAACTAAACTAAGCAAAGGAAAGTTTTCAGAAATCTTCGACGTCCCATTGGCTGAGAGTGACAAGTGACATGTCACCCAGTTATCAAAAAGTTCCACTAAATCATATTTCATAGAGACCATTGTTCCTTCCACGTGAAGCCAGAAGCTTCCTCATGTTGCAACAAATGTATTAAGTCATTCTCGCAGCGTCCATTGACTTTCATTATACTTCCGCGGATGCCAAGTTAAGGATTGACAAAATGTTCACTTTCGACCTTGGCCATGTCCGACAGAATGATGTCAGCTCATCAGTTTTTGCTTTGTGAATGCAGCTTCAATAAACGTTTTAATTCAGAATGGGCGTCTCGTGACTTTCTGCAGAATTATATGTCAGCTCTTTTTCTGCGGTTCAAATGACTAGGCCCAAAAGCAGGCAACTTATGTTTTCTAGTATAAAACAAACACAAGAAAAGTATTAATGTAAGAAATAAAGTAGATTCTGTATCCACCCCATGGTTTACTAATTAATTAACCCACCCGATTAATCAAAATGTTACCTAGCCATTGCAAACAAATAAAGCAGCGTTTATATTTACCAGTCTCCGTTTTTCCATGAGACCCATATGCACCTAGAATAGTAGAAATGACATCACACAGACAAGGAAAAGCAAAACAAGCACATGCTTCTTTTAAGTTTGCAGCAATTAGTAATGACAAAAACGAAAACAATAAATTATTTTATTATTTTGCACGAACAAAAAGATGCAACATTTATGCACGTTTATGAGCACACATGTTAGTCCCCCCACGTGTAAAGTTTAATCTAAGTTGTATTAGCACGACATATCACAAATCATTAATAATTTTATTCATGTTATGGAAATGTGACTTTGCGAGTTTAAACAAAATTTTGTTTTCTATCTCGCTCCATCACAGACACATATCATTGCTGGCAACCAGGATCAAGGTATTTTTGCTCAGAAAGGCCCTATGTAAGTCCTGTATCTTGCCTGCGCTCCATCATGGTCAGCCTGAATACTTGACTTTGTCCCAGTACAGCACAACCAATTAACTCTTTAAGCGCTTACTGTTTCTAAGTGTTATTTTTGCATTAAATCTTTAAGAATTCACAGTTTGACTTCTACTTATTGGATTTCTGCCATCTGGTATTGTTTTATTTCTAAAAGTATTATTTATTTTTGGAAACTGGCGTATAGTCTTTTTGTTGTGTTTTCACCAGTTACTGTTTGAAGGATTGCACAAATGCTTTACTCATTGCCACTTAAGTTAATCCTGACTGCTGTGTACCAAGCTACCAGAGGGTACGCACAGGTTGCTTTAAAGTGTTTTACTGACTTACCCTGAGTAGGATTGTGGTTCCAGCTTGTACAGGGTGCATACTTCTGTCAACCAGAAACTCAATTTCTAACACCCACCAAGACAATAATTAGAGTCTGGGAAACTAGCGCAAGGAAGTTGTGTGGTGCATGATATTGTAACATTGAAGGTGCCACAATGGCATAGTAATTTACATAGACATCTGCCAAAATGTAATGATTTCCAGAAATATGACCACAGCAGTAAAATTTAACTTGAGGAGCATATAGGAGAGGTAGTGAAAAATATATGCAAATACATATGAAAAACATAAGGAATTTGCTCAGGTTGACCCTCAAAGATTTCCAGGCTTACAGATAAGACATACCCTATTGACCAAATATTATGCTGCTCCTTTACCTTTCCCCTCTGGAGTATAGAGTGCTCTCAGAGCCTCTATACAGAAAGTTCATATCTTTTGTCTATTAAGCAATGGTCGTCAACAAAAATATTTCCCTCAGTAGGATGAAGTTCAGACCGGAAGCTAAGAAGCTGGTCTGGGTGCCCTGTACGATGCAGAGTTGGAGGAGGTGCTCTAGTATTGTGGAATGCGTTTTATTACAGGTTCCATTTTGTGACACTCAGTAGGAGCAAGCCTGCAGAAGGTGCACAGCTGGTGTCCTCTAAGTTAACTTGAACAGTCTGCACTTTTGCTGTAACCGCACAGCCTTGAGAAGTGACAATGTCACATGTGTATGTGATAAGCTGTTGTTATGCTTCTCTTACTGATTTCATAAGTTAATACCCATGTATAGCTAAGGAGCTTTTCTGATTAATGATTGGCTGTTTATCATTTGTGCAACATATGTATAATATATTGTAATCTATAAACAGCCCATGTTAACTTCTGTATTTTGGGAGTACGGTCCACTCTGGCACCTGGCAGCTGTTGGATAATAAGTTAGGTTGGAAATCTAACCTGGATAAGTCCTTCTTTTATTTTAAACCCCCATAGTATCCCACACAGAAACTATCTTTTCCAGTTTCAGATTGGTGCTACTTGAAATATTTGACTATGTCTGTCACACAAGCACATAGTTTAAAGATTTTACGATCGTTCTGTCGATGTTTTCTCTTAGGGAATGTGGTCAGGTGGAAGCCTTTATTAACATAAGTTGGCAGTGTTACCTGCTCAGGATGTTTTCAGATAAGTTCAGTGGTATTTACAGTTCCACTAGCACTGATGAATAGGACAATCTTGTTAAGCATTTGGAATGTAGAGCCTACATCAAGATCTTCTGTGATGTGGATCTGGTGGCAGCCTAACTAGGCATATTCAGAGTGTGGGGTAGTCTGATACTTCTTCACTTTGATGCCTGGTGAGAAAATATAGACTTGTGTATGCTTTCTAAAAAGGTAATTTATAGTAGCCGCACCCTGGGGGTAGCTAACATGGTAAGGATAACATTGTGAAGCCCAAGCCTACGGTGACTAATATGACACTGTTTACTAATTGTGCTGCTTTTTTTGCTTTGTGGCTTAATGCTTTCACATATTCAAATACACACTTATAATCTTGGACTCTACTTCATAAAGGATGCTACATGTTGTTATTATGCAAACATACCCATTTTGTATCAATTACTCTAAAATACTGTAATAAAGAGGGTTCTTCACATTGTGCAGGACATGAAGCCAGCACAAGTAAAAGTGAGGAAATGTAATCTTCATTCTCAGGGAATACTTACTAATAGAAAAAAGAACTTGGCACAGAAGCTGAAAATATGAAAAGACATCTTTATTAAATTTAATAAGTGAGGCCACATCACACAGAAGCTGTAGCAACTGAATGAGGTAGTCTGAGGAATACAGAGAACAGAGGCCTTATATATGCGCAGGGTTACAAAACTCAGCATAAAAGTAAGGGGCAGTCCTTGCTTTTGCAAGCCCATAATCAATCATTGAACAAACCTAACATTCTTCTTTAGACAAGCCGGACAAACCCATAATAAGAAGGACCACAACCCATACCATAAATAGACCATAAAAGAAGAAACAGAAAACAGATAAGAAGCAGGATAAGGGGCGTGTGTGTGCATACCAAACTCTACAATGTCCTGTGCTTTGATCCTCAATCTTGATCAGCTACTGGGCAAGGAACTGGCCTAACAAGGTCAGCTTCAGACAACAGGGTCAGTTCACTCAGGTCAAACAGGAGTCAGCACGAACTCAAGCTAAGGTGTACATGTCCTTAAAAGACTAGTTCAGCCACAGTCATCGGCCTATGTGAGGGCAACCACAAAATGGCTGCCATACACAAAATGGAACCCACGGGTTCAGAATAATGTTTCCCCTTTTTTTTGCTCCTGTTGAGCAGTTTGGCATTCCCTATTTTTGTTTTGTTGAGAAAAAAAAAAGAAGAAAAAAAACAGTTCTTTTTAGAACTACCTCCAATTCTCAAAAAAGAGCTGTATTCTTTACAAACTCAAAAGGACTGAGTGAAGTGGAGTGCATTGAGAGAGGAAAGGAAAATGAGTGAGGGAGCTAAGAAAGGGACGAGAGGGGAAGGGAAGTGAAGTAGGGCGATTCAAAGAAGGTGAGTGTGGGAGGTGAATGAGGGGAAGGGGAGTGAACATGGGGAATGAGGATAAGTGACGAAAGCGGAGTAAGGGAACGGGGGTGAGGAAGGGTAAGAGAAGAGCAGTGAGGTTGAGGAAAGAGGGGTGATAGAAAATGGATAAAGGCAAGTGAGCGTGAGACAAGACGAGTGAGGGCGTGAGGAGACAGAGGAAGTGAAGGAAAGAGTGAGAAAAGAGGACTGAGTGAGGGAGCAAAGAAAGATATGTGAGGGAGTGTGGCTGAGTTATAGGGAGTGAGTGTAACAGAAGAGGAATGAGAGACTAAGAGGATGGAGAGAATGTGGGTAACAGAGAGAGAGTGACAGAAGGGGAGTGAGTTAGTAAGAGGACAGAGGGATTGAGAGAAGGAGTTTTTGAAGTTGGGTAAGGAGAGTAACAGAAGGGAAAAGAGTGAAGGAGTGAAGGTAGAGAAGAGACAGGAAGGGAAGTAAAACAGGGGAGCTAAAAGAAAGTGAGTGTGGGAGTGTGGCTGAGTTTTAGGGAATGAGCGTGACAGAAGAGGAGTGAGAGACTAAGAGGACGCAGAGAATGAGGGTAACAGAGAGAGAATGAGAGAAGGGGAGTGTAGAAGTAAGAGGACAGAGGGAGTAAGAGAAGGAGTTAGTGAAGTGTATTAAGGAGAGTATGGGAAGGGAAAAGACTGAAGGAGCGAAGGAACGGAAAAGAGAGGAAGGGAAGTAAAACAGGAGATCTGAAAGAAAGTGAGTGAGGGAGTGTGTCTGACTTTTAGGAAGTGAGCGTGACAGAAGAGGAGTGAGAGACTAAGAGGACGCAGAGAATAAGGCTAACAGAGAGAGAATGAGAGAAGGGGAGTGTAGAAGTAAGAGGACAGAGGGAGTAAGAGAAGGAGTTAGTGAAGTGGAGTAAGGATAGTAAGGGAAGGGAAAAGAGTGAAGGAACAAAGGAAAGGAAGAGAAAGGAAGAGAAATGAAGGAAAAGGTCTAAAACAAGGTGAGTGTGGGAGGGGGGTGAGGAAAAGGGGAGTAAACATGGGGATTGAGAATAAGTGAGGGAAGCGCAGTAAGGGAATGGGGGTGTGGGTGGGTGAGAGAAGAGTAGTGAGGTTAAGGAAAAGAATGTTGAGAAACTAAATTTTGTACGTCAAACTTACCTTATAAGTAATGTAAATTTACTTACATATTTTCAGTAAATTTATTATCTGTGGAAGAGAAAAAGAAGTAAGTTATAATATTTATAATATATATTTTACAATACAAGAGAGAAAGCAGGAGATTAAAAGTCATAAAAGGGTAGTAAGAGATAAAGTAGGAGTGAAGGACTCAGAAAGGAAAACAAAGGAATGGTGAAAGTTAGAGAGAGTGAAAAAGAAATAGAGGGAAAGCAAATTACTAAGAGGAAAATGTCATGGATACATTCAATGACAGAGAACAAGAGAAAGAGAGAGAAATGAAGTGAAAGTGAGTAAGATTGTAAAGGAATGTGCATTAGGAAAACTAAAGAAAGAAAGGAGAGTAAAGAAAGGGGAGTGAGTGACAGGGAAGCAGGAGTGATTGATGGTGGATTCATGACATTGAGGGATGGAATGTGATTGAGGGTGAATGTAGGGTCGTAAGACAGTGATGGGACAATGGAAATGAGGGTAACAGAGAGGGAGGGAGGGAAGACAAGTGAGAATAGAGGGAGTGAGAAGAAGAGTGAATAAAGGGGAGTTAGGTGAGTGAGGGAAGGGAAATGACTGAGGGAGCAAAGGAAAGAAAGAAGGGGAAGAGAAGTGAAGCAAAGAGACTTGGAAAATATGAGTGCTTGAGGAGAGAAAGAGGAAGGGGAGTTAAGGATGATGAATGAGGATAACTGAAGGAACCGGAGTAAGGGAACAAGGGTGAGGGAGGGTGAGTGAAGAGCAGTGAGGTTGAGGAAAGAGGGAAGATAGAAGGAGGATAAAGGCAAGTGAGAATGAGACAAGGGGAGTGAAGGAGTGAGGACATAGAGGTAGTGAAAGAAAGAGAGACAGAAAGAGACTGAGTGAGAGAGCAAAGAAAGGTAAGTGAGAGAGTGTGAGTGAGTTATAGGGAGTGAGTGAGACAAAAGAGAAGTGAGAGACTCAAGGGATGGAGAAAGTAAGGCTAAAAGAGAGGGACTTAAGGAAGGGGACTGAGGAAGTGAGAGGACAGAGAGAGTGACTTAAGGAGTGACAGTATTTGAGTAAGGTGAGTAAAGAAAGAAGAATGAGTGAGGGAGCAAATGAAAGAAACAAAGGGGAAGGGACGTGAAGAAGGGATACTGAAATAAGTTGAGTGTGGGAGGGGAGTTAGGGAAAGGGCAGTAAACATGAGGAATGAAAATAACTGAAGGAAGTGGAGTAAGGGAATAGGGGTGATGTAGACTGAAAGAAGGGTAGTGAGGTTGAGGAAAGATGAGTGATAGAGAGTGGATAAAGGCGAGTGATTATAAGACAAGGGGACTGAGGGAGTGAGGACATAGAGGTAGTGAAGGAAAGAGTGAGAGAAAAGAACTGAGTAAGGGAACAAAGAAAGGTAAGTGAGGGAGTGTTGGTGAGTTATAGGGAGTGACCGTCATGGAAGAGGAGTGAGAGAGTGAGGGGACCGAGAGAGTGAGGCTAAGAGAGAGGGAGTGAGGTAAGGGGAGTGACGATGTGAGAAGACAGAGGGAGTGAAAGAAGGAGTGAGTGAAGTGGAGTAAGGTTAGTGAGACAGAGTGACTGAGAGCTGGAAAGTGGTGAATGAGAGAGAGGGAAAGGGCAGTGAAGAAATAGAGAATGAGGATAAGTGAGGAAAGTGGAATAAGGAAAGGGATGTCAGGGAGAGTGAGAGAAGGCCA
Source organism: Lissotriton helveticus (assembly GCF_964261635.1). Lineage (NCBI taxonomy): Eukaryota > Metazoa > Chordata > Amphibia > Caudata > Salamandridae > Lissotriton > Lissotriton helveticus. Next base: position 1,931,819,269 of record NC_136059.1, read on the forward strand.
GTGAGGGTGAGTTAAGAGGAGTGATAAAGAATGAAAAAAGGTGAGTGAGCATAACACAAGGGGAGCATAATATAAATTTGTGAATACAAAATACAAAATAATTTGTACAACATGTTATATGGTTTATTTTTGCTGTTCTCAGAATATATTGAATTTCACTTAAAACAGTGACTTTAATACTACTCATCATATGGCAGCGGGAAAAAAAAACGGATGTATGACATTACAACGCATGCTTTTACCACGTATGCCTTTACAACGCGGTTTTTACAACGCATGCCATTACAGCGCATAGCGCTTTGGGGTGCTGGATAGTTATGTTATGTTATGTTATGTTATTAGTATTTGTATTGCGCACGGCTGCTCCAGCGAAGGAGCGTCCCGGCGCACCGACAAGGTAGCGAACACAACACAACAGGACACAGAAAATATTATTAAAAATGGGGGTATGAATTTTAACAAAGCTCGGAAAACAGAAAAGTTTTGGCGGCCTTGCGGAAAGAAAGCAAGTCGCCAAGGGTCCGGAGTTTCAAGGGAAGAGCATTCCAGAGTGCAGCTGCCCGCACCCTGAAAGAGCGACCCCCCGCCCAACTGAGTTTGAACCGAGGGGCTGCCGCTAATTCTTGGTCCAACGAACGCAGAGTGCGGCCCGGGATGTAAGGGCACAACAGTTGGCACAGTAAGGGAGGTGGTAGGCCCTTCAGAATCTTAAAAGATATGCACAATACTTTGAAATGGATCCGCTGCCTGACGGGTAACCAGTGCAAGGCTCGCAAAGTTGGACCGGCCGAGCAAAACCTAGGAAGACCTACGATTGCTCTGGCCGCTGCGTTCTGTACTCTTTGAAGTCGGGTTAGCTCGGCCTGGTTTAACCCTATAAAAAGGGAGCTGGCATAGTCCAGCCGAGCTAAAACCGTTGCTTGTACCACAAGTTGACGGGTTGCGGCATCAAAATATTTAAGGGCAGGTCGCAGATTGCGCAAAATGCCAAAACAGCACGCCGCCGTCCTTTTGGTATGGCCAACAAAGTTGAGGGAAGGGTCCAGCCAGACACCAAGATTTTTGATCTCCGTAACCGGAGTGGGGGTGGGACCCAACTCAGGGGGCCACCAGGTATCTCCCCATAGGTCCGTCCGTTTCCCAAAGACCATCACCTCCGTTTTTTTGGCGTTAAGTTGGAGACAGTTGGACGTCATCCAACCAGCCACCGCCCTAAGTCCTTCTCTGAATCTTGGGGCATCCACCCCAGAGTCCCCGCTGATCGTCACCGCTAGCTGGGTGTCATCTGCGTATGACACCATGGTCATACCACAGAGCTTCACAACCTCAGCCAGCGGCCTTACGTAGATGTTAAACAATGTGGGACTCAGCGAGGAACCCTGTGGGACCCCAAGAGACAGAGGATGACATTTGGACTGATAGGGCGGGGACGCCACACAGAAGGACCGATCACTGAGAAACGAACGAAACCACTGGTGTGCAGTGCCGGTCACCCCTATCTCCTCAAGACGCTGCAGGAGAATTTCATGGGAGACCGTGTCAAAGCTGCGCTAAGGTCTAACAAAACAAGCGCCGCCGTTTGACCTGCATCCAGAACTGCCCGCAGGTGCTCGACCATAAATAACAATGCTGTCTCCGTACTGTGGCCAGCCCGAAAACCATTCTGGGTATCATCCAGAATGTTGGCTCGCGACAGATGGTCAGTGAGGGCGATGTTAACATGCACCTCCGCGAGTTTGGCTGGCCATGGGAGAAGCGAAATCGGGCGGTAGTTTTCCGATTTTGTAGGGTCGAGAGATGGTTTTTTCAAAATGGGCATGACTACCGCATGCTTCCATTTCAAAGGCACCTGGCCAGATAAAAGCGACATGTTGATCAAGTCGCAGACCGGGCGAGCAAAAGTCTGGTCTCTGAACATTGGTGGCTTGAGCGGGTCAACCGGCGACCCAGACTTAACTCGAAGAGCCAATGCCGTATAAGACTCCAAAGAGAGACAGGGGAGAGAGTCTAGCACCACCTGATCCAGCCGGATGGGTGGCCCCGTACTGGTTTGTGCAGTGGTGGGGAAGGCCCTATAGATGGTCTGGACCTTCTCCAGGAAGAAAGCCGCCAGCGCTTCACAATGGGTATTGGAGCTGATGGAATTGCCGGCAGGCTTCCTTGCCACAAGGTCTTTAAGAGCCTTAAAGATGGTTTTTACAGGATTCCCACTGCTGCGAAACTCCAGAGTGTAATATGCCGCCCGGGTTCTACAAACCGCGCGGTGATAAAACTTGACCGCAGCCATATACAAGGTTTTTTTGCTGCTGTCATACCTCTTCCTCCAGTCTCTCTCTGCACGTCTGCAGACACTCTTTAAAGCCCTCAGATTGCCATCATACCAGGGGCTGGGGGCGCGGAGGCCACACTTACTGGAAACCACCGGGATAAGGGAGTCGAGGGCTCTGGTTACCCATCCGCAAAAATGGTCATAACCAGATTCCACGTTCTCCACTGCACCCAGAGGGTCGTCAGTGAGAAGGCGATGGAGATCTTCCGCCTTAAGTTTGCTCCAGCGCCGTCTGGGCATGGCTCGCAGTGGCGCCTTAAGTGGGGCTTCTATAAGAGGACAGTAGATAGTCACGAGCGAGTGGTCTGACCAGGTCAGGGGGAGGGGGGGCCACTGTAGCCCCCTCTAAGTTGGAAAAAAAGGGGTCCAGAATGTGGCCACACCTATGAGTGGGATCCGAGACCAGCTGGAACAGTTGAAGGGCCTCGAGATCCGCCACCATCCCTCCCACTGCAGAAAGACACAAAGTGTCAAAATGGAGATTCAAGTCTCCAATGATAGAAAAATTGGCAGACCCCACTGCTAGTGAACTGACTGCCTCAGGAAGAGCCTCCCTGAATGCCACGGAACTACCAGGTGGGCGATAAATAAGCAATCCTGACAAGGTAAAATGCGATGTAACTGCAACCTTGAACAGGGCGCTTTCGCATCCCGTGATGTTCTGCACACTCCAGGCGCAAGGATAACAAGATTTAACTGCAAGGGCGACTCCACCCCCTCTTGAAGAGCGGTTGAGCGTGTAGATGGAATACTCAACGGGGAGCGCCAGATTCAATACAGTAGAATCAGTATCCTGCAGCCATGTCTCTGTCAGACAAAAGATGTCAGGGGGGTCATTGTCCATAAGATCAGCGATATCCTGATAATGCTTGACTGCCGATCTTACGTTCAAATTCCAGATGGTAAGATGTCGTGAAGAGACATTACTGCTTATGGCCGGCTGCACTATGCAGGACCCCAAGCAAGATGGTAGCCAGCCACCACAAACACAATGGTGGGGGCCACACAAAGGATCGACACGGGCTCCAGCGCAGGGAGGCAGACAGTTGTTAATCGCCAGAAGAGTTTCCCTGGTGTACATAAGCATAATTTAAGCTGTACCTGATGTTAGGGCCACCGCGAAACCAGCGCAACCGAGCGCGGACGGGCGCAGACGAGCAGGACTCTGGCACGACTCCGGCCACGCGAGGACACGCCCGCTGCGCGATCCCGCTGCGCTAGGGAGGAGCACTAAATAGGTGTTCCCAGGCGGCTCATGGGCAGTCAAGCGCTGGCAGCTGGAAACGCCTCACTCGACTCACCCCACTCCAAGATGTCCGCCAAAAACGAGCAGGGCACCCACCCAGGACCAGACCCGCCCGAACGGCGGTGAGGGACACAAATTATGGTGCAAGTAAGGGGGGGATGTTAAAAAGGGTCAAAATGACCAAAGCCAGCAGAAATTATAAAATAACGTTTTTAAAACAGCAGTTTTACTGCAAAAACGCACGAAGCGCTCTCGCAGCAGCAGCTACCTTATCAGGGGCTGAGAACAGGAGGGACTCGCCTTAAATAGGTGTTCCCAGGCGGCTCATGCGCAGTCAAGCGCTGGCAGCTGGAAACGCCTCACTCGACTCACCCCACTCCAAGATGTCCGCCAAAAACTAGCAGGGCACCCACCCAGGACCAGACCCGCCCGAACGGCGGTGAGGGACACAAATTATGGTGCAAGTAAGGGGGGATGTTAAAAAGGGTCAAAATGACCAAAGCCAGCAGAAATTATAAAATAACGTTTTTAAAACAGCAGTTTTACTGCAAAAACGCACGAAATAGTGAATAGTTTAATTTACTATTCCAACTCCAGTCCCCGTGGATAGTAGGGAAGGTGTTGGATAGTAAATTAAATCTATTCCCTATCCTAGAGCGCCCCCCAGCGCAATGCGTTGTAATGGTTTGCGTTGTAAAAGTTACGTCGTAAAGGCACTGCATGGTAAAAGTTGCGTTGTAAAGGAATTTTCCCAAAAAAACACAATCAAAATGATTGTGTTTAAAAACCCATAGAACGTTTTAATAAATAATAAATAATGTAACATTTAGAAAAAACTTATCTTAAGTCACTTTTGATCCATGAGGCCAAATAGTATATGGAAAGTCCTTTTCTTTGGAAATTACTCAAGACTGTTCTTAATCTCCCATTTAACTGAGTTTCTGAAAGAAAAGCTCCAACATCTTTTACATTATGAAACAATAGTTTTATTTCCAACTTCTCGCTTACTTTTCATTAATATTTCCTACAATACTCACATCACACACTACGTGATACACTTATACTACCTCTATGACAACTACATGTTTTTTATTATCTTCTGCACTCTCACTCGGAAAGTAATTTTGAACATCAAACTTAATTTTATTAACTGCTCCAATCTTCATAGGCCAGTTACCTTCCCTAAAATGTTGGTTGTAAGAACACTAGGTAAGAATTTTGTAAGTCAGAAGGCAAACGTTGTTTGAAAGTCAATTGAGTATCATCACAGTTACTCCAGCCTTTTAGACATTTTAAATAAGCTGTGTAATGTCCTGATGTTGTAGAAGGACCATCATGGTAAATAATTGCTGCAGTTGGAAAGGTTCTTCCTGAAATTGACAATTGAGAAGCCACAACATTTTTAATTAAAGTTGTCAATTTAGTTCTATCAGGTCTACATCGTTGGAACATTAAAATTACATACTGTCCATAACTTTGTATAAATAATGTTGATAGCATTGCAGATTTACATCGAGTACAGACCATGTTTTGATTTGCTTCTCTAACTAGATTATTAAAAGACACTGATTTGCTGTCTGGTAAAGTCAAATATATAAATCTTTCAGTGTCTATTGTACTACTTGAAAAGGAGCAATTGTCGCAGTCATGTTGCCATTTATAAAAAAAGCCAAAAAGATTTTCTACATCTACACCTTCATCTTGCAATACAACAAGCATATACATTAGAAATTCTTGACAATCTTGCTGAATATTCTGTGAAAATTGATTTAGACCAGAGCATATGTCTAAAACATTTCGAATTTCAGAAACACTTTGTATTTTTGTTCTATCACTGCTACATTTCTCAAACACAGAATTAAACAAACAACAAAATCTTTGATCTCGATTTTCAGCAATCTGCTCTTGTTCAGTTTGGAGAAAAAAAACAACATTAACTACTACATAGCAGTTGACACCAGAACCGTTTTCAAACTGAAATCCAACAACATCTTTAACTGAATCCTTTTCCTTTCTGCTTACAATTACTGGTTCATCTACTTTTTTTCTTTTTGCTACAACTTCACTACAATTTATCTCATTTCTTCTTTTTCGGCCTACTACACGCTTTTCAAATAGATGATATCGAGGTAAATTTGGAGCATACTCTCTTCTTAACCTATTATATTCTTTTACACAATTTAGATCTGCACTAATCTTTGTGTCATCAAAATCAATCAAGTACAATCCAGATAAAGTTCTAACTCGAGATAAAGCAACATATGCCATACCCTCGTTGAACACAGAACTTCCAATATTCACCAAAGCACTATCTACACTTAAACCTTGAGATTTATGAATAGTCACTGCATATGCCAAAGAAACAGGAAACTGTTTTCTGCGGACATATAAACTTTCACAAGCAAAAATTGGGCAGAACAACAACTGATTTGTTGTACTTCTTTAATACCATCAAATTTAATTTTTATAAATTCAATTCCATCTCGATTTCGGTAATTCACAAAATCCACAACATGACCCATTGCTCCATTTACTAAACCTCTTTCCACATGTAAATTACGTCGTAAAATTATACGACAATTTAAAGATGCATACAGAGTCTTTTCCATACCAGCAGTTTTAGATATTGTCTTCTCTAAAGAATCCAATTTTGATTTCAACTTTTCTGACAAAATAATAGTTGCTCCTTCATGTTCGATTTTATCAATAGCTTCCAGTTTCACAATCTCTTGATTTTCCAACTTTAACATTTTGTTGTTGAAGACTGAACATTCTTGCAGAGTTGGCATCAAGCATATGACAGATTTGTTTTCAGGAAGTTTCATAAAAATATTCTCTGGGAGAATATTTTCATTTGGAAACAAATTTGAAATTAATCGTCCATGTAAAGCTTCTTTGCCATGCTCAGTTAGTTTTCCAATTCTTACATCTTGTAGAATATATTTATAATCTTCATCCTTTGCCTGTCGCATATTTTGAAGCAGTTCTGCATATTTGAAATGTAACCATATGTTAACATTTCCAATGCTTCCTAAGCACTTCCTGGTATCTTCATGCGTAAGCATTTTAAACACTGGCTGTCCTTTCACTGAAGTTAGTTGCAGTAGATCTCCAAAAACAATGATGTGTTTGCCTTCAAATAACACATCATAGTCTGTTTTAAGAATTTCTTGCATTCTTAAATGCACAAAAGCAAGCATTACATTTGATACCATCAGTGATAAGAAGTTTCATTTTCTTTAGGACTCTTGAAAATTCACAACAAGCTTTTCCAGATAGCTTGTGGTATTGTAATTTGTTATCATGTTCTACTGGAAGCATCAATAAGCGATGTAAAGTAATCCCTTTAATGTTGTGTGCTGCCAACCCAGTTGGAGCAGTAACAACACAAGAGAGCGATGACTCCGTTCTTTTCTGCAGATATGTTGCAATTGCTTTAATCAGGAAACTTTTTCCAGTTCCTGCTTCTCCACTCACCTACAGTCGGACAGGTATAAATGATGTACATGAGCACTCTTTTTTCTCATGAGATAAAGCATGCTCAATGTGTTCTGTGACTTCATTATATATTTGTCTCTGCTCAACGTTTAGTTCTTTTTCCATATCTTCTAAGTTAACTCCATCCTCCTGAGCTTGTTCCATGGCTCTTTCAACTTCATCCATGGCAGTGGCAGCTTAATTTTGTATAATTGGTCCTCCTAGTGGATCCTGACTCAATGAAGCAGAACTCTGACTATCTTGAGAACTGTCTCTAGCAATCTCTGCTGCAATTGTAGCTTCTTGCTGTATTTCCTCGTTCAACATTTGAAGATAATTGGAAAAAACAGGACATTCTATGGTATCCTTGGTTGCATTGAACAAAACTTCATAAGTAAGAAAATCTCCAAGTAGCTCCTCTTCTGTACGCCAAGGCTTAAAGAGTTGCAAAAGAGCTAAGTAATAAAATTCCTTTTTGTCTGGAGATTCACAACTCAATTTTCGATGATTAATCAAATTGCCTTTTCTCTGTTTCACTAGACAGCCTTCACATCCAATTACAGCATATACACCTTTATTGATGTCTTCTGTGACATTCTTTTTAAAAGTATAGGTTTGCAAAACTTCATAGAGACAAACGTTCTCAAGATGAGTACTTCTATTTGCATAGTATGTATCCAACATGTTTGTCTTCAAAATATCTGTACTGTCTGGTTCTTTCTCCGCCAAATACTCTATTTCTTGTACAGATTTCAAAACTCGGTTTCGTGTTGCAGCAAGACCTAGACTCACCCAAATGATGGTTCTAGATTTGGCATATAGACTTGCTGATGATAACCGAATAGGACATTCATATGCTCCAATTTCTCGATTCGACAACATCTTCAGACTGTAACTGTATAATTTTTTGCTTAGACTCTTTTCATGTGAAATTTCCTCCCACATTTCCTTCAGTTCCGTCTTTTCAGATTTTGTGATGTAAGACGTCACATATCAAGCCACAGCAATAGAGTTGTCAGCCACATATTGAATATCCATGTTAGCATTCCACATGGATAAAATGACTGGGTTGTAGTCATTTATATATTTGGACTCCTCATTTCTTCTTAGGTTGTATGTATTTTTAGGTGATTTTCTTGTCACAGTATGTCGCAGAGAAGACATAAAATTGTTCACTCTTCCTTTCGATGTAACTGGACGTGGAAAAACAAAACAACATTTCGTGTAGAACTTGTCCTTCGATTTGTATTTTCGACGACAGTATTTTTCACAACGATGGGTTTGAAAGCGTAAAACTTGATGTCTCAAATTGTTTTCTTCTGTACTTTTCGGAACAGCACATGTAGAATACTGCTCAATGAAACTCATCACTTTCTCATCTGAATCTGTTCCAAATTTTGGTGCATCTTTAATCCATAGCAGCATATGTATGTGAGGAGCACCTCTTGCTTGAAACTCCTTTCTCCATAAGAAATCCAACACCTCTCCAAGCGGAGGATTTTTTTGTTTGTAATAAAAGACATCATAGCTTCAAACCTATGATTGAAATACCTGCATACATTAACTGGATCCAAAGAGCACAGTTCTTCAGGTGTCTTGTATTCAATATTTTCAATGTTTTTATTTGCCTCTCGTAGAAATTCAAGTAAGTCTTCCCAAGCATAATCAGCACAGCTAAGAGTGAGGAACCATGTAGGAGATCCTAAGTTTCTTAGCATACATTTCAATTCCCCATGACGATGGTACCCATACTCGTTAGTACCACGTTGACATGCCATGAGATTAATTAGCTGAGATTCCAAAACACTGTCTTGCCGCTCCACTTTTCAGTATATGGTTCACTGCATAAGAAAGTCCAGACAAGTCACTCTCAAACAGTAAATGGAACAAATATGGAATGCATTGACGAAACCTTGGATCTTCTGCATATAATCTTGAAGTCCGGTATTCAGATGCAGGAATTTGAACAGGTCGGTCGTCATATCGTCCAACTTCACCTGTTGGCAATAACTGTGGAAAACAACGAGCTTCCAAACTTTCTTCCCATACACTAATGAGACTTCCTTTGGCTTTTTTCATTTGAAACAAGTCAATAGCATTCCCCATTACTTCTTTGGAATGCAATGGATGAACACTATAATGTTCATAAATTTCTTCACTTCTAGAGACATCAACTTTTTCTATTTGCCCAGCGGAGAAATCACTGTCCTCTTCTACAGTTGTTTCCTCTTCTCCCACATACACATTTTTATAGTACTGATTATTTTTTACCAGATACAACGTTGCCTTTTTGACTTTACTAACATCCACTAATTCTTGCCAGATTTTCTTACTCTTTGTCGGAACACCATTAACTAGAATAACCAGAGGTTCCTCCTCTACTTTTTCTACACCAATTGTATCAATATTTTGCTTAAAATCTAGAGGCAAATAAACAACTCTTCTCTTTAATCCTCTCTGTAAATCTGAAGGAGGCAATTTCCCAGTCTTTGGCTCCATGCGAACAATAGCCTGAAATGGATGCACACATTGAATCAGAATAGACTCATAGGTATTTAAATCCATCAATTCAGAAGGAATGTCTACCAACTCCAGATTATTCTGAACAGCTCGAGCAGGCATTCTGTGTTCATTTAATTTATTATAACAATATTTACAAATACGTTGATCAGAACCCAAATCAAAACAATTTTCTACCAAAAAATAAGTTGCAAAAACCTTCCACTCATTATTATTTACCTTTTCGCTTTTTACATATAAATCAACTAATCTAGTCTGATGCTTATAATGAGTTCGTCGACAACATACACATGTAAAATTAGGCCTTTCACTGGAATTCACCTTAAACTTTGTAATTTCATATTCAAATTTTTCTGTATTTGAAATTTCTACATTCTCTTCTACATTACCTTCTATTACTGTATCAATTTCTGCACTGTCCTCTTTTTCACCAAAGTAACAAAACTCAATTTCTCCACACATGTTTTTCACATTTAATTCAGTCCCATGCAAAAGAGCACTGTTTAATTGTTTTAGTTTAAGTGCTGGACTTTTTGCATAATACAACCTTCTCACTAATTTCCTCACTTTACTATGATGCACTGCTAACATCCTAAAATGGTGAAAAACACTCTGACATACTTTTCTTGAAAGACAAGCCAGTGAATGCCCTTGCAAACCTGTTTTTTCTCTCACTCTACAAGGATCTAACTCTTGCAAAATTTTCATTTTTTGTTTTAGACTTTTCTTAGTATATGTCCGTAAAAAACTGCGAAACAAATCAATTGAATCCTGTCGCACACTACAAATACTACTACAATTCCAAGTATACACTGGAGCCTTAGGACATCTCCCTAAAACTTCACCAGCTAACACCTCTTCTGTATTTCTAAGCACAATCTTTTCTTTTTCAACCGGACAACCGTCCTTCACCTCATATGCTCAACCATTGGTGTCAACTGCATGCACCAAATCATTATCCTGAAAGTAACTTTCTTCATTAAAAAATGGCTCACAACTTGAACTATGCTTCCATTCTCCAGAAAAAACATCACAAAAATTAGTACGATTAATTATTCTTTTCCACTTACATTTCGATTTGAACACATTGATTACCTTATCTACTGTACGTATTCTATTCATTACTAATCCATATAACTTATTTTTGACTTTAAATGCTTCATCCACAATCTTTACTATGTTTTTTTTTCTTGTAAAAGCGGTCTTTTTTTGATACCTCTTTCCTTTTTTTAATAAATTGAATACTATTCTGTTATAAGACATTCGTCTACGAATTTCAATAAATTGATTTCTCCTTCTAGTGCTATAGACAATATCATCTCCTTTTACAGGTCTAACATTTTTTGAGGAGCAAAATTTCTTCTTTCTAATTAAAGGTGTCTTATTCTTCTTAGAAACATCATCCTTTTTTTTTACATTTCAATAACTTCCTGAGAAAATTCTTAGTTTGCTTACCAGGAGCATTATTTTTTTCACTGAAGATTTTGTTTTGGATGAGTCTTCTATTTCGCTTTTCTTGGACCTTAAATATTTTTTTTATTTTTTCTGACGTCGTTCTTTTGATGGCATATTGTTTGATTAATGTATAGATGATTATAATCTGTGATAAAGAAAAAAAATATTATAGACCACTACAAACATATTACATAGCAATTACAATAAGTAAACGATATAAACACTAGTTTACAACATAAGCCTGATTTTTTTCACATGTACTGTGCTTTGTGTAAAAAACGATTTACTATGGAAAATGTGTTCTGGTAAAATGTCTGGCTTTTAAATTTTGCTCAAGGTTCACACTGAGTGTCTAGTTGAAATAAGGAATTACATTTTCACATTTCTCAATATTGTCACCTGTGCCTTCTAACAGTTTGTCTCTCTTAGCTTAAAAGGTACTCTGTGTCTGTGTCTCATGTCAGTTTGCACGTGCATAATCTCTCTTTTTATGTGTATCATTTCTCTCTTTGTGTGTGTGTCATGACATGTGTCTCATCTGCCTAAGATCATACTGAGAGTCAAGCATAATTTTAAATAGATCTGGGTGAATAATTTGGTTAGTTGATGTGTTTTAAAATATGGAAATACATATATATTTTTAAGTAATTTAGGCTTTCCCATATGCACTAGTAGAGAATCTTAGGCAGCGTCTGTGTTAGGCCTCTTACTTCAGAAATAGGCTATAAGCTGTGCAATCAAGATCCAGGGTGTGCCTTTCAAATTGAAAAGGAATGTTATATCTTGCTTATATATATGTGGTCTGTTTTTTGACAGTAGAGTCAGTGAGGTAGTATTACCAGAAACACACATATTGCATGCAGAGAGAGACATGGTAGATTACATGTAACATCCTGGTCATGTGCCTAAGATCACACTGTGTGTCAAGCTTGATTTGAAATGGATCTGGGTGAATAATATGCTTAGTTGATGTCTTTATAAATATGGAAGTACATGTTTTTTAAAGTCAGTTAGGCTTTAGTATATGTTCTAGTAGGGAATCTTAGGCAGTGTCTGTGTTAGGCCTCTTACTTTAGAAATAGGCTCTAAGCTGTTGTGCAATCAAGATCCAGGGTGTGCCTTTGAAATGAACGAGGAATGTTATGTGTTGCTTATATATATGTGGTCTGTTATTTGCCAGTAGAGACAATGAGATAGTATGAGCAGACACACACATATTGCATGCAGAGACAGACATGGTAGATGACATGTAACATCCTGGTCATGTGCCGAAGATCACACTGTGCGTCAAGCTTGATTTTAAATGGATCGGGGTGAATAATATGCTTAGTTGATGTCTTTAAAAATATGAAGTACATGTTTTTTTAAAGTCAGTTGGTCTTTAGTATATGTTCTAGTAGGGAATCTTAGGCAGCGTCTGTGTTAGGCCTCTTACTTTAGAAATAGGGTCTAAGCTGTGCAATCAAGATCCAGGGTGTGCCTTTGAAATGAGAGAGGAATGTTATGTATTGCTTATATATATGTGGTCTTTTTGTTGCCAGTAGAGACAGTGAAATAGTATGAGCAGACACACACATATTGCATGCAGAGACAGACATTGTAGATTATATGTAACACCCTGGATCTTGATTGCACAGCTTAGAGCCTATTTCTAAAGTAAGAGGCCTAACACAGACGCTGCCTAAGATTCCCTACTAGAACATATACTAAACCCCAACTGACTTTAAAAAAAACATGTACTTCCATATTTTTAAAGACATCAACTAAGCATATTATTCACCCAGATCCATTTAAAAACAAGCTTGACTCACAGTGTGATCTTAGGCACATGACCAGGATGTTACATGTAATCTACCATGTCTGTCTCTGCATGCAATATGTGTGTGCCTGCTCATACTATTTCACTGTCTCTACTGGCATAAAACAGACTACATATATATAAGCAACACATAACATTCCTCTCTCATTTCAAAGGCACACCCTGGATCTTGATTACACAGGTTAGAGCCTATTTCTAAAGTAAGAGGCCTAAAACAGACGCTGCCTAAGATTCCCTACTAGAACATATACTAAACCCCAACTGACTTTGAAAAAACATATACTTCCATATTTTTAAAGACATCAACTAAGCATATAATTCACCCAGATACATTTAAAATCAAGCTTGACTCACAGTGTGATCTTAGGCACATGACTAGGATGTTAGATGTAATCTACCATGTCTGTCTCTGCATGCAATATGTGTGTGTCTGCTCATACTATTTCACTGTCTCTACTGGCAACAAACAGACCACATATATATAAGCAACACATAACATTTCTCTTTCATTTCAAAGGCACACCCTGGATCCCACTTGAATTCACCTTAAACTTTGTAATTTCATGTTCAAATTTTTCTGTACTTGAAATTTCTACATTCTCTTCTACATTACCTTCTATTACTGTATCCATTTCTGCACTGTCCTCTTTTTCACCAAAGTAAAAAAACTCAATTTCTCCACACATGTTTTTCACATCTAATTCAGTCCCATGCAAAAGAGCACTGTTTAACTGTTTTAGTTTAAGTGCTGGACTTTTTGCATAATACAACCTTCTCACTAATTTCCTCACTTTACTATGATGCACTGCTAACATCCTAAAATGGTGAAAAACACTCTGACATACTTTTCTTGAAAGACAAGCCAGTGAATGCCCTTGCCAACCTGTTTTTTCTCTCACTCTACAAGGATCTAACTCTTGCAAAATTTTCATTTTTTGTTTTAGACTTTTCTTAGTATATGTCCGTAAAAAACTGCGAAACAAATCAATTGAATCCTGTCGCACACTACAAATACTACTACAATTCCAAGTATACACTGGAGCCTTAGGACATCTCCCTAAAACTTCACCAGCTAACACCTCTTCTGTATTTCTAAGCACAATCTTTTCTTTTTCAACCGGACAACCGTCCTTCACCTCATATGCTCAACCATTGGTGTCAACTGCATGCACCAAATCATTATCCTGAAAGTAACTTTCTTCATTAAAAAATGGCTCACAACTTGAACTATGCTTCCATTCTCCAGAAAAAACATCACAAAAATGAGTACGATTAATTATTCTTTTCCACTTACATTTCGATTTGAACACATTGATTACCTTATCTACTGTACGTATTCTATTCATTACTAATCCATATAACTTATTTTTGACTTTAAATGCTTCATCCACAATCTTTACTATGTTTTTTTTTCTTGTAAAAGCGGTCTTTTTTTGATACCTCTTTCCTTTTTTTAATAAATTGAATACTATTCTGTTATAAGACATTCGTCTACGAATTTCAATAAATTGATTTCTCCTTCTAGTGCTATAGACAATATCATCTCCTTTTACAGGTCTAACATTTTTTGAGGAGCAAAATTTCTTCTTTCTAATTAAAGGTGTCTTATTCTTCCTAGAAATATCATCCTTTTTTTTTTACATTTCAATAACTTCCTGAGAAAATTCTTAGTTTGCTTACCAGGAGCATTATTTTTTTCACTGAAGATTTTGTTTTGGATGAGTCTTCTATTTCGCGTTTCTTGGACCTTAAATATTTTTTATATTTTTTCTGACGTCGTTCTTTTGATGCCATATTGTTTGATTAATGTATAGATGATTATAATCTGTGTGAAGGAAAAATATTTTTTATAGACCACTACAAACATATTACATAGCAATTACAATAAGTAAACGATATAAACACTAGTTTACAACATAAGCCTGAGTTTTTTTTCACATGTACTGTGCTTTGTGTAAAAAACGATTTACTATGGAAAATGTTTTCTGGTAAAATGTCTGGCTTTTAAATTTTGCTCAAGGTTCACACTGAGTGTCTAGTTGAAATAAGGAATTACATTTTCACATTTCTCAATATTGTCACCTGTGCCTTCTAACAGTTTGTCTCTCTTAGCTTAAAAGGCACTCTGTGTCTGTGTCTCATGTCAGTTTGCACGTGCATAATATCTCTTTTTATGTGGATCATTTCTCTCTTTGTGTGTGTGTCATGACATGTGTCTCATCTGCCTAAGATCATACTGAGAGTCAAGCATAATTTTAAATGGATCTGGGTGAATAATTTGGTTAGTTGATGTGTTTTAAAATATGGAAATGCATATATTTTTAAAGTAATTTAGGCTTTCCCATATGTACTAGTAGGGAATCTTAGGCAGCGTCTGTGTTAGGCCTCTTACTTCAGAAATAGGCTATAAGCTGTGCAATCAAGATCCAGGGTGTGCCTTTCAAATTGAAAAGGAATGTTATATCTTGCTTATATATATGTGGTCTGTTTTTTGACAGTAGAGTCAGTGAGATAGTATTACCAGAAACACACATATTGCATGCAGAGAGAGACATGGTAGATTACATGTAACATCCTGGTCATGTGCCTAAGATCACACTGTGTGTCAAGCTTGATTTGAAATGGATCTGGGTGAATAATATGCTTAGTTGATGTCTTTATAAATATGGAAGTACATGTTTTTTAAAGTCAGTTAGGCTTTAGTATATGTTCTAGTAGGGAATCTTAGGCAGTGTCTGTGTTAGGCCTCTTACTTTAGAAATAGGCTCTAAGCTGTTGTGCAATCAAGATCCAGGGTGTGCCTTTGAAATGAACGAGGAATGTTATGTGTTGCTTATATATATATGTGGTCTGTTATTTGCCAGTAGAGACAATGAGATAGTATGAGCAGACACACACATATTGCATGCAGAGACAGACATGGTAGATTACATGTAACATCCTGGTCATGTGCCGAAGATCACACTGTGCGTCAAGCTTGATTTTAAATGGATCGGGGTGAATAATATGCTTAGTTGATGTCTTTAAAAATATGGAAGTCCATGTTTTTTTAAAGTCAGTTGGGCTTTAGTATATGTTCTAGTAGGGAATCTTAGGCAGCGTCTGTGTTAGGCCTCTTACTTTAGAAATAGGCTCTAAGCTGTGCAATCAAGATCCAGGGTGTGCCTTTGAAATGAGAGAGGAATGTTATGTATTGCTTATATATATGTGGTCTTTTTTTGCCAGTAGAGACAGTGAAAGAGTATGAGCAGACATACACATATTGCATGCAGAGACAGGCATGGTAGATTATATGTAACACCCTGGATCTTGATTGCACAGCTTAGAGCCTATTTCTAAAGTAAGAGGCCTAACACAGACGCTGCCTAAGATTCCCTACTAGAACATATACTAAACCCCAACTGACTTTAAAAAAAACATGTACTTCCATATTTTTAAAGACATCAACTAAGCATATTATTCACCCAGATCCATTTAAAAACAAGCTTGACTCACAGTGTGATCTTAGGCACATGACCAGGATGTTACATGTAATCTACCATGTCTGTCTCTGCATGCAATATGTGTGTGTCTGCTCATACTATTTCACTGTCTCTACTGGCATAAAACAGACTACATATATATAAGCAACACATAACATTCCTCTCTCATTTCAAAGGCACACCCTGGATCTTGATTTCACAGCTTAGAGCCTATTTCTAAAGTAAGAGGCCTAACACAGACGCTGCCTTAGATTCCCTACTAGAACATATACTAAACCCCAACTGACTTTGAAAAAACATATACTTCCATATTTTTAAAGACATCAACTAAGCATATTATTCACCCAGATACATTTAAAATCAAGCTTGACTCACAGTGTGATCTTAGGCACATGACTAGGATGTTACATGTAATCTACCATGTCTGTCTCTGCATGCAATATGTGTGTGTCTGCTCATACTATTTCACTGTCTCTACTGGCAACAAACAGACCACATATATATAAGCAACACATAACATTCCTCTTTCATTTCAAAGGCACACCCTGGATCTTGATTGCACAGCTTAGAGCCTATTTCTAAAGTAAGAGGCCTAACACAGACGCTGCCTAAGATTCCCTACTAGAACATATACTAAACCCAACTGACGTAAAAAAAACATGCACTTCCATATTTTTAAAGACATCAACTAAGCATATTTTTTACACTGTTTTTCCCCGTGGTGCACTCAGGGTGCGCGCACCGGTGAGCCCACATGGGAACGCACCCAGCGCTCACCCCACGAAAATTTCAAAAAAAAAATATAGTCTTTTTGCCCTTCAGGGTTCTTCTAGGCCCCCCTCAGAAAACCTAGGGGGTCAGGGGGTGTCTACCCTGCCCCCTTTTAATAATATATCCAACAAAGAATGTTGCCCTCAGTGAAGGCACCTCAAACGCAGAGTTACTCCTTTAATTGAAAACTGCAGAGTCGGAGTTTGTTGCTTTCGATCTTTAATTAAAAGCCCAACATGTTTCAAATATGAATGTCAATGATGGTACTTGTGGTTCTATCCCGCCAACACCAGTGGGTGTTGGCGGGCCCCAAATATTTCGAAGTTTTACCCCAGTGGGTTGAACGTGGGCACACAAAAACTGCCTCTCTGTTGATTCTTAGGTCTTTCAACACAGACCTCTGCGTGCCTTTTCGTTGATTGGCTTCAATGTGCAGGATCTGCAAAGCAGCAGGGCGTCTTCGCGGCTGGACCAGCCGCTAAAATCCAACAAAGAAGGTTGCCCTCAGTGAAGGCGCCTTAAACGCAGAGTTACTCCTTGAATTGAAGACTGCAGAGTCATTTATCAGATGTTCCCTATGATGGACTGCTGATCCTCTTTCCTTTGCCCGTGGACAGGGACACATGGTGTTTGAAACGCGTTGGGCTATTGTATGGTTTTGGAAAGGAATACAGTTATGCTGCTGTGCTGGAGTCCTCAATTAAAGGTTTTAACTCACCGTGAGTGGCTTCTCTACTTGGGGCAACCTTCGTGTTTAGATATATATATATATATATATTCACTGAAAAAACTATAGGTTTCAGCCACGTTATAAGTAGGAATTAGCATTTAAAAAACCTTAGAAATTCACTGAAAAAAACATAGGTTTCACACATGTTATAGTTAGCTGGACATTTCACTCATACAAAACCATTTAAATTCCCCCGTTATAGTTAGTTAAGCTGACTAACTCGTGCGCCCGCAATGCACTGCTGATGACGTCACATATTACATCACTCATGACATGGTCAGTGACACCACTCATGACATCACTGATGACATCTCAAAGGACATCAATGATGACATCACTGATGACATCATCCAATGAATGTGTGTCTTTCTGAAAAATAAACACTTTTTATATATGTATATCTAAAGGTCCATGGAAGAATAAATGGGTAAATAAGTGTCTAAATGGATTTTTTTTGTAAAATTGATTGTATAACTGACTTATTATGTATATCTTAGTGAATACATGTATTAGCGAGTAATGTTTAAATATGTAAATATCTGTATCAGTGTCTCACTTTGTGTATCAGTGGCTGCATGGGTTGGTGAGTAGCTACATGAGTGTCTATATGGGTTATTAGTTTGTTTTTTGAGTATCAGAATGAGTGTCTATGTGGTTTGGTGGGGGGTATTACTTAGCGCACAGATGCATGTATGACTAACTCACTGATTGTATGTGTTTTGAAGACAGCATGTGTGCAGGACTGTATGGGTAGATGAGTGTGTGTATGGGTGTGTTAGTGAGTGAATGACTGTCTCAATAGTGTCTTTATGAGTAACTGAGTTACTCATAGAGTGAGTGAGAGTGAGAGATTGGAAGAGTTCCTGTATAAATAAGTATGTGTTTCTATAAGTGATTGTTTAAGAGAGTAAGTATGTGTACGTTTCTGTGGAAGTAAGTGTAGTGGGGTGTGTATAGCTGTATATGCAAGTAAATGGATGTTTGATAGTTTATTTGCATGTGTGAGTATGTGTGTGAGTAACTCTATGCAAGTAAATGGATGTTTGATAGTTTATTTGCATGTGTGAGTATGTGTGTGAGTAACTATATGGATAAGTATCGGTGTGTAACAGGATGTATAGGTGTATGAGTACATATGATGAGTGAGTACATGTATGAGTGACTATATAGAACTGTTGATGAATGAGTGGATGTGTATGTAGATGTTGGAATTACCTAATAGGTTGTTGTAACTGGTATTGGTATCTTAATTTTTTTGAAAATGTTAGTTTCTATTTTTTAATGTGTGTATCAAAGGTTATATTAGGATGAGAGGAGGTCTGCCACTCTTTCACAAGGATGATGTCATCAGTGATGTCATTTGAGATGTCATCCGTGATGTCATGAGTGATGTCACTGACCATGTCATGAGTGATGTAATATGTGACGTCATCAGCAGTGCATTGCGGGCGCTCGAGTTATAGTTAGCTGAACTAACTAGAACGGGGGAATTTCAATGGTTTTGTATCAGTGAAATGTCCAGCTAACTATAATGTATGAAACCTATGTTTTTTTCATTGAATTTCTAAGGTTTTTTAAATGCTAATTCCTAACTATAAAGTGGCTGAAACCTTTGGTTTTTTCAGTGAATTTCTAAGGTTTTTTAAATGCTAATTCCTAACTATAACATGGCTGAAACCTATGGTTTTTTCAGTGAATTTCAAAAGTTTTGTTAATGATAATTTTAAAATGTATTAATTGTTTTTTGTTATACTGATTTACTACATTGTTTTAAAGTATTTATTTTTAGATATTTTATTTTTTAAATTACATTACATATTTTTATTATAAATGGAAAAAAATGTTTTTAAATATATTTAAATTGTAATATATTTTTTTGTTTTATATATTTTTTTATTCATATATATTTCATATAGCAGGCAATGATATCCTATGGAAGGAAATTCAAGTTACTGGTAAGTACGGTTAAAATTACTTTTCAGGATCAGTACTCTGTTGAAAGATGCAGCACTGAGGTCTCTCCTGATAACAGGTGAGTATATCGGAATTCGAAGTTCGGCTGATTTTAGAGGAATTTTTTAAAGTTCCAAAACTCCACACACAAAAGAATTTCCAAGTGAAACCAGTCAATGTTAGCCTGTGGAAGGAAATTCAAGTTACTATAAGTATGGTTAGAATTACTTTTCAGGATCAGTAGTGGGCTGAATGATGCAGCACTGAGGTCTCTCCTGATAACAGGTGAGTAAATCAGAATTCGTAGTTTGGCTGATTGTAGAGGAATGTTTGTACGTTTAAAAAAGTAGAAACTTTTCTGGTGAAAACCACACAATAGATTCCTATGGAAGGAAATACAAGTTACTGGTAAGTACGCTTAGATTTACTTTTCGGGCTCAAAGATGCAGTACTGACGTCTCTCGTGATAACAGGGGAGTAAATCGGAATTCGTAGTTCGGCTGTTTTTAGAGGAATATTTTGCTCAATAGTGAATGAAGGGGGCGGGGCCTGAGGTGACTTGTGTGCAAACACGCCCTGTGGCGCGTTTTAAGTTGGGGAATTAATTCCTCTTCAGTCCTGAGGTCCCCTGTGGGCCAACTAGCCAACTAGGTGTTCAGAGGGCTCGCACCCTTTTTACAACACTCTGCAACACAGCTCCGTGGTGCTTACTGGAGGTACCTGTTCGGCTAGTTGGCCCCTAGGGGACCTCTGGATTGAAGAGGAATTAGTTCTCTAACTTAAAACATGCAACAGGGCATGTTTGCACACATATCACCTCAAGCTCCGCGCCTACCTTCACCACTGTTCAAACGCCGCCCGTAGCGCGTTCTAAGTTGGGGGATTAAGTCCCATTGCATACTGGGGGTCCCTGGGGGCCAACTAGCCCACCAGGAACCTCCAGTATGTGCCAGGGGGCTGCATTGCAGAGACGTGTAAAAAGGGGCGTGGTCTCATTACACCTCTCTGCAACGCATCCCCATGCCGCGTTTCCAGAGTGGGAACTAAATCCCCTTGAATACTGGTGGTCCCTGGGGGCCAACTAGCCCACCAGGAACGTCCAGTATGCGCCAGGGGGCTGCGTTTCAGAGATGTGTAAAAAGGGGCGTGGCCTCATTACACCTCTCTGCCACACAGCCCCCTGGCGCATTTCCAGAGCGGGAACTAAATCCCCTTGAATACTGGGGGGCATCCCGCGACTTTTAAAAAACAATTTGGGGCCTTGGGCGTCCTTGTGGGACCCCCTAAGCAGGCCTAGGGGGTCAGGGTGTTTCTACCCTGCCCCCTTTGCGTCTTTTGCGCTATTGGTTTTCTGTTTTTACACATATCACCTCAAGATACACCCCCTACATTAACCACTGTGCAAACGCGCCCCGTAGCGCGTTCTAAGTTGGGGGATTAAGTCCCCATGAATACTGGGGGTCCCTGAGGGCCAACTAGCCCACAAGGTACCTCCAGTATGCTCCAGGGGCTGCGTTGCAGAGAGTTGTAAAAAAGGGTGTGGCCTCATTACACCTCTCTGCAACACAGCCCCCTGGCGCATTTCCAGAGTGGGAAGTAAATCCCCTTGAATACTGGGGATCGCTGGGGGCCAAGTAGCCCACCAGGAACCTCCAGTATGCGCCAGGGGGCTGCGTTGCTGAGAGGTGTAATGAGGTCGCGCCCCTTTTGATACACCCAGTATGCAAGGGGAATTACGTCCCCCTCTGCAAACACGCAAGGGGGCGCGCTTGTGGAGTGGTGTTTTTTTTGGGATTGGCAGGGTTTGCGTACCCTACGCTCATCCCATGATTTAAAAAAAAAGAAAATAATATTTTTTGGGCCTTGGGGGTCTTTGTGGGACCCCTAAGCAGGCCTAGCGGGGTCAGGGTGTTTCTACCCTGCCGCCTTTGCGCCTTTTGCGCACTTGTTTTTCAATCTACTTGTGCCTCGGTTCTACCGAGGCACAAGGTGGCTGCCAACACTTCCTGGTTTGGAGTGTTGGCAGACAGCTTACAGACAATTAGCATGCAGCTTGTGCTCATAATGGTACGCGTAAAGGCCTCGGACAGTACGTGTACGGTACAACTTTGGATATATATCTATGATTTTACTTTTGATTTTCTCAGGAACTACTGAACGGATTTACACCATTTAACAAAAAGCACAATCTATGAACCAAACTCTATCTTTTTGCCAAATTTGATGTAATTCCGTTCAGCCGTTCGGGCTGTAGCCATGTCTAATGGTTCCTACGGAAAATTGCATGGGGAAAACACTTTTTGGGACCACCCTTTTTTCTCGGCCCCAACCTCACGAATCACCCCCAAACTTTCAGGGAAGGAGCGGAGCAGGCCATCTTCTTGAAGAATTTCACAAAGATTCATCGTCCGGCCCTAAATTTATTCCAATGGAAACTAGGTCCTAACTATAACTACCTACTTCATTTACGTTATAGTTAGTTGAACTGGCCGTTGCGGGCACCAGGCAATCCCCCGGTGCGCCGCATGGGTGGGGGCCAGTTTTGGGCCCCTGGGAGGCCGTGTTTGTTACAGGGCCGTTTTTGCAGCATAGCTACAAAAACGGGCCTGTAACAAAATCGGCCGAAAACCGGCCCTGGCAAAGAGCGCGGTCACACCCCAAACCCCAGGGGGTCGGCCGAGCACTTTGCCAGGGCTGGTTTTGGTTCCCAGTTCGGCCCTGCCACCAGGTAAACATTTATTGACAGATTCAGACTGGGAACAGGATTGATGTGAATGTCCTCAGTCACCTTACCTGGCAAAAGCATTACACATAAGCACAGGGGTAGTCTCCACATGGAAATAGGAGCATGACACTCCCTAACGAAAGAAAACTTGATGCTAGGGGAGTCTTAGGAGTAAGATATGAAGTGTGATTTGTTTGTCAATGGCTTTGCTGTTAATATAAATATATAGTTACACCATGCCCTGAAGGATGGTGTACCCAGGACACAGAGTGATCTTGGACTTATTTTGCTCCTTGGAGTAAGCTCTAGCCAACAGACCTTGAGCATTTTTAGCAGGCCTACTGGCTGGAGATGGTTTTATTGGCTCCCTGTACCAATCTTCTTCTCTGCTGTGCCCTTTAAATGGCCCATGACTTCCTGGCTGTCATGCAGAGCACCTCGGGGCAGTGGAGTCCAAGCTTCCCCCACCTGGCCCTGAAGATACCCATCTAGTCCTGGGGTTAGTAGTAGGCAAATTCCTTAGTCCATCAGGGGCATCAGGTGCTTTCTCCGTCTAGCTGTCCATGATTCTGGTGAATGTGGTCTTGCTGGGATATTTCATTGTGGGTGGAAAGCTCTAAATCCCAGGCACCCCTGCCAAATACTATGATTTCACATCATTCCTTCCCTCATTCCAGTCCTTCTTTATGATGTTCTGAGACAATCCAACATGGCAGAATCCTTTTTACCCTGTTCAGAGCTCCTGTACCCACCCCGAAATTTGGGTATGATAATATGATAATGGGAAAACCGTCCCTTGTGGTCACTCTACACCAGTTCATGGATAACTCCCTCTCCCAATGGTTGTGGAGTCAAGTTGACTAGAGCGATAAAGGAAGGGGGCAGACATGGTGTCAGGTTCGTCTGATTATGACTGGTAAGGCCCTTTGAAAGTTTAACTAATTCTTGGTTACATTTCCCAGGTCGCCCAGTCTAGGGATAACCAGCACCTGCCCACACCCAATAACTTTAAGACCTACTTAGGGGTAGCCCATTAATATTTAAATGGAAGGTTTAGGCCTGTCAAAAGAAGTTATTTTCACAGTTGGAATTTACAGTCTAAAACTGCCAAAGGCATGTTACCTGAGTGTATCTACTCACCTGCACACACTATTAGTCTTCCACACGCAGTGCACACACATGTTCATGTGTAACCAGTCGGGCCCCTTACCTTAGCTGCACCGCAGGGGCCTTTTTCTGAAAATGCAGACAATGGTGATACACACGTTCAGTCCAATTACCATGATTGTACTGTGAGTGAGACTTAGGGAGTGAGACTCACCGATGGTAAAGATAAAAAAGCTGGTTAATCAAAAGCAAAAAATCCTGGTGGGCAAAATGGCCAGAACCCATTTGCAACAAATACATATTTCCAGATATGTAGTTTGCACTCTTTGCTTAGTGCTGAATGTTAGCAGTTAGCCTAAGTATCAATTTTAGCATTTGTTCCCATAAATACCTGGTAATTTCCTGTGCATATACTTCCCTCTTACTTACCACCAAAGTTATATTTGGTTGCAAAAGAACAACTGATGTATGGAGCAACTGTTATCTACAATTACATCTATTATTACTTCATTGGTCTAAATGTTCGTGGAAGTATCAGTTTGGAATTGCAAGCCAGCAGAACTTTGAACAGAGCAGTGAAGGAGAGAGGAATCTGAGGGGCATATTAGCAAGAATCTCGTTAAAATTATCGCTGTTTTAGCAGCAGGAAACTGCCGCTAAAACTGCGATAATGGGTTTGCAAATATGCATTATAGAATTCCAATAGAAGCCCAGGTTAGATGTGCAGGACATCAAACCTGGGTTTCTATTGGAATTGTATAACGCATATTAGCAAGCCCATTATCGCCGTTTTAGCAGCAGTTTCCTGCCGCTAAAATGGCGATAATTTTAACGAGGTTCTTGCTAATATCCCCCCTAGTTCAAAGTAAACTGTCTAATTTCTCATCTTGGGAACATATCAACGCTCTTGGGAACATATCAACGGCCCTCGTCACCAGCCGACTGGACTACGGCAACGCCCTCTACGCCGGAACCACCGCCAAGCTCCAGAAGAGACTCCAGCGGATCCAGAACGCCTCAGCCAGACTCATCCTCGACATCCCCCGACGCAGCCACATCTCCGGACATCTGAGAGACCTGCACTGGCTCCCCGAGCTACCTCAACAACCGCCTCAACTTCTACGCTCCCAAACGCCACCTCCGATCGACCAACCACGCCCTCGCCGCCGTCCCCCGCATCCGAAGAGCGACAACAGGAGGAAGGTCCTTCTCCTACCTGGCCGCCTAGACCTGGAACACCCTCCTGACCGACCTTCACCTGACCCAAGACCACCTCTCCTTCAGGAAGAAGCTCAAGACCTGGCTGTTCGAGCAGTAGCGGCACCCCCCCCCCCCCAAGCGCCTTGAGACCCTCCGGGTGAGTAGTGCGCTCTATAAATGCCTTGATTGATTGATTGATTGATTGGTGGCTCAATATGTGAGGTAACTTTTGTTACCTGAAAAATCTTAATTATGAGTTAAATTTCAGCGAGTCACACCTTTTGTAGTTCAAAGGGAAACAAAAGGCTTAGAAAATAACAGGACATGCATATTTTTATTGCAATAGGCATCAAAATCTATATGGGAAAAACACATAATAGGTACCATTTATCGCACCTGATAAATAACAAATTTCATGGATTCTATTGCTATATTTGTTGTTAATGGTCACAGCCACTCTTAATAAATATGCCAGGCTTAGGACGAGTTGATATCCCAGAAAGGTGGCGGTTTAGGTGTAGTCCTTTATACATGCATCAGCCCATAACAATTGAGAAATACCTGGAGTATATATGGCCTAGTGGCTGATGAATTGCTTCACAGTGAGAATAAAGATCCTGGATCTAAATACAAAGAGGCTGGTTGGAACCTAGTACATCAGGTGCCCTTAGTTCAAATTCCTTGCGAAATTCACCTCGCTAGAAACCTTTGGGTAAATAAGACAGAGGAGACACTATCTTATCATTAAAAAAGCCCTAAGGGAGCGTAACAAAACATATTTCTGTTGAAAAATCTGAAACGGTGATAATTTGGAGTTCAAGCCAAGTCAAGAATGGCACCATTTCCATCGTCAAGTGCTCTCTTTTTATGGTTGGTTGGAAATCGTTGGATCCCTGGGCCGTAATACATATGTCATAGAGATTGTGGGCTATGCAACCAGATAGATTGCAGGGCTACTGCTCGGGAACGCTATTAACACAGTAGTAGAAAAAGCATAGATGTACTTATTTGCACAGAAATGTTTCCTTCAGAAATGTGTTTTTTGATACAAGGGCTATGTTATGATTTCTGTTTTGTATGCAAGTTTAAAAGTCCGAAGGTACATCTTTTGGCCTGGAAAAGCCTGGAACACTTGCCCAGACTCACTTCAATCCTGGTTGGGCACAAAATGTGCAGAATCTCCAGTTGCCCATAAAACATGATTTGCCCTTATTCCATCGCCAGTGAGCATAGGAGAATGTATGAAACTAGGGTTATGCACATTTTATTATCCTGATGTAATTCGAGAAAATTGCGAACTTTCTGCTTTACAAAATGCAAATATTTAAATATTTTCGACATTCTACAAATTGTGCTTCTCAGTAACTTCACACCATTTTTCTCCAGGGGAGTGACTCAAGCGCAAAATGTGAAAAACTAGGTCAAGCACAAACTGATTTGCAGGAGATACTTTCTCCTTGAGCTTGTCCCTTTGCTATAACTTTTGTTGGTAAGAAAGACTCATGTTGAATGTTAAACAATACATTGCCCACATCACAATGTCATATTTCTGGTGTCATTCTGATCAACACAATTCGGTCAATCAACTAAAAGGCATTACACATTTTTTTTTTTTTTTTAAGTTCAAAATGATTTTATTGAAATTTTAGAGACAAAAGAAATAAATAAGAACAGTACATAACAAAAAAAAAAATTTTTTGCAGTAAAGAGAATCATTAATAAATAATCGTATAAGAAGAGGAAGGGAAAAGGGGGAGGAGGAGAGGGAGGGAAGAAAACATATCATTGCATCCTAAAATCATACCATACAGAGTTACAAAGCAATTGAACACATAAAATACAGAAATACAAATAAGGTGATAATGAAAGTCAAAAAAGTTCTCAATATACAAAGAAAACTAATTAACAATATCATTTCATAACATATGAATCAATAGGTGACCAAAACGATTGAAATGATTGTGAATTGTGATTAACACCTTTAAGTGATAGCTGAGCACCTTTCCTTGTAAAGGTAATCCACGACCACCAAGCGTGAACCGAAAGAGAAGAAGCATCTTTCCAACAAAAAGTAATAGATTTTAACGCAGCTGTAACCAAAAAATTAAATAACTTAGCCCTTGACTCACAAAGAGGAGGAGAAAGGGCAACCGATTTGCATATTAACAGTATATATGTGATATCATCTTGCAAAGATAAAATATTCAGAATGATAGGCCAGACTTCCAACCAGAATTTCTTAATAATTGGACAATCAAATAACATATGACGAAGTGAACCAGAACAAGACTTGCAATGCCAACATAGATCAGACTGTAACAGTTTAGCATTATATAATCGCAATGGCGTCCATAGAGTGTTGAACAAAATATACGCATTAGTTTGATATAGAGACACTGGGAGCCATCCAGATATGCTGTTAAGCCATATAGAAGACCAGGAGTCATCTGATAATGATATGGAAAGTTCATTATTCCAAAAAGATGCAATAAAACCAACATTGGAGCCCTGAGAGATGGCAAATTTTTTATAAAAGATAGAGACAGCTTTGGAGGCTGATGTAACAGCTGTAAGGTAAATAAATAAATCATTGGTGGTAGATGAGGGGATACCATTTGGAAAGGAGTCTAGAATTGAATTGCATAAGGATTGATATTTAGGGAAATCTGAATCCGGGATTTTAAATTTTAATTGGAGTTGCTCAAAGGGAATAAAGGCAGTTCCATCAAACACATCTTTGAGATATAAAACACCTTTTGAAATCCATGAAGACCAGAAGTTAATGTTTCGGTTCAGTTTAAGTAAAGCACTGTGCCATAAAGAAAGGTGGACTGTAGAAAGTAAGGGTAAGTCAAAATTAGAATCCAGATCATTAATGATTAATCTCGAGGATTTAATTATAGATGATCGATGAACAACCTTGGAACCAGAAGACATCGATATCAGAGAAGGCAGAGAAAAGGGTCGAACAATTGAGGATTCTAATTCAAACCAAGTTGGAGGTCGGACAACCGGAGAATTAGTAAACCATAAGGAACTTTGTTTTAAAATAAAAGCTTTATGATACAGGTGAAAGTCTGGGAGTGCAAAACCAGCCTGAAACTTAGGGAGTTTTAATTTTCTGTAAGCAATACGAGGAACTTTGTTTGACCAAAGGAATTTAGATAGCAATTTGTCTACATCCTTATAAAATTTGAGGGGAAATTGAGTGGGAATCATAGTCAAGGAGTAAAAAATTTTAGGAGCAATGTTCATTTTTATAGATTCCATTCT
The DNA here is from genome assembly GCF_964261635.1 of Lissotriton helveticus. Taxonomy (NCBI): domain Eukaryota; kingdom Metazoa; phylum Chordata; class Amphibia; order Caudata; family Salamandridae; genus Lissotriton; species Lissotriton helveticus. Next base: position 1,931,847,356 of record NC_136059.1, read on the forward strand.
TCCCCACCAGGAGAGATGAAGGGAAGACCACGTGGATGTTTTATTTTTAATATACTCAACTATGAATTCGCTATTTAATGTCAAAGTAGCAGGCAACGATGAGGCAAATAAAATTCCTAAGTATTTAAGCTTCTTTTTTTGCCAAATAATGTCTGGGGTTGGTAACATATCTGGAGTACAAAAAGCATTTAAAGGAAAAAATTCAGTCTTACTAACATTCAATTTGTAACCAGAAACCATAGAGTATTTAGTAATAATGTCTAATAGGGAAGGAACAGAAGAAATAGGATTACTAATAAACAATAAAACATCATCAGCATATGCTAAAGTTTTAACCATAACATCATTGATCACAATACCCTGAATATTATCACAGTAACGGATATAATTAAGAAAAGGTTCAATGCCTAACAAAAATAATAGTGGGGAAAGGGGACACCCCTGCCTAGTACCTCTAAAAAGGGAAAACTGAGTAGAAATTTGACCATTAATAAACAAACGAGCAGTAGGAGCAAAATACAAGGCAGAAATCATACGAATAAAAGAGGCACCAAAGTTAAAGGACAATAAAGTTTTAAATAAAAACTGCCAATGAATTTTGTCAAATGCTTTTTCAGCATCAAGAGCCATAACTCCTGCAGGAGAAGAAAGAGATGGGCTTTGCTCAATAATGTGTAACAATGTTCTGGTGTTGTTAGCAGAGAACCTATTTTTCATAAAACCAGATTGATCTGGGTGAATAATGGAGTGAAGGACAGGAGCTAATCTAGAGGCAAGGATTTTAGCATACAACTTACAATCTTGATTTATTAGGGAGATGGGGCGATAATTAGAGACTAGGGTAGGGTCTTTATCGGGTTTGGGCAGTACAATGATTAGAGCGTCCGCAAAGGAGCCTGAAATGGTACCAGAGGAACTAAAATGGGAAAATATCTCACTCAAATAGGGCAAAAGGAAAGACTGAAATTCTTTATAAAATTCAGCTGGGATACCATCCGGACCTGGAGATTTATTCTTAGGAAGTGATTTGATGGCAAGCAAAATTTCATCACAAGTAATAGGGGAATCTAAACTAAGTCTATCTGATGGAGAAATTTGAGGTAGAGTACACTTATTCAAAAATGAATCAATTAAAGATTCATCACAGGGATCAGGTTTACTATATAGGGAAGAGTAAAAATGCAAAAATTCTTGAACAATATCATTATGGGAGATAGCCACCTTTCCCTGAGAACCACGTATCGAGGTTATTTGAGTCTTATTCCTCTTGATCCGCAAATAGTTTGCAAGGAGTTTCCCTGACCTATTAGTGTTGAAACGAAATTTAGCATTGGAATTGGCGAGTTGGATCCCTGCTCTAGTACTAAGTATAGTATTAAATTCATAACAAAGGTTTTGTAATTTAAGTTTATATTGAGGGTCATTAGAGGAAATAAATAAACGTTCGAATTTAGCAATTTGTTTTTCTAAACGTTTAACATTAGAGTTAAATTTTTTGTTCTCGTAAGCCATAATAGAAATAGTGGCACCTCTAATGTAGGCCTTGAATGCATCCCATCTATTGATAATTGACGATGAGTCTTCAGGGTTGAACAAAAAATAGTCTTGAATAGCCTGCAATAATTTGGGTTTATGTGTTTCATTAAGTACAATGCTCGTGTTCATACGCCACCTATTTTGTTTGGTAAAAGGAGAGGAGATATTTAAAACAAAGGAAATTAGAGCATGGTCGGAAATATCAATATTACCTATCACAGGATTGGTGGCTGATGGAAGTAAAGAGGGAGAAATCAGAAAGTAATCAATCCTCGAATGGGAGTTATGAGGATTAGAAAAAAAAGAAAAACATTTATCAGTGGGAAAATGCAATCTCCAAATATCAGCCAATTTGGTTGTGTGAAGAAAAGATTTAAAGGCATGGAATACTTTAGGAGGACGGAATTTTGCAGAAGAGAGTCTATCTAACAATGGATCAATAAATACATTAAAATCCCCCCCAACAATCAAAGGAGCCTGCCCCAACTGCAAAACTTCTGTAGTTATAGTAGACCAAAACAAAGGGTCGTCAGCTGTAGGGCCATAAATATTAAGCAGATAGAATATTGAATCATGAAGTTTAACCTTAACTATAACATATCTACCTTCTGTATCGGTAAACTTACTAAGAATCTGGCAATTCAACCGTTTAGCAAAGAAAATTGCAACACCATTTTTCTTTCCTTGTGCAGGAGAGGACACAACATCATCTACCCACTTTTTTTTCATATAATGTAAAATGTTGTCGTCAATATGCGTTTCTTGGAGAAAGCAAATGTCCGCTCTACATGCACCCAGATAATCTAAAATTTTAGTGCGTTTAACTGGATGTCTAAGACCCTTAACATTAAGGGAGACAATTTTAATATTATGAGAACTAGCCATCATGAATTAGAAGGAGATACAGAAAGAAAGACTGCAAGAAAGCGAATGGGAGAAACAGCCATGGATAAAGAGTAACTCTATGTAGGTAGCAAGAAAAGGAGGGACACAAAAGGAAGATACAGGAAAGGAAAGAAAAAGAACAAACAAGATACAGAAATAAGAACATAGAGACGCACACCCGTTCCTCAAGCATGGCCAAGAACCGTTGGAGCCCATAAATGGATAGTCATTAAATGCCAGGGAATGTCAAACTACAATATTCAAGTGACGGCATCCTGAGTTTCCATCGATGGTGAAGCTTGTTGTTCCAGGAATAGTCTTAAATCTTCAGGACGATGAAAAGATTTAGAGAAAGTGTCTTTCCAGACTCTCATCGTAGAAGGATCAAACAGACCATATTTGAAACCAAGGCTTCTCAGTTGTGGACGAAAAGAAGAAAATTCTTTGCGGATAGCAACCGTTTCCTTTGCAAAGTCTTGATGAATGAAGATTTTGGAGCCATTTACCAAGAGAGAAGGAATATCTCTAGCAGCTTTCCTGATAAGAACCAGATGATGGTGTCGCAAAACCTTAAAAATCATTTGCCTAGGTTTGGTGTGGCGAGGATTTCTATGTGAAGGAATTCTATGTGCCTTGTCCACTTCAAACTTTTCGGGAAATTTAATATTTAGAAGACCAGGAAGCAAGGATTCTAGGTAGCAGCGACAGTCAGATCCTTCAACCTCTTCAGGAAGATTGAAAATACGGAGGTTGTATTGCCGATTACGGTTTTCCAATTCCAGCAGCTGGGTATGCATTGGTACTATTTGCTGCACCAAAGGTGTAAAAGAGTCCAATTTATTTTTGTTATCCTGAATTTTGATAGCATTATCAGACACTTTCATGGACATGGACGCCATATCTTTGCGAATATTTTTCATTTCAATTGCAATAGTGTCAGTGTTCAGTCGCAGCGCTTTAATTTCTTCTAAAATTAATGTGAGGGAAGGTTCAGAAGATTCAACAACCTTAGATTTATTTGGGGGAGGCGATACTTGCTGTTTCCTCTTATTAGTGGCAGAATTCTTATTATCCATCTTGAGGTGAGTAAATAACCAAAAGCGTCAAAGAAATGCAGAAAAAAGAAAAGCACCTCAAAATTTTAATAAATATTAGGGAAAAAGGTGTAAAATTCCCAAAAGCTGTCCAGAAACAGCAGTGCAGTAGTTAATAGGGTCGTGGGCGTGGTTAGGCCCAAGCCAGGCCTTCTCTTTCTGAGCACCCCGCCCCCTGTGAGGAGGAAGCCGGCAGAGACTGGGACCAAGGCAGGGAGAGGAACCAGAGGGCCAGCAGGAACACTTCCCACGAAGAAATCGCCCAGAAAAACGAGCAGAAGGTAGGCAATACGCTTATCTTGCGAGCGCTGCGCTGTAAATGAGGTTCCTGACAGAAATTCGTCGTATTTCGGCAAATTGGGCCGATTACATTACCGAGCTCCGGTGGCGGCGGCCATCTTGGACGACGCGCTCGCGCGACTCCCCAGGCATTACACATTTTAACTTGGCTATTTACTAACCATAATTTTGCTTTGGTGATTAGGTTAATGCATCACATGCAATTTTGTCTGAGAAGGGCCTTGTAGCTTGTGCCAAGGGACTGTAGGTAAGCTAGGAACTCCTCACCAAAACTTGTTTAGTTATTAAGAATTAGGGGCCTCATTTATGATGTTTTGCCGTAGGGCAGTGGAGCAGGCCTTCCTGCTGCGCGTCCCTACAGCAAAGAAAAAGGGCAGGAATGCGCCGTATCTATAAGATACAGCCCACTTCTGTCCTTTTCCCCTGCACCAGCGCACAATGGGCTGCTGTGCGCCAGCGCAGGCACATTTGCACCTTGGTGCATGGGTGCCTGCGTTGCGGGGATGATTATTTTTGTACAGGAAGGGAAACCTTTCTGTATAAAAATATACACAAGAGGATTTTGCGTCTTTCTATGTGTGCTGCAGAATGCAGCACACGTAGAGAAAGTAAAAATGAAGATATTTCTTCTTGTATTAAGCTTTTGGCGCTGCCTCAGATTAAGGATTTCTTGTAAATCTGGGGCAGTGTCAAAAGGTCATGGATGTTGCTGGGAACGCCCCCAGCAACACCTATTGCACGCCCCTTTAATGCAGAACACTGCGTTAAAGGTACTGATATTTATCAGGCAGAACTAAGCCCAAAAAAGTGGCTTAGTGCTCCCTGATAAATATCACGCAGGCTTCTGAACCATGGAACGTCACAAAAAGTGACGTTCCGGAGGCGCAAGGAGTCTCATAAATGAGGCCCTAGATCCTTTTAATTTTGTATACATTCAGCCACAGTTCATATCAAGACAGATGCTTCTCTTTCCAATAGTTTAACAATCCAGTTTCCAACACTTCGGTTATAAAAATACATCTAATATAATTGTGTATAATACAGAACATTTTATTGAAAAAAACAGTTACAAAAATTCCCCACAGACATCTTGTTAGAAGCTAATTATTTGGGATAGAATATAAATCCACTTAGTAATTCTTTAAAAAAAGAGCACTTTATTTCCATACTGATGCAGGCCATTTGCTTAAAATCACACGAATGCCTGTATATGTTCCCTTGGCAGTAATCTCTTTGGCCATACAGCACAAAAGCATAATTTTCGTAAGTTTCCAGCCTTCTAAAAGGAACAAAATTACTCCAATAAAGTCTCCAAAACTCAATTTTAAAAAGAGATGAAAAATTACATTTTATGTAGAATCAAATAAAATGAGCTTTTGTCTCCTTCCTCAGTAAACTACCAGTCCTCATTTCATGTTTTAGCATAAAGAAGACTGCACAGCCCACTTAATCTATGCTATTTTTGTTAAAGAAAAGTTTATCAGAAGGAAAACAAAGTATGCTGTATTACTTACCACTGCACTAGGAGGACTTTCCATCAGGAAAACTGCTGCTAAACTCGCAGCACATAAATACTACACAGGTCTGAGTACAGAGAGACATACCAATAAGTGGTGCACTCATTTCTGAGTAACAATGGCTGGTATAATTCTCTTTGTTTACCAACCAATGTAGGCTAGTGTTGGAAATGGCCCTTTTTGCAAGGTTACCCCCAAACGTTTTGCTTCTTCCTCCCTTGTTTTTCCAGACCTGTGGTTGTAGGCAATAGGACTCTTGGCACTTTACCACTGCTGACCAGTGCTAAAGTGCATATGCTCTCTGTATATATTGCTATTATAATTGGTTATCCATGATTGTCAGAATTGTTAGGTCCCTAGTAAAGTGCACTGAGTGTGCCAGGGCTCATGATTCGAATGCTACTAGTGGGCCTGCAGCGCTGATTGTGCCACCCACATGAGTAGCCCTACAATGGTGTCTCAGGCCTGCCACCGCAGTGCCTGTGTGCAGTTGCTAACTGCCATAGTGACCTGACCAGTGTGCCCATTGGCCAGGCATAGCCCTTCCCTTTCTGTACACATTGGACACCCCTATGGAAGGCCCAAGGTACCCCCCTGGGCAGGGTGCAGTGTATGTGGAAGTTAGAGCATGTACTAGTGTGGGTGACATGCTCTAATAGTGCAATACTGCCAATACAGCGCCAGGATGCCTTTTTGGTGGTAGTGCGCTCTATAAGTTAAATAAATAATTACGTTTTTCACTATTGGAAGGCTATCTTGCCCGTAGGCTAGACTGGGAATGCTGTGTATAATGTTTACCTGCATATCTTCCCATAGGAGCAAGAGAGAAAATTAAAGTCTTATATCCCTGCACTCAGAATTTAATAACCCCTCTTTTAGGAAAGATGGTTTTTAAATCCTGTGTTTGGAAACAGCACTTTTAGAAAGTGGCTGTTTTCTTGTCTGACCTTTCTATGTGCCTCTGCCTGTTTGTGAATGGACTGTCTGGTTGGTGAGTGACAGGGGCTGGGGGTGGCTCCAGGAGGCTGGGTGAGTCAACAGTAGGCTGAAAAGCTCCATCTGCATCTTGAATGGTGGGAGGAGATAGCACTTGGGCCTGAATAGGGCTGTGCCTGCCTTCCACAAAGCTGGTTCCACCTCCTGCTGGGCGGCTGATGACCCTGCCCCTCTCTCAAAGGAAAGAAGAAGTCATGTAAACAGAGTGCTCCAGGACTGACCAAAACTGGTTTGGACTAGGCAAAGGCCTCTCTGCCTACAGAGAACAAAGAAAATATTGGTATAAATACTGGGACCGAGACCCCAGATTTAGATCATCGTGGAATCAAGAAGGAACCTCTGCCAAGGAGAAAAGCTGGAAGACTGAAGAGGAATGACTGTCCTGCTGTGTGTTTGTGGGCTGACCTGCAGTTGCTATTCTGCCAAGGAGAGGGGAAGGACTTTGCTGTTGCTGTGTCCCCTTGCTTGAAGAGATCTCCAAGGGCCTGAAGAGACCTGGCCTCCTGTTAAGAAGTCCCAGGAACAAAAGGACTTCACCCCCAGCTTCCCCACTGAAGTCTGCTGTGTGAGTTCTGACCTGCCTAGAGTGCTTGATCCATTGTGGGGCCTCTGGAGGTTGTTTCCTGCTGTTTGGGGAGCTGGACAAGAAGAAAAGAAGAAAATCTACAATTTGCATGCATCGCTCGCTTGAGGAGCGCATCGTTGACAGTGCGAGAAGATTTTCGCCGCCGCGAAGATCGTCGCTACGTAATGAACAGGGGTTCTGCCCAAATTACCCTCCCATACCTGGGCAAGGAACATCACATGGATGAAAAAGTAGAACAAAAGGTACTAAGGGATAAATTAAGCAAACGCTACTTCAAAACACGAAACAATTTATTAACCTGTTTTCTACACTCTTTTTATCAACAATGAATGATATGATTTTTTACGAAGGACAAAGTATTGAATCACAAAAAAGGGGGGAGGTGACCAGACTATATACAGTAATCAAAACTGGTAATTACAATATATACAGAATATACAACTATGTACCCTAAACAAAAAGAAAAACAGGGGGGTAAAGAAAACACAATTAATTATCTGTCGACGCAGTCGCGGTCGCGTTTCCGCCAGTAGTATCTTGTGGCTTCATCAGGACAAGGGTACTGCGAAATGAAGTGCAAGTGGCCCCCCCAGGAGGGAGTGCAGAGGCACCACCCTGAGGGGTACAAACGACCTCTTCCTATGGGTCAATCAGTTCAAGCTCTCCTTCACAAATATCAGTTCTCGGTGTAGGGGATAGATTATTTCATCGGTGTGTATTAAAACGCACACCTGGGCTTTTCACACACCCTCAAAAAAGGTCAACAGGACTACCTCTGTTGCTACAAATCCCCCAGGTCACACGCAGTTTAGAGAGACATTCAGCCTTTGTTACAAAGCTCCGCCGTCCGTGAGTCGGGAGACAATCTCGCAGCACCTGTTGCCCCTGAAGGAAACGACGCATCATTCGATTGCGGAGTGCATCTCCCCGGTGCGGGAAGATTTCTGTTGCTGCGATTATCGTCGCAGAGCCCGTTGTCGCTGTGAGAACTGTTGCACTGCTTGCTTGCGGACCGCATCCCGTCGCTGCGAACATTGTCGCGGAGCCCAGCGCCAACGCATCGATGGGCCGCAGAAGAGGATGAACGCTTCGCAGCGCATCGCCGCTGCACCGAAGATCGTCGCCGCCCAAAGATTGTCGCATCGTGCCTGTGCGAGACGCTTCCTACCGGAGAACCTGCACCCGGAATCCATACAAGGTATCGCATCGCTCCCCATACAGACTAGATTCTTCGCAACACGCCCTCTGCGTGCAGCGGGGTTGTCGCATAGCCTCCCCAGGGTCTCAGGAGTGACGCATCGCCTGTTTTTCGGTGCTGAAGTTGCCGCTAGGAACCTTTGTCGCATCTACAGGCACTTTGGGCTAAAACTGACGCAACTGTGGATTATTTTGACGCAAACCCTGGAACTCTTTTAAAATTATATTCTTGAACTGTTTATGCTGGATTTTTGTCGTTTTGGTCTTGTGTAGTTTAGATAAAGATACTTTATTTTGCTAAACTGGTGTGGAGTCCATTTGTGGTGTTTTCACTGTGTTACTGTGAGTGTTGGTACAAATACTTTACACATTGCCTTTGATAAGCCTGTCTGCTTGTGCCAAGCTACCAAGGGGATGAGCGGGTGTTATCCAAAGAGTGTATCCCCTTTACCCTGACTAGAAGCAAGGGTCCCTATTTGGACATTAGTACCTACCTCTGCCAACTAGAGACCACCAGATCTAACAGCTAATGACCACAGGTCCGGGTACATGTGCACTTTATAACCTGGAAACCACATTGCACTCAGTGGGGAACTTGCTCATAGAAGTATCAAGAGTGGAAAAGACCTTGTGCATGCACTATTCCTTTGTTATGTGTGCCGCCGTCTTGTGGAATTCACACTTTTTATACCTAGGTGATGTAGTGTCCTCCCCAGCCCAGGAGCATGCAAATCGATACGCCACACATGGAGCTCTGGACTGTAATTCTTTATTCCTCGGCTTACAATCTCACTCTGCTTTCCAATTACATCATAACCGTTAATAACCACACCCAAACACCTCCCAACCAGTTAAATACTTTCCTTACTCATTACCAACAATAGATGGGGATACATGAAACAGAGGCTTCTGTAATTGAAGCATAGTAAAAGGGGGCTTTTATTAATGAGATAAAGAAAATATGGGTAGAATAATATTAATACATATAAATGAAGTTGTGCTAATGAAACTTATGTTTACAAATGGATCGTTGTGCTAAAATGAAGCAGCTCATTGATAAAGTACCTATTGTTAATAAGCATCATTTAGAAAATCGGTGCAAACATATGTAAGCAATAAATTAGAAACTTGAGATTTTACAGACTGATATCAGAGATGTTATTAAATATGAACAATTTTATACAAGATTTAAGAGAATAATGTGAAAATGTAAGTAAGTAGGATATATTAACCTTAGACATTTCAATACTTGTGAAAGTTTATACATTTTTCTGTGAAATTATTTAATTAATTACAATTGAAGTACAATTGAAGTAGAGATAAAGCTCATTTCATTTAACCATGTGATGCTATTTTATAATCCTTTCTTCTGGGAGATGCTTTTTCACTGGCATTGACCTTTTCCCTGATTTAATAAAATAGATCATTCTTTGCAAGTGTAAGGTGACTGGTTTGTTCTGTACACCACTGTTCCTTGACTTAGTTCCATTACTTTTCAAATATTCACAGCAAAATGTTCCTGTGGGAATATAATTTTAGATATGACAGTAAACTGCAACTTTGTATTTTCTTTTTAGGGCCTATTAGAACTTGTTTCATTTCTCATGACGAGCATAGGATATTAGCTCAATGTTTTAATCACTTTAGTTGACATGATGTGACCATAGCCATGTGATTGTCTGTTGATGGTGTTGTGAAAATTACGCCACTAGGACTTTACCAAAGAACTTATAAAAGAAGAACCCCCACAGGAGGGCCACCACAGATGTAGACATTGCCTGTTCCTTTTGCACAGACGCTACACAGACTTCATTTTACTTTTGCAGACTCTTTTTATCTTTACGCACACATCTCATAGACTTTCTTTTCGAGATGTTTTCCAAGATGTGCTACATTGCATTACAGATTTAGACAGATTTGGATCTTATTCAATTTTTGAACTCTTTGCTAACATTGGACTGTTTAAGTCTATTCTGGAGTCGGGGAATATAGACTGAACTTTATGCCAAACTTTCCTTGAATCTTTATGCTAATTGACTCTCCCTCTAGGACTTTAATTGAAATATTTTGATCCCTTTAGAAATTTAGCTGCTAGTTTATGAGCTATCCTTCTGCCTGTTTGGTAGTCGGACTATGTAAATTCTGTGGCCATTCTCGATTTAAAACTCCTGCTTAAATGCTTGCCATTGTTGATAAAGCGGTTATATTTCTAACTGGGCTTTTGAAGCACTTGCTGATGATGAACTTTGGATCTCTAATACAATAATCCCTATTTTAATCTGAATTAGAACATTTGAATGTTGGGAGCTACATTGCAGACAATGGAGTGCTCCCTGCTTCTACGGGCTGGTAAAGGCCCGCAGAGCAACATTCCAATGTTCTAAAAAGGCTTCTCGAAGTTCGAGGGGATTTATATCCCCTCGAGCTTCGAGAACCCTTTGTTTAATTTGTTAGAACATTCTGCCCTCTAGTGGCAGAATGTTCTAATAGCCTTATAGCCCTTCGTAGCAGGGCTATACGGCTATTAAAGTCCCGCTGTTTCGTTAAAGTCCCTCGCCTTCGGCTCGGGCCTTTAACGATTCAGCGGGCATTTAATAGCTGGTATAGCCCGCTACGGCGGGCTATAAGGCTATATGAGTCTTTTATTTGAGTCTTGTTGATTTGTATTGATGATGGCAATTTATTGCAGAGAGGCTCAACGAGCCCCAACAGAAGAACAGGTGTTACTTCTCATATTCTGTGTGGCAACTGCAGATTTATTGGTTTATATAATTCTTACTCATCTTAACTTCTTTTTAGTTGCTATTCTTTATATCGACAGTTTGGTCTTATTGGGGTTTATCTCGATTTGATTTCTAACTTGTGAGTTTGCTGTCAATTAATTGCCCTCATTGGACAGCTAACAGGGAGTTAGTCACCCTAATTTCCACCTCTCCTATTGATGTAGCAATATTCATCAGAGTTTCATTGCTTCTGTGGTAAATGACATTGAATTAATCATCTAATCATAAAGGGCCCAGTATTGATTGGATGACTAAACAAGTGTAGATTAAGTAGACAAGAGAAAAAATTCTTCATAAGTACATTTCTGATGGATCACACTCATAGTCTCATGACACTACATCTACCCCTTTGTTAAATTAAAAGTACAAACAACAGTTATATATTTCTTCAATGAGTCCTCAAGGTGCTCACACTAGTCAATCAGATTAAGTGAGAGGGAATGGTTGAAATGCACTTTATTTGTGCACCAATGGTCCTAGTTCTGATACTTGATCTAGACTGTCAAGTGGGATGGCCTCTTTGCTAGGTATAGGACCTGATGATCGCAGGGGTAGGTGTCTAAAATCTGATGAGTCGCTTGTGATGGACTGTCCGGGATGATGTGCAGTCACTATGTGTCCTATGCACATCACGACCCACAGAGGATTGACAGCATATAAAGTGTTTGTTTTCTACGTTCGTTTTTGCCTAATTAGAACTTAGTCACCTTCATAGAAGACTGTCTCTTAGTCTTTCCAAAGCCGATCAGCATATGTCTTCCTCTTGCACTTTCTAGAATTGGCTGTGACATGACTCATGTCAGCCCTCAAGGATCGCTTTGCTGTCCATTGGGACAGTTTGGTTCTGATGGCTTACCCAAAGAGCAAGGTGGCTCTACGTTCACCTGTGTGGAGTGAGGAGATAAACGATATGTACAGAGGGCTTAACACAAGGCGAGCTTCAATTCAATTTTCTCAAGGGATGCTCACTGTATAACCCTTTTGAGAGTACATATACAACGTTCCATGACACCATTTGCTTGGGGCCAATGATGTGTACTCTTTTGATGCTTGACATTCATTTACAAGAATTTGCAAGAACTCTCTGCTGTTGAACAACGGATGATTGTTAGATTTAAGAATGGCAGGCATAACCATAGCTGCAAAGAAGTTGTCAAGCCGGTCAATGGTCATGTTGTTGTTGACAAATCCTCTGCCAAAGGGAAAAAACAATATTCATCAATGACTACCATCAGATGATGTATTGTCAATCAATACAAAAGGGGGTGGTGATGGACGGAGCATCTGAATCAATCAAACACTCAGACCTAGTCAAAAGATCTGGGTTTAATCCATCACCGTTCTTTAGCCCACTCTGCCACCCCAGCTCAGACATGGCTATATGCAAATCAGTCTGACCCTGTGCCTCATGGGAACAGTCCAGCCCGAACTGCCAAGCCATGTCTTCCCTGGGCCGGAAACAAGCTTCTGAGGACCGGTATCTGGCATTCCAGCCATCTTCAGCCCTCATGCTTGAATCCAGTGGCAAAGTGAGCAAGGGACTCACGTCTGAGCATACCCTGCCACACTTATGGCGGCCAAAAGCAGTACAAAAGTGGGTGGTGATGGACGGAGCATCTGAATCAATCAAACACTCACACCCAGTCAAAAGATCTGGGTTTAATCCATCACCATTCTTTATCCCACTCTGCCACCCCAGCTCAGACAAGGCTATATGCAAATCAGTCTGACCCTGTGCCTCATGGGAACAGTCCAGCCCGAACTGCCAAGCCATGTCTTCCCTGGACAGGAAACAAGCTTCCGAGGACCGGTTTCTGGCATTCCAGCCGTCTTTAGCCCGGCTTGCTTGAATCCAGTGGCAAAGTGAGCAAGGGACTCGCGTATGAGCATACCCTGCCACACTTAAGGCGGTCAAAAGCGGTACAAAAGGGGCTGGTGATGGACGGAGCATCTGAACCAATCAAACACTCACACCCAGTCAAAAGATCTGGGTTTGATCCATCACCGTTATTTAGCCCACTCTGCCACCCCAGCTCAGCCATGGCTATATGCAAATCAGTCTGACCCTGTGACTCATGGGAACAGTCCAGCCCGAACTGCCAAGCCATGCCTTCCCTGGACCGGAAACAAGCTTCCGAGGACCGGTTTCTGGCATTCCAGCCGTCTACAGCCCGGCTTGCTTGAATCCAGTGGCAAAGTGAGCAAGGGACTCACGTCTGAGCATACCCTGCCACACTTAAGGCGGCCAAAAGTGGTACAAAAGGGGGTGGTGATGGACGGAGCATCTGAACCAATCAAAACACTCACACCCAGTCAAAAGATCTGGGTTTGATCCATCACCGTTCTTTAGCCCACTCTGCCACCCCAGTTCAGACATGGCTATATGCAAATCAGTCTGACCCTGTGCCTCATGGGAACAGTCCAGCCCGAACTGCCAAGCCATGTCTTCCCTGGACCGAAAACAAGCTTCCAAGGACCGGTTTCTGGCATTCCATCCGTTTGCATATAGCCATGTCTGAACTAGGGTGGCAGAATGGGCTAAAGAACGGTGATGGATCAAACCCAGATCTTTTGACTGGGTGTGAGTGTTTGATTGGTTCAGATGCTCCGTCCATCACCACCCCTTCTCTGGTACCGCTTTTGGCCGCCATAAGTGTGGCAGTGTATGCTCAGACGTGAGTCCCTTGCTCACTTTGCCACTGGATTCAAGCAAGCCAGGCTGAAGACGGCTGTAATGCCAGAAACCGGTCCTCGGAAGCTTGTTTCCGGTCCAGGGAAGGCATGGCTTGGCAGTTCGGGCTGGACTGTTCCCATGAGGCACAGGGTCAGACTGATTTGCATATAGCCATGTCTGAACTGGGGTGGCAGAGTGGGCTAAAGAACGGTGACGGATCAAACCCAGATCTTTTGACTGGGTGTGAGTGTTTGATTGGTTCAGATGCTCCGTCCATCACCACCCCCTTTTGTACCGCGTATTTTCAATCGAGGCTTAAAGAAATAAACTGTGATCCTTTCCCAAGCCTCTGTAGGAAGATCAGACATGGTCAGTGAATGTTGAGTCATGTTGGGAGAAAGGCAGTTGCAAAGATGACACTTTTAAGTTCAACCCGCTCGTCTAAGCGCACGAATCACACTCGGTTCTTAGGGTTCGTTTGTGCTACAACATCACAATGTTCGTTATGGGCTAGTTCAATTAACTCTTGTCTCAGAGTCTCGGCTACACCATTATTGTGCCTCTCAAGACAACACCTTCTTTGGTCACAGACAGTTCATCCTGTAAAAACTTTGAATTTTTAAAATTCGACATTGTCAACAAGAGGCCGAACATTCCTTTTCCAGGATTGAGCCAAAATTACGTATTTGAAAATATGCATCTTGTCAGCATTTGTAGCCTCAATAATCTGTTTGATGGATATTGCTGCTGGCGTACTAGACTTCATAATGAAGTTCAGGTGCTCCTCAATTGTCTTGGATGTCAAACTATGACGATTTAGTGGCACTTGTGAAACATAATCAGCAGGGTTCTGGTCTTTACCCGTCTTGTGTACAACCGTATAATCATACTCTTGCAGTCTCAGACCCACCTCTCGATGTGAGGGTGCATTTTGGTTTTCGGATTTCTGAAGATGGTGAGTAGATCTTGGTGGTCTGTGATGATAGTGAAATGTTTTCTGTACGGAAACACATGAAAAAGTTCACAGACCCACACTACTGCTAGACTCTCCTTCTATGGCTGAGAATAGGCACCTTCAGTGTCAGACAGGTTCCTACAGGCATAGGCCATGTGTCTCTGAGCATGCTGATGGCCATTATGTTAAACAAGGATTGCCCCCAACTCCACCGGGCTCGTATTTACGGTGATCTCATTGTGTAGTTTGGGGTCAAAGAAGGCCAACTTGGTGTGTTTTATTCCTTTGAAGCTTAGATCACATTCAACAGACCATAGGAACTGGAAATTCAATTTTGTCAGCTCTCTTAATGGAGAACTTACAGTAGCAAAATCCTGAATGTACCTTGAGCAATAGCTGGCCATACCTAGAAAGGATCACAGCCTGGTGACATCTTCCGGGGGTCAAGTAGCTGACAGTGCTTTTACTTTCGGAGGGTCTGGACCATTCGCCCTTCAGGAAATATGTGTCCAAAGAATATGAGTTTGGTCTTGTGAAACTCACACTTTGCTGTGTTTAGAGTAAGACCTGAATCAGAAGGTAATTGGCACACTTGTGTAAGAGCCTATTTGTGCTTCTTTTTTGTCTCTCCAAAAACCATTATGCCATCTTTGTAATAACAGTATTTGTGACAGCTTGAATTCAAGATATAGCATCCTTAAATAGTTCTGTAGCTGATGACACTCAAAAAATCAACCTTTTGCATCTCAACAACTCAGCATGACTCTAAACAGTAGTGTTGTACCTGCAATATTCTTCCAACTCAAATTGATGATATCCCTTGTTCAGGTCAAGACGGGAGAAAACTTTGGCACTGTTCAGTTGCATGTCCTCTATGTGTGGACCAGGATTTCCTTCTCTCGTGATTGCTTTGTTGCCCTAGCACATATCAAATCAGTTCTGCACTGCACCCTCACTGTCCATTTTTGGCATCACCACTATGGGTGACACCCATGTCATAGGACCAGTGAAGTGCTCAATTATGTCATACTTCAACAGCATTTCTTGTTCTCTCTCAAGAGCTTCTTGCAAGTGGAAAGTGACTCTACAGTGCTGCTGGGTTGAACATCCTCATTGATGTGAAGTCACACTTTCATTGTCTTGAGCATGCCCAGGCCGTGAAATAGTGATGGGAACTGACTGACAACTTTAGATTGAAGGTGGAGGTTGTAATTGATAGATATCGGTCCCATGTCAGCTGCAGTGGCAAAGCTGAGTAAGCAAACACTGGATGAAGCTCCGTGAAAACATGAATTTGCGATTGCACGGATACTACTTTATGTCTAAAAGTTGCTGTGAATTACCCTTGATTCTGCAACAGTTTATAAGCTAACCAGGTGTATATTTTTGCGTTTGATTGGTTGAGAAGTGGCACAGGAGATAAGCTGTTGAACTTCGCAACTGGCATGATGTTAATCGACGCCCCACTGTCTACAGTGTCTATAGTGAAAGTTGTGAGGCAACGTACTTGTAATTTTGGGGCAATGTCCAAATTAATTATGCTGTTTCATTTGGTGGTTAGCTTTTGTCATTGGTACTTCCTAGCAGTTAGTCAGATTTACCTTATGCTCATCATTTGTTGGTCAATGCCATCAGCACACATCAATTTTCCTCACTGGCGCTCAATGGTGACGTTGATGAGCCTCTGTAGGACAAACCTGCAGATGAACAACTTTTTTGGTTTTTACTTGTCGTAACTGATGCTGCCTTTTTTTGGGAGGGAGGGGTGAGATGGCTTCCAGAACTTTCTGGTATCCATTTTTCTTCTCGCTGTTACATATTTCGTATCTCTTTTACTCAGCAGACCTTACCGTAGCCGTTGCACATCTGGCCTATGATGGGACATTAGTATTTATGTGTATATATATGAAAACCCACTACGGAAACACAAAATAAATGTCTTTGTAGAAAGCTACATGCATGTGTCTACTCGGTGTTTGTCCTTACTCTTCATTGCCAGTGCTAATTCTTCTTTCCCCTTTCAAGTTTCCTTGTCAGTTGCATATTCAATCTGCTCTTTCTTCGGCCCTGGTTGCAATTACCCCTTTCTCTAAGCTGTGCGTCTCTCTCAACATGCGTCTTCTGAAGGAGTCTGAAAGAGAGCCATCCATAATTCAAAGATGTATGGCTTCTTCATCATTAAATTTACTGAATTTGCAATGCTTGATAAGCACATCAAGTTTTTCCGCAAACTCATCCATTGTTTCACCAGCTTGCTGTTGTTCTTGACTGAAAATGTACCTTTCATAGTCGACGTTTGTTTCAGATTGAACTTGACTTCCAATGCTTCCTTGATTTGATGGTATGATATTGAGTCAGCTTGTGATATTTTCTTCAGCACATATTTTACTCCATCGCAAAAATTTATGATTTTCTTCTCATCTGCCTCTTCTACGGCATCTATGAAATCGTCAAATGTCTTGATCCATGAAGTCCATCTGGTGGAAATATTCTTCTTTTTGACTTTGTCGAAGGGCAATGGTGGTTTTAGAAATCTGACTGTTTTGTACTCTATGTCTTCCTTTTCACAATTCCGAAAGCCCTTTGGATGTTTCTACAGGAACTGGCAGCCTTGTGAGCACTACCCCTGTGTTTGCACTCAAGCTGTCTCACCTGATTCTGAGGTTATAAGACATTTTATCATCTATCTCTGGTGGGTAAAGTTAAGTTTCTCATACCTGGTTATCACTGCTTCTAATGGCTGCTTTGTACCAATGATAGCTCTCTGTTGGTCTCTGGTGCAGTATGTCTTTATTTGGTCTTACCAGTGAGTTTCTGACGGATGTTCGAGCATGCTCCCCTGCAGGGCCTTCAACTTCTTCAAGAGCCATATGTGGGCTTGGATTTCACACACCAACTTCAAATTACTTCTCATTGAAATATGCGCATGTGGTACACATGAGGAGTTTATGGTAGCGTTGAAAATTCCAAGGAGAGCAGTCTCTTTCCTTTGGGGGACAGATCCGGCACGGGTCACCAGCTGTAGCATCCTCCCTAGTCTGAAATCATGCAAATCAACACACCCACATGGAGCTCTAGATTGTACGTCCTTAGGCCTCAGCACACAATCTCACTTTGCTCTCTGATTATGTTGTACCAGTCAATGACCACACCTTAACAACTCTCAACCAGTTAGGTACTTCCCCTACTGAGTCCGCCCAGAACCGCAAGGGTCCTAGTACACAAAGACTTGCAACAGTACAGGTGAAATCAGCTCCTAACTCCCAAGTAGGCCCCCAATCACAAGGAGGAATTATTTGTGAAGAATCTGGGCAGATTGGATTTCCTATACTGACCGGTATCTCTGCATATAATAACTGTTATTACAAATGAAACCCATTGAACAGGGAATCTCTGCGTTGTCTTTAAATTACCAGGTGGAATTCAGCATAAAGTACCCTTTTCCAGGGAGTCAGGAGGGTTAGCACACATATTTACCATCTGCTCTGAGCAGATGGTAAATGCATGCAAGACCACTTTGTGGGAGGCATGGGAACCAGGGGCAATGATAACTGGAGGAGATAGCATTACATACTCCCATTGTGCTAATTTTGAGGATCAAAAGTGGAAAACGAGGCACTTCTTTCGGTTTATTTACATAATGGTACAAAAATATACTCCAATTTCTCCACCCCACCCCTCTCAGCAGTAAAGCCTGCTATAAGCACAGAACAGCACTGCAATACAAAAATAAACCAATCGCCTGATGTGTCAGATAGCATTGCTTCTCAATAGGTGCATGATGTGAGACAAGCCACAACTAAGGCAGCTGCTGGAGGACTCATGCCCCAGCCTGGCTCCGTGCTAAATGTGAACTTCGGTGCCAGCTAGAAAACATGTTGAAAAGTGGTACTAAGAGGCCCAACAGGCCGCCGTGCTCTAGAAAGCTACCAAACGGTGTAATCAACGTGTGTGTGTGATACTCCATTGCCTCGGGTTAAATCTGCACGCAAAATAGCGGATGTAAACAGGCCAACCAGCAAACTAAGAATCCTTCTAGATAAACATGATCAGCATGAAACCCCAAGCACTGCTGCAGTCAGGACTGCCCACAGCAGGTGAAGACAGCTCAGCGCCAAGATCTTCAGTCAGAGTCGTCGCTGCAACCCAACATGATCTCAATTTCGTGGGTGTAATCCAGACCACTGCTCCTCTCCAGGATTGCAAGTGCAACTGCGCACTGCAGAAGGTAGAAGTCCTCGAAGTCATCTTCATCATCCAGCAGCTCCACAAAGTGACTGTACGGCAGATTGGCACTGGACCGCCTGTGCTCACGCCGTCTCTTTGGCTGGTGTCCAGCAGGAAGCTCATGCAGGTAGATGCAATCGGACTTGAAGGGACAGTGTCCATGTCCACACAAATAGAAGCGGCATCTTATTTTGTTGGTTCAATTTGTGAATGTCTGCACTAGCTCTTCCTTCTCAGTGGCATCGCTGATCCAGTATTTGTGGGGAATGAAATAACTGGATTTGATCCTGCACTGAGGACAGCCCTTTATGACTTCACTGTGGAAGTTGGGGCACTTGCGCCACTTGGGTATGCAACCCACATAGTACGAGTGGTTACACTGGGGCAGGATGCCAAAGAGACGCTCGTGAGGTAGGGTTTTTTCATACACCTTGTCCATGCAGATACCACAGACCACTTCTTTACTCTGCTCGAAGGCAGAATCTGCATCTCCGTCACTCACCGGCTTAGGCCCGTGCCCGGCCTCCGGACAGCCTGCAACCGGCTTGCTTGAGCAGCCCTCCTGGTCCTGGTCCTCATAGTGCCCACACCGCCATTCACTCCCGCCCGCCTGACATATACACAATTCCTCCCCAATGAAACTCAGGAGACATATTTATGGGAAAGAACTGTTGCAGGTTTATTTCATACAACACACGTATGACGTTTAAGGTGGGTCATCTTACGGGCGATCCAAAGCAGGCAGCCTAAGGAGCCATCTTGCACGGCGAGTCGATGCTCTGACGGTGCAGCACATTACCAACTTCGTTATACTCCCGCCCCCCCTGTCAGGGCGGAGCGGTGTGGCACACCCCCGGTCGGTTCAGGTCCCCCGACCGCCCGAAGGACTAACGGGGCGCTAAAGCGCTGTCCCGCCCATGTTCCCCTGCGGGTCACGCGGTCAGCGGTCAGTCTCTGGGTTTATTGCTTCTCGTGCACAGAAGGTTCTGAGGCAGACCTATGAAGGCTGTGCTCTAGTGCTCTGGGCCCTTCTATCAGTGTGTGCCTTGGGATGAACTCTGCAGCCAGGGCCCAGTTTGTTGAGGGGTGCCTAGCAGAAGTGCCTTCACCAACGCCTTCTTCGTCCTCCTAAACTCAGTGTTCAGCTGTTGAAAGCTCTTCTGCAGCTCAGACACGCTAGGGAGGGAAGTGCCGACCCTCGTCGGGCCCTGCCAATGACTGGTGTTGGTAGTAGTAGATGGGGTGAAGGCGGTAGAGGTGGAGTGGGCAATAGTGGCGATGTAGACAGTAGGGGCAGCCCCTGGGAGAGGGCAGGGTCCGAGCCATGGAACGAGGATGATACAAAGGTAGACTGCGGCAGATAGACAGCAGGTTCAGAGCTCCCCCGGCATCCAAACGCCCCTCCATACAGTGGTGGCACATGCTGGTAATTGCAGCGATCTCCATAGCAACAAAAGCCGTTCTGGAAGTGCCAGCAGATCTGGGAAGACTTTCTGTAATGCGAAAAACAGAAGTTCTGTCCCCATCTGCAAGTTCCGTGGCTGCTGAAGTTCCTGCAGGGTACCCTGGACGCGGCCCGAGCCCGGACACTCCTGCTGCTGCAGCTGCCATGAGCCCCGGCTTCATCTTGAACAATCCTAATTTTGAGGATCAGATGTGTCTAGCAAACAGATCCAGGAAGCAATGCAGCCCTGCCCTTAAGAGATTTGACTGGCCAGATATACCAGACAGTCAAATCAGGTCCGCTCTTCTTGCACACAGTACATCTGGGTGCAGAAAAACTGGGCAATTGCTAATAGTGTTCTACACAAAAATCAATCTCTGTATTACTTGTAATCAGAGTCTCAGAAGAAAATTACCCTCTTGCTGTTCATGCCTTTTCTCCTTTGGATTTTGTACAGTGCTTGAATGTCCACTATGGGTTAGTATAGCACCCAATGAAAATAATGAAGGTGCACAAGTGTACACAACACGGAAAGGCAAAATTAGTTTCAAGTCTGCATTGCAGCATCCACTTTGTACATCAAGTGAGAATGTTCACAGTAGATGGCAGTCCAGAGAGAGTGGAGAGTCTGGTGAATCTTACCGTGAATGAGAGATGGATTTGGTGGTATGTCTCACGACCATGGGGCCAACTTCAAATGCCCAACTTGAGCATAACTTATCTTTCTGTTATAATTTATGGTATATAAAAACATCTTATAGAGTTGCCTCTGAAATTCATAAAGGTTTCCTCCGGGTGTGTTGTTTATAGACACAAGTGCCTCATACGTTTTACAGAAGCAATAAAGAGGGTCGAAATGCAGACTATATTTAATATGTAGTATACCCTAAAAGGATGAGTCCTTAATGCATTACAGAAATGGGTGTGGTAACAAATGCAATGCACAGAAGCAGGTAAGACACTCCAGAGTCTGGACCCACATACACCCAGAGAACAACTTCCATATCTGGAATACTTCAGCCTCTGAATATTCCGGACTTCAAAATTCCTCAGACTCTGACTACACCCCTGTCTCATGAAGGGCACACTCAGAAATGTGGTCCCATTCGACTAAGTTATAACGTTAAAATATACTCTTGCTGCAACTGGTAATTGATACCAGTAAGACATATCTGATGAGCCAAGCAGACTATAGAGTGCCTGGTTTTCTACAGATCGTTAATCTATTGGAAAAAGACAATGGCATAATCATGGCAACCTAAGCACAGGCAATAGCAATAATCAATCATTATTAGAACCATGGGTCTAACACATTTTACTTAGTTTTCAGGGTCCAAAAAAGCAAGATATTTCTAGCAAACTATCAATAGTAATTGCAGGCTTTGACAACCTCTGCTCTCTGTCTGTTTAGAGACAAATATGAGTCCCATTCAACACCAGAGGATGGTGACTGGACCAAGAGAACTAAGCCTCAGAATTTTCATTGCGCTTGTGGGGACCCTTCCTGCCATGATTTCTCTGTCTCATTTCCTAAGGACTGGATTTCTAGGCAGTGAAGATTATACTTTCTCACTCTTTGCCCACCAGACCACCATCAGGAATCATTCACTTAGATCTGTAAATTAAGCTTATATATCCTGACTAAGCTAGGCAGCAGTTACACATAGACATTAAATAATGGCAGGAAAAGAGTCAAACTTCAGAGAGGAATATGGCTGATGATTCTCTGGAAGAAGACGTGTGGGCCCAGTTATACAATCTCCTTGCCAAGTTCAAACCCAGCCGTTTCTTTGTCCTCCATCCCACTCCAGAAGCTCCTTCTTGGCATTTCAACAGTCGATGAGAAACCCAAAATGTAAAGCATTATCAACAATGCCATTGTACCCTTATCTTTTGTTCAAAAGTATCAATCCCTGATATCTACCAAGGCTGGTGCTGCCCCATGCTCCAGAGTGATGACTATCCAAAAAACTGTCTTCAAATGCTTCAGAGGCTGATCAGACACAATAGCCTGCCTGGTCTTACTGATCAAATGACTTTAGGAAATTGATTGGTTGCTGGAATATTAACCTACAGGGAATAAGAATATCTTCTAAAGGGATGTGTGCATCCTCATTTTTAACCATCTAGATGGATTTACGCCTGTGCATACTTTTTCTAGCAATGCATCTAAGCTCAAAATCCATGTATCAACCCAAGCAAGCATTTGAGAATTGGATCCCCAGTGTAAAGTTGCATACAATGTATATTATTCAATACAGTCTGGAAGAGTGCTAGACTCACTTACCATTTTTGATGGGTGCACAAGAGCTAAATCTCTTCAGTGGGTCACGAGGGAACCTCTGAAGCACAAGGAAGAGTGTTTCCTGGAGGAAATCAAAACAACAAGGACATTGCTGCTTTGTCTGGCTCAGTACTTATGACCCTCTTCCTACTTCTGACAGGGTCCAGGGCATTACTCTGTCAATGCATCCACTGAAGGACCTCCGTGGATTCAGGCACTCCATCTTTCTTCTATCGAATGATGAGGTTCTTCGGGTACGGTGCATATACCTCATTTGCCTCCCCAGCCCAGTGCTCAGAACACAAGCCTCAGTGTTTTCAAATGTTAAACACATTTTTACCAGAATTTCAATGATTTCTAAAACTGTCGTTCAATATGGACAAAAAAACAGATGGAAATTTTTGCGATTTCACAGACAAAAAAAGTCACTGTTTGCCCCCTGTAACAAAATCGTTCGAAACCGGCCTTAGCAAACTGCTCAGCAGCAGACCCCTCTTCCCCCACGGGTGCCGGCCGAGCAGTTTGCTAGGGCCGGTTACGGTTCCCAGTCCGGCCCTGATTACAATGCTAGAAAAGATTACAAAATA